>NC_091023.1:1948923-2269923 GCF_041296385.1 Aphelocoma coerulescens | reverse complement strand
GCTGGGGCTGTGGCCTCTGGCTGGGCTCTGCAGGGCACCTGCACCTGGTGCCACTTCCAGGGATGCAGCAAAGGACAAGGTGGAGAGTGACATGACTGATAAGGGATTGGGAAATCCCAGGAAATTGAGCTGTGTCAAATGATTGCTCCCCCTTGCCTGGAGGAAGAAGGGCGGGAAAGGGCTTCTGAAACCAACTTTCTTCCATAGAATCATGGAATAGGCTGAGCTGGGAGGGGCACACGGGGATCATTGAATCCAACCCCTGGCCCTGCACAGACCCCCCAACAACCCCACCCTGGGCATCCCTGGCAGCGCTGTCCAAACCCTCCTGGAGCTCTGGCAGCCTCGGGGCCGTGCCCATTCCCTGGGGAGCCTGGGCAGTGCCCAGCACCCTCTGGGGAAGAGCCCTTTCCTGATATCCAACCTAAACCCCCCCTGGCACAGCTGCAGCCGTTCCCTGGTCCTAACTCTGTGCTCTTTGCCTCAGAGGACCTGCAGCACTGCAGGACCCAGTGAGGGACCTTGCTAGAGGTCAGGGCCAGGCTCAGGCTTCTCCTCGGAGAGGGGAGAGCTGAGGGGGAGGATCGAGTCATGCAACAGCGCCTAAGCTGCTTCCCAAGTCCTTAAAGCACAGCTTAAGGCAGTGAAGCGATCCCAGCAGCACGAGGAAGAATTACTGACAGACAGGGAGGCTGGCGGGGGAGCTGGGGAATGGCAAGGGGAGCACCTGGAGCCAGGTGAGCTCACATTTGCTGCTGCTCAGAAAAGAGGGATGGGGATGAGGGTGGGTGGGGAAGTCAGGAAGGATGAATGCATGTCCCACAGCGGGAATGAGCCACGCACACGTCCCTGCCTCCACAGAGTGATCCAGAGGAGCCGAGGTTGGGATGTTCATCAGGAGGCTCAATGGAGCTGAAATACCTCCTGCACACATGGTAGCTGCGGGAACACTCCGCATCTGCCGCTCTCTGCCAGGAAGGGATTTCCATGCCAGGTCCTGCTCCTCTGGAGACCGTGTCATTCCCTTCCAGCGTGGGAGAGGGCAGGGAAAGAGCTGCTGTTGGGACTCGTGTGCCGCTGGGATGTGCTTTCAGAGGAGGATGGAGACAAATGGCATCACTAACAGCTTGTGTGACAGAGCAGCCAGAAAACCCAGGAACAGCTGGCGCTGCGGAATGCCTTTGGAAGGTCTGGATCTATGGAGCTGTGTGGAAATAAACTACCAAGCTGTCAACAGTTCCCTCACCCTTCCCAAAGCACGGGAGAGGAGGAAATGGGTTCAACTCCTGCTCCTCCCAGAGGTGGGAAATGGATTCTGAGCCGGGGCTGGGGACGGTGGGCTCCTGCAGCACTGATCACTTGGAACATCTCAATTGCCACGGCTGGTCTGAAAGGAAATCTGGGACTGGAGGAGTACAGAGAACACCGAGGCCATGTTGGAACCATGAAATGCCTGGGGAGATCTGAAGGGAACAGCACAGCATTTAAATGTGTAACTATCCAGAAGAGTTGATTAAAATGTCACAAACTCCTAGGAAAAAACAGGTCTTTCTGCTGGCCCCTAATGCCGGGAGCTGATTTGGGAAGGTGGGGCTTGCAAAGAGGCAAACTCGGTGAGTAACTGGGTCATGAACTGGCCTGAACGAGGCTCCAAGGAACAGTAACTGTGTCCCTGAGAAGCAGAGGGCTGGGGGGAGCAGTCAGGCTGGCTCCTGGCTGTCCCCACACATTTAGGACACGTGCTCAGACCTCTCGCCACCTCCTGGGGCTGCCCAAACCCCACTGCTGAGCTCCAAAAAGCCTTTCCTGCAGCACTTCTTTAACTTTGTGGGTTTTCTGGGCCTTGAGTGTTGGAACTTCCCACCAGCTTGGACTAACTTGGGACTGCATCCACGGAGCAAATTCCTCCCCTGGCTGCTCTGCGTGAGTCGAGGGTCAGGAAATTTGGTTGCAGCTTGAGGTTTGTGGTATAAAACTCTCTCTGGCAAAGGTTCAAAGCAAAGGTCATTAAGATGCAAGACACCTTCCTCTGGAGAATGAGTTTGCTAATTAAAAATGCATTAATAAATCCAACGTTTCAGGCACACAGACACGGTGAAGGAGCAGTCAGGCGTCACTAAGCAGAGTGAGGAGGCAGGACCAGATGAGTCCAAGTCCTGAGCCCCCGGCACAGCCCCTGCCCAAAGGAAGTCACTGAGGGGGATTGTGCTGGATTAGGAAGGGAGAAAATCACCCATGGGAAGAGCTCTGCTTGTCTCCAACCCTGTGAGCAGCCATGGCTATGGATGAGAGCTGGGAAATGGCCTGATGTGCCCAGCAGCTGGAACCCGGGATTTGTCACCCTTGCTGGTGCCAGAATGACCAACCAGCCCCGAGTAACTGTGGGTTCCCTCCAAAGGCTCTTCAGGTGGAGCTGAACAACCCCCTGCAACCCCCTGCAGCACTACAGGCTGGGGACAGAGTGGCTGGACAGTGGCCAGGCAGAAGGGGACCTGGGGGTACTGGCCAACAGCATCTGAACATGAGCCAGCAGTGTGCCCAGGTGGCCAAGAAGGCCAACGGCACCTGGCCTGGATCAGGAATGGTGTGGCCAGCAGGAGCAGGGAAATCATTCTTCCCCTGTGCTCGGCACCAGTGAGGCCACACCTCGAGTGCTGTGTCCAGTTCTGGGCCCCTCAATTTAGAAAGGCCATTGAGATGTTCCAATGCATCCAAAGGAGGGCAACAAGGCTGGTGAAGGGCCCGGAGCACAAGTCCTGTGAGGAGCAGCTGAGGGAGCTGGGATTATTTAGCCTGGAGAAAAGGAGAGTCAGGGGAGGCCTCATCACTCTCTGCAACTCCCTGAAAGGAGGGTGCAGCCAGGTGGGGGGTCAGTCTCTTCTCCCAGGGAACAGGAACAGGACGAGAGGACATGGCCTTAAGATGCACCACGTGAAGTTTAGGTTAGATATCAGAAAAAAGTTCTTCGCTGAAAGAGTGATTGGGCACTGGAATCATCTGCCCAGGGAGATGGTGGAGTCACCGTCCCTGGAGGGGTTTAAAAAAAGCCTGGAGGTGGCACTGAGTGCCATGGTTTAGTTGATGAGGAGATGTTGGGTCATAGGTTGGACTTAATGATCTCAAAGGTCTTTTTCAACCTCGTTCATTCTGTGATTCCGTGATTCTGTGATTCTCTGATTCTCTGATTCTGCGATTCTGTGATTCTGTGATTCTGTGATTCTGTGATTCTGTGATTCTGTGTGCCGCTCAGAGGCTCTCCTCAGCATGGCATCGCCTTTTGCGTGGTCCCAAACCGTGTTCCTCCTTCCCCCATGTGGATTTTGGCATCCCAGGCTCACCTTGTCCCTGGAAGGACTCCCTGAGCACCCAGACACGTCGGGCAGCCGGGGGAGCGGCGCGAGCCCGCGGGAGGTTAAACGGTGCTGCTGCCTCCTGGGTTAATGATGTCCCAGATGATGCCAGCAGAACATTATTTACTGAGGACACCGAGCAGGCAATCGCTCTCCAGGAGCAGGTGATAAATCTTGTTACATCCCAGTGATCCCATCACTGCTCCTCACAGCGGGAGCAGCGCGGGGCCGGGCCTGCGCCACGGCCACAGGGATGGATTTTGCTGTCGTTAAAGCAGAAGGACACGTTGGCAAACCAAACACTGGGTTTCGTTGGATCCTTTCAGGAACAAACCTTAGGGAGGCTGTCCACGGGGTGCTGGCGTCATCAGTGGGGGGCTTCAGCCAGAGCAGCTGGGTGGTCACCTGCTGGAGGCATGGACAGACTTCTGAGGAAAGAGTCAGTCCCACAAGGACACAGTTCCTCAGCCCACAGCCACCTTTTCTGCCTGCACTGGTAGCTCTTCTTCTGGAAAGCCTGCAGGCTCTGGCTGGTCAGGAGACTCCCAGTGATCCAGGTGCTCTTTGCATCCATGAATTATCAGCCAATCCCTCCTCAGTGGAAGAGCTGCTCTAAAAAGGCATTTGTCAGGCGCAGTCGCTGCCACAGCGATTTGCCGGCGATTAATGCTTTCCGTTGAAATCGCCACATGCCAGGAGCAGAGGGGCTTATTCATGGCACTGGGCTGCCCTCCACCCTCTGCACCCATGGAGCACTGTTGGAGAGCTGCATGGAATCATCAGGGCTGGAAAAGCCCTCCCAGGTCATGGTGGCCATCCACTAACCCAAGCCCACCGCTAACCCACGCCCCCAAGCATCACATCTCTGCAGATGTGAGGGGATTATTCCTGTGCTGGAAGGTCATGGAGGAATGTGCTTGAGGCTCCTTGAGCTTAGTGACAGGAGCATCCATAGAGCCAGGGATAAGGGGAAATGCGGGCTCCACGACCCATGTGCCAAAAAGTGACAACTGATGTTCTGGAGCTGCTCTGTCCTCTTTGAAAATGAAATTCTTCCCTCAGTCTGTCCCCGACCTTCATCTTTTGCAGGAAGATGTGACCTTGTCCTTCTTGGGAAGAGTCTTCTTGGCTGGTCAGGGAAGATATGTTCCCGTCTTGTCAACCTCCTCAAGCACTTCAAAGTGGGAATGGCCATCGATAAATGGATTTTTCTTGGCTCTCGCCCTGCCTGGTTTAATTCTTGGATAATTTACTGTGCCATTTCCTGACGTGCTGCTAAAATATACGGCAGGGAGCTGGCAAGAGAGGAGCCAGAGCTCGTCTGAGGAGATGGGGGTCACGTCCTGGTGGAGGAGGGGGTGTCCCAGAGTGTCACCGAGTGCCACCGACGTGGTGTCCAGAGAGGGTTGCTGTTAATTGAATTGAAGAAGACAAATGGCCGTTAGCTCCGTCTCCAGAGGACAATAACTGCACTGATAATGAAGCTGAACTCCCTAATCCTGATCCCGGGGATCCATGAAATTATGTAATTGATGGAATATCATTAAGAAAGAGGAAAATGTCCAAATACAGGCGGGAGGGGGGAAGGGGGGAGTTTACGGAATTTGCTGAGATCTGATGCTTACAGCCAAACTTCAGAGCCAGCTTTTCTGATGCATGGAGACCTTTGAGTCCCATTTTTCATCCTCCTTCCCTGTTGTTTTCTAAGGCAAAATTACATTCCAGGCAATGATTGCAGTGACATTACGCTCAAGTGATCAAAAACTGTTTTGTCGCACCAATGTCAGCTGTTAAAGGGACAAGTGCCTGTGATGAATGTTTGATATCTGCCCATCTTCCTGGAAATGTATCCCAGGAGGAAGACAGGACACAACAGGATCAGCTCAGCGTTCCCCTGGCATTTCCATGGCCTCTGGAGCCGCATTTCTCAAAGAGCTCCAGGCCAGCTTTGCAGGGGTGGGTCACACCTGATGCTGCTTTGATAAGCAGTCCTTGGCTGAGGGGCAGAGGAGCTCTCCTGAGAGAAAACACCGATTTGTCATCACAGAACCTTTTTGCAGGTGCTGAACAGCCTCAGTTGGGAGAAAGTCTCTCTGTTATCCAGGCTGGAACTACAGCTCCAAGCAAACATCCCATGTGCTGCCCTTAGACCAAGGAGGGGCAACCAGGGGCATCTGGAGCTGCAGAATGGTGATAAATTGATACAGGATAGGGAGAAATTGAGAAATTGAGGAATTTCTGGGTGCTGATGCCACGAATTCCAGTCACAGAATAATGTCACAGAAGGCCTGGATGGTTTGGGGTGGAAGGGGACTTCAACATCACCTCATCCCACCCCCTGCCATGGGCAGGGACACCTTCCACCAGGCCAGGTTGCTCCAAGCCTCGTCCAGCCTGGCCTGGAACGCTTCCACCCTTCCACATTCCCTCTGCGCATTCACCACACAGTGTGGATCCTTGGGAGCACCTCCCAGAGCTCGGAGCTGCAGCAGGAAGCACAGGCTGATCCAAGGAAAAGCCTTCCTGCCCCTGCTGAGGGTGCAGGCAGTGGGTGGAAGGCCGAGGTAAAGCTGCTCCCCTGGAAGCAGGACCATGGCTGCTATTCCAGAACCCTTGTGCACCGTTTTCCATCACAACCCCGGCCTCGTAACTGCGTGCTCTCCTCCAACACCACCTAAGTGATTTCCCCCTAGGCAGTGAGGTTAAGTCATAGGAAACAATTTCTATTTTTAATAACATTTTTGCTAAATATCCTGTCCCTGACTTTCCCCAGAGGCTCCGAATCCATCTGCAATAAGGGGGCTTTCAAAGGGCTTTAATAATAAATATAATACCACCATTCTTTTATGCTTGTAACTATTCATGCTTGACTGAATTCCCTGATCTTTTTATGGGGCTGTTCAAATATATTGTGCAAGTCAAGGGCAGGCCTGGTTTTGAGCTTCCTGTGCTCCCCTGCTTTAATTCCTTTTATCTCCAGGTAACAGCCCAGATAATGCTGTCCTGGTGTCCCATGTTATCCATGCACAATAGGAACCACATCCATATCCAACCCTGCTGTCCCCAGGCTGGGGAGAACCCTGTTTTCCAAGAAAAATGCAAAATTCTCCTGAGTATCTCCTCAGCCCAGCCCCATTTATGTCCTGCTAATGTTCCTTCCACATTCCTTTTATTTACTCCTGGGTACCACACCTCTTAGGGACCCTTTACTTTTCCCCTCTGACACTGCTTTGGAGACCCCTCAGGAAACAAAGTTTCCCTCTCAGGGATGGAGTTGCCCTCACCTGGGACCCCCACACACCCATCCATCCTCCACCAGCTGCCCCAGCAGCTCCTGATGCCTTTTCTTGGTTTTTAAATCAAGAATCAAACACGGTTAGAAGGGGAAAAGGGATTTTACCTTGGGATTTATTTTAAGGATCCTTAGGTGCACACATCCAGGTCGAATGCACCTCCATGCACACCTCAACGCACACCCCAAAAGATCTGGTATAACATTATAGGTGTTACTAATTAGCACATCTATCAAAGATTCCCCAATGAGAGGCTGGAATGAGCCCCCCTCCCCAAGGAACCTTCCCCTGGATGGTTCTATCTTGGTTTACAGAATGTGTTCTGGAGAGGACCTTGGGCTCTGGGGCACACTGATCCCTGGCTACGAAGCTTCTAAAATGTTGAGTCTCTCAGCTTGACAAACAAGTCCAAGAATGTAGGGAAAAGCACTGAGAATACAGAAGTTGTATAAAGGTGTAACAGGGGTATAAAAGAAAAAGCAAAAAATCTTCACAGCATCACTCCCTTTAACCATGTCTGAGCTGTGCTCGAGGAGTTCCTGCGTCCTCCCCTCCCACCTGCTCTTCCAGGACCTCTGTAGTTCCTTTCCTTGGGCACTTTTTCCCCTCTGAGCTGTTGGTTTCTCTCTCTGACCCCTTTCACCTCGGAGCTTTCTCCTGCTGCCCAGCCAGGCCTGTGCTGTGCCCTGCCTGTGCCTTTGCTCAGCTTTTCCTCCCATCTGAGTGCTCCGGAGCCAGGGAAGCCCTTGGCTCGGCAGCGGAGCGGAGGGAGTTTGCCCCTGAGCATGACAGGCAGAACGATGGGAACTTCTGAATTTATTTGCTGTAAACAACGATCCATAATAGGTCACTTGTCTCTTCAGCAACTCAGCAATTAAATCCATCAGAGCCATGGATGTCATTGGACTGCTGGCAATTAGCACTGGAGGAGCCGGAGGGCCTTTCCAGCGATTTCCAGCCCACTGCTTTGGGGGTTTTTTGGTCTTTGGGAGGAGCTGTTTGAGCACAGGATTCCCTGTGCCTCACCCAAGGGTGCTGGAGAACCCAAGGATTTGAGGTCTGAAGGCCCCTGGGTACAGAGAAGGCTTGGGGTACCCTCCTGATGGAGAATGTTCCTGCAGAAAGGGTGATCCAGGGTTGACTCCCACTTACCCCTGGAGTCTCTCTGCTATGTTAAAGCAAAGCAGAGTGGGAATCTGCTTTGTCCTCCCAGCAGGAAAGAACAGGTTTTGCTCACACCTTTGGTTTCATGACATGGAATAGGTCAACTTTCTTCCTGTAAAAGAGAAAGAAGAAACTTATTAGGAAAAAAAGATCCCTCCGATTCCCAAAAGCTCTGACTAAGCAGCAAAAGAAGCTCTTGAATGAGACTGTTTCTGGTCCTAGGTCAGGAAGCATGAAGGAGCTCTTGGATTTCAAGCTGCAGAGCAGAAACTTTGCCAAGATCAGCCTTCGCCTGCAGAGTTTGGATCGGGGCCAGCCCTGGAGTCCTGCTGCCTCCTGGCTCGGGAGGTCTCCGGGGACAGACTGGGAGGATTTCAGGAGTGGCTGGTGATAACAGAGGGTCTGAGACAGCTCAAATCAGTCACCTTGAAAATCAGGGACTTTCCTGTCATTTCCAGTTGGACCATTAAGTATCAAAGCCCATAAAACCATTCACCCTCTTCTGCTGTGGCTTCCTCATCCAGCTTCCCCCTCTCTGTCAGGATAAACTGCTCCAGCCCACAAGGACTGCCTCAGGTACCCTGGATTTCAGCCAGATACATTATTTTTATCTCTCCCACTCTTTTGCTTGGCTTTTGGACATCCAGGATCACTCCTGTATCTGTCATTTTAACAGTGAGGACATGAAATAGGGGATTTTTCTTTCACTTGTGGGTCTCCATTGGCTGCCTGGAATTGAACCAGGCCTTGCTGGAGCACAACAACGGGAATTCTTTGACTTCCCTGTTGAAATGTAGTGATCCCTTCACCTGTAGGAGAACACTTCTGCAGCATCATCACAAAAATTCCCTGGTATCCCTCCCCGATCCCAGTTAATTACTTGGTGCTGCTGTTTCTGTGCACCCCAGATGGGTCATTTTGCTGCAGACATTATTTTAGGAGGCAAGTAGATGCTATGAAGTTTAACAAGCAATATTTTTAAGGGATCAACCCACCCAGATCTGGCTTTCCATAGAAATCCTAGGTGGTGTCAGCATGAGGGGAGCTGGCAGGACTTAAGCAGAGAAGCACAAGGCTTCTTTTATTATTGAAAATCTTACTTTTGGGGTAGCAAAGGTGTTTGTCGTCAGTGGTGGACTGGTTTAAGGCGCTGTCTTTTCCCAACTGCCCTACCAAACATTGGTACTATGATGTGTTTTACTGAAAAACAGATGAAAATGGAGAAATTCAAAGAATGGGGATTGTTGTGGTTTTTAGGGGGGAAAGCACTTCGGAGGTGCCTTGAATTTTTGATGGGAAATACAGGCTCGTTTTTGTGAGGGGTGCAGTTGGAATATCACATAGCCAGGTATCAGTGCAGGGCAAGCTCAAGCTTCCATCAGCACAGGAATTCAGCTCCTGGGCACTTCCAGCACTGTTCTGGGTGCAGGGTGGGATGAGGAGCAGCCAGGGGGTCCCCAAACCCTCAGGTGTGGGAAGAACCACTTCCCCCCTAGGAGCTCCTCTTCATCCCGTCTCTCCAGACACATTCCCAAAGGAGATGCAGGGGATGTGGGGTGTTTCTTTCAAGGCTGGAAGGGAATCCCAATACCTGGATGAAGCTGGGGAAGAGAGATGGAGAGAACAGAAATCAGAGACTCTCATGCTAGCTCGTGATGAGAGAGATAAAGACATACGCTTGGAGCAATCCCAATCGCCCACAGGGGGAAAAAAATGGATATCTGCCAGCTCTTGCTCCATCCCATAAGGGAAACAGGTCTGTTTCCAAAGGAAAAAGGCAGGTGAGGAACGAGCTCCCACGGTGTGGAAATTGGGCTGAGCAGAGGAGACATCACAGCCAAGCCGTATGAAGCTGTCTCGTGTGTGGTCATTAAAGGTGACTTCTGTCCCTTGGTGTCACCAGGACTGCTGGAGCAGCGGAGCAGGGAGGCCCCAGGGTTTCCTGGCAGCCCTTCAAAGCAGCAGCTCCGAGCTGTGCCCTCAGGCAGCTCTGGCAGGGGACAGGGACAGCAGATAAAGGAGCACGCGGGCCCTGTCGGAGCTGTTCTGAGCTGATCTCCACATCCTGCCTGGAATGAGGGCAGGGCGGGGAGCTGGGGGTGCACTCAGGTCAACCTGGATCCTTCTGCTGTTGCCCAGCCTGGCTGGAGCAGTTCCTGCCCTGGCTCTGCCTCCTGGGTATCCTTAATGTCCCCTGTCCCCATCAGAGGCTGCTGCTGCTGCTGCTTTAGTCCTGCTGAACTCACTCCTGTTAGGAGACTGGGAACCATGGAATCACAGACTGGTTTGGGTTGGAAAGGACCCTAAAGATCATCTTCCCATGGGCAGGGACACCTTCCACTATCCCAAGCTGCTCCAAACCCCATCCAGCCCGGCCTTGGACACTTCCAGGGATCCAGGAGTAGCCCCAGCTGCTCTGGGCACCCTGTGCCAGGGCCTGCCCACCCTCCCAGGAAAAAATTCCTTCCCAATATCCCATCCAGCCCTGCCCTCTGGCACTGGGAAGCCATTCCCTGTGTCCTGTCCCTCCATGCCTTGTCCCCAGTCCCTCTCCAGCTCTCCTGGAGCCCCTTAAGGCCCTGGCAGGGGCTCTGAGCTCTCCCTGGAGCCTTCTCTTCTGCACCAGCTCTCCCAGCCTGGCTCTAGAGCAGAGGGGCTCCAGCCCTGGGAGCATCTTTGTGATTCATTTGAGCAGGTCCATGTCCTTCTTTTCCATGATGTCCTTTCATACTTAATCACTGCTGATGATTTTTTAAAACAACAAACAATTTTCTACACTTTAAGCCACACCAGAGACAAAGAGTAAAGCAGCAAGGGGTGGGGATGTCTGGGGTTGCATCTTCCCTGCCGGAGCCAGGGTGGTTTTCCCTGGGCTGCTGGTGGCTCTGGGTTTCCAGGAGGTTCTGCTTGAGGGATTTGCTCCAGGTGGTGCCCAGCAAGGCTGGATATGGGATGGGGGTTGGCCCACAGCTGGCAGCATTCTCCCACCCTCTCAGCCACATCACGCTTGTACAAGCAAAGGAGGGGATGCTTTAAAAGCAAAAGAGTTGGATCAGTGTAGGGAGAACATGTGGGAAATGCACAATTCCAGCTGCAGCCCTGATCCCAGACTGGGCTGGGAGGCTGGCAGTAAAATAGGGGCTGAGATCACCCAGTTAGCCTTAAAAACCAGCTCAGGCAGCCCCTGCTCGGCAACGATCAGTGTTAGAATGAGCTGCAAAACTTGAAATATGGCAGAAGGGAAAGAGTTCTTGAGGTGGGGGAGAATTCTTTTCTCTAAAAAAGAAAAACAAGCCAAAAAAAAAAAAAAAAAAAAAAGCAGCTGTTCTTTTTGCAGTCTGCCTCTAGCCCAAGGTCTTGCCGAGGGGATGGAAAACCATTTCAAAAGGTGGAAGAAAAAGTATTCCTTTCATCAAGGATGGTAACAGAGCAGACTGCAAACTCAGAGCATGTGTTTTGTTTGATATTAAAGCACTTTTGGGGCAAAAGAGACTTTCCTGAGAGAATATGGAGCACTTTAATGAAGGAATGCTTGCTCCAGCAGGGAGGAGGTTCTCCCAGGGCTGCTGGGTGTGGCGACCTCCAGGGATGGGGCAGCCACAGCTTCTCTGGGCAGCCTGGGCTAAGGCCTCACCACCCTCCCAGGGAGGAATTTCTTCCCAATATCCCATCTAAACTGAGCCCCTTTCAGCTGTTTTTCATTTAGTGTGTGGACTTAGCAAGCATCACCAAAACAGCAACAAAGAATCCCAAAGCAAGGAAGTTGCAGAACTCAAATATTTCTTTTTATTTCTTTTCTCCTTGATTTTTTTTCCCCCCCCTAGCTTCTCTCCTTGATTTTCTGATTTGACTGGAGATATCTGAACTCTTGGGAGCTGCACTGTGATTTTTTTCCCCCTGTTTTTCCCCCCCAAGGTGCTGCTTGTCTTCTCTTTGCCCAGTGATGTTAATGGATTGCTCTCCACCCTTTGGATGCAGCGTGGAAGCTGTAGGAGCTCTTTGCAGGGATAATTTATTTCAAGGATAGCCCTGAACCCCAGAATGAGAAAATATGAGCTCCCTGCACAGGCTGATCTCCAAAGTGATGGCCTGAGTAAAATTGCAGCTATAATGCTGAGCTTGCTCTTCTCCCCACTCTCTCCACCCTGATAGATGTGCTGGGTCAGTGGACTATTATCCCTTAAAAGATTCAGGCATTTCATGTGGCACCACTTTGAAATCTCTGGGGGGAAGGAATCGGGACACTCATTAGATTGGGCCAGGAAAATCATCCTGGCCAAAATTACCGGGGTAGCTCCTCTGGTGTTGTTGGAAATCTTACCCTGGGTAAGAGGAGCCCATTGTCAAACAAGGCACGAGGCCTCTGCCATGGAGAATCTCCGCTCTCAACTAAGGCAGAGAACTCCAGAATAAAAAGGAGCCATTAATATTAAAGTCAAGTGTCACCTGATGCTGCAGTCCCCACTGAATTCAAATGCTCTTGGAAAGCAGAAAATTGAGACAGAGACTTGTGGCAGCTAAAACAGGGAATGGCCCAGCTGGAGCAGGGATGAAACTGGAGAGAACATGTCTTGGTGGTGCTGTCCCAAAGCCCATTAATCACAAACTGTGGCTTTGGAAAGAAACAAAGATACCAAAGGCATTTTGGTAATAATAGAATCATTCTCTATCAGAAAGAAGCCTCTCTTTTCAGAGAGACAGTTTCACTATTTTTGGGTAAGAGAAAGTCTCAAAAATCTCAGCAGAGAAAATCTCAAAAAATGATTGAATGGCATTTTTCATGACTCTCAGATTAGTGCCCAAGGAATCACAGAACCACTCACGCTGGAAAAGCCCTCTAAGACCATCAAGTCCAACTGCTGCCCGAGCACTGAACCACGACCCCAAGTGCCACATCCACAGGGCTGTTAAATCCCTCCAGGAACGGGGACTCCATCCCTATGCCAGTGCCTGCCCACCCTTTCTGGGAAGAAATTTCCCCTAATATCTAATCTAAACCTCCCCTGGCATGACTTGAGGCTGTTTCCTCCTGTCCTAGACCTCGTCCCTTCACCAGAGCATCACCCCCAGCGCTGCTCCCAGCCCTTTCCTGCCGGCAATGCCAAGTTCTCCTTCCCTCTGCCTCAGTTTCCCCACGAGCAAACTCCAAGCCACGGATCCCAGTTTAATCAGATGGAAGCCTCAGAGGTGGCAGCCATGGTGCTTTTTGGCAGGTCTAACCCTGACCAAGGGGCTCGTTCCGTGCTAATCCGCATGGAATGGAAAGGTCGCTCCGAGTGTGGTATTTTTAGGCACGAGGATTATTATTGCAGTGGAAATGGGAAATAACCTGAAATTTAAAACATAACACAAATATTACCTGGGTTTCAGTGAAAACAAGGAATTGCTCAAGTCTTGACAGCATCCTTCCTTCCTCCTCCACGGATGGATTTGATCCCAGGGTATTATCAACAGGCACATCAAGGGATGACTCTGAGGAGGCTCTGCTGAGCAGAGCTGCTTGGGGTGCTGCTGTGTCACATTGATATCTGGTGGGCCAAGCTTTTAGATTGGTTTGGGATTTTTCCCCTTTTCCTTCTCGAGAAGGATGTTGGAAATGGTTTCACAGCCAGGCCCATCGGGTCTCAGCACAAACACTGCAGTAAGAGCCTTGTCCATGGAAACAAAGTCCTTTTTCCTTCTCTACAAGTGACCATAGGATCCCTGAATGGCCTGGCTTGGGTGGGACCTTAAAGCCCATCTAGTTTCTCCCCCTGCCTAGGGCAGGGACACCTTCCACTAGACCAGGTTACTCCAAGCCCCATCCAACCTGGCCTTGGACACTTCCAGAGATGGGGTAGCCACAGCTTCCCTGGGCATTTTCTGTGCCAGGACCTCCCCACCCTCCCAGGGAACAATTTCTTCCTAATATCCAATGTAAAGCCAAAAAATATCTCGCTAGAGACAGGTTTTGTGTTTTGCTGGAGGTCCATGGGCTGCTGATAGCATCTGTGGGCTCAAACCCAAAGGGGCACGAGCCACATGCACCCTGAGGGGCTTCTGCCTTTTGGGGAGATGTTCTGATTTGGGGAGTTCTGTTGAGCTTTCTGGAGGCATTTCAATTTTAGATTGAACTGACACCTTGTGTTTAGATTTTCTTGGGATAAACAAGATGTTTTTTGGAAGGAGCCAGCTCTTGCCCATTCATGTCCTGGGAGCAAGAACGATGGAATCTCCTGAGCTGGGAGGGACCCACAGGGATCATCCAGCCCAGCCCCTGGCCCTGCACAGACACCCCAACAACCCCAGCCTGGGCATCCCTGGCAGCGCTGTCCAAACGCTCCTGGAGCTCTGGCAGCCTCGGGGCCGTGCCCATTCCCTGGGGAACCTGGGCAGTGCCCAGCACCCTCTGGGGGAAGAACCTTTCCCTGAGATCCAGCCTAAACCTCCCTGACACAGCTGCAGCCATTCCCTGAGTCCTGTCCCAGGTCCCAGAGAGCAGAGATGGGAGCTGCCACTTGAGAGGAAGCTGTGGATTGGGATGAGCTCTGTCCTCAGTCTCCCCTTCTCCAAGCTAAACAGACCAAGTGCCTTCAGTCATTCCTCGTGTGCCCCTTCCATACCCTCCCCCATCTTCCTGTCCCTCCTTTGGACACCCTCCAACAGCTTTAGATCCTTCTCCCATTGTGGCACCCAAAACTGCCCACACTGGATGGGCAGGAATGACCCTGATGGTGCCAGCTCCAGGCTCTGGGTCCTGGCTCCCTCTATTCCCTAAGCCATAACTTTGCCAAAGGCAGTAATCCCACACTTTCTAGGTCAGGCTGTTTATATGGAAGTGCTGCTGCCCAGACCTTCCTACCCCACTCTGTACACGGTGGAGGCACAAAGTGCTGGGGGCATGGAGACACCTGGAGCTGGAATGTGATTTGTGGGAGTTTTGGAGAGTCATTTTTGCATCCCAAGTAATTTTTGATGCCAGTTTCACCATTCTGCTGCTGAACAGCTCCTCTCATGCCTCTGTGCCCAGGGAGTCTTGCACTTCCATAGGTGAGTGTAAACCCTTCCCTGACTGGGAACCTGTCTGGAGCTGTTCCTGGGTTTCCTGCTGGAGGAAACCCCGCTGCCTACTGATGTGATTAATGGTGCTAAGCCCTGAATTTGAGAAACAGCTGTCGTCATGATCAGGCCTCCAAATGAGGTGCCAAAGAGCAACGAAGCAGGGAAGCCCCCAAATCCAGGGAGGCCTGGAAACAGGGAACGGTTCCTGCTGTGCTGCCCCAGGGTGTAAATCCAGAAAAACTCTGCACGAGAACAGCACGGGCCAGGAGTGGGGGTTTTCCTGGTGGATGACCAGGACTCGTCAGTGCTGGTTGTAGTTCCAAATTCCTCCGTGGCACAGCATTTCCCGGGAAGCTGTGCACAACCAAAGGTGTTTAGCAGAAAAACCCAGCTGTTGTTTCTGCTCCTGGATGGGAATGCTGTGAGCTGTCATCTTGGCTTTCTCTCTTTTATTATTTAAAAGACAGAGAACAAATAAGAGAAAATGAACTGCAAATAATGACTAACAGCACTTCCAGCCCAAATATTTGCTCACATAATCACACAGAAACTTTGAAGCCTTGCGGAGGATTCCGGCACTGTTCCTGATCCAGCTTTGGCCCAAAGACAGCTGGGATGCTCCTCTCCCACTGTCAACCCTGGACACTGAGAGATGCACCCAGGACTTCCCATCCCCTCCTAGTCCTCGGAGAAGTGGGGTGACAGAAAAGTGCTGGAAACCCAAGATGTTGTAGTGGATCTCCTGTCTGGGATTTTCCTGCAGCCCCAGGAATTTGTGTCCCTCTTGGACATATTTCCAGCATCTCTGCTGTCAAACAGGGCTGCTTGGGTGTGTTTGCGGTCTTCAAGTTTGAGACTAAACCAGCATTACCCAATCCATTCTTTCTTTTTTTTCTTTTTTCCTTCCCAGTTTGAACCCTGGAAGCTGAACCTGATTTTCTGCCAGCCATGCAGGAGTGAGCAGAGATGTTCTGGTCACTTGGCTTGTCCAGAAAAATAGCACAAAACCTCTGGTTTTCTTGCAGGGCCAGGTGTTGTAGAATCCCCTGGAAGCATGGGAGCTGCAGCCCATGGCGAGGGAGGGTCTCCGATGGAGATGTCGCAGCTGGATCCGTAACCTGGCCTGAGATTTCCAACCTTTTGACCTTGGATTTCAGGAGACCAGAGGAGCCACCCAAGGTATGGACTTTGACCTGGTGTTTCAAGCACTGTAGAATTACAGAATATCCCAAGCTGGACCCACAAGGATCATCGAATCCAACTCCTGACCCTGCACAGACATCCCGACAATCCCACCTTGTGCCTGAGAGCATTGCCCAAATATTCCTGTTCCAGTGCCCAACACCCTCGCAGGGTTCATTCTGAACTTCCAAGAGGGCCAAACCTGAAGCAGAAGGGTTTTTGTCTCTTTCCACTGAATAGAATTAATTATTTCACTCCTTGTAATTAAGGAGGGGCAATTAAGAGTGATACAAGAAGCAAGGCAGCGTTTGGCATTTCCAGAAAAACATAAACCTGCGATTTAGTCTTTCATTCCAGCAGTGGCCAGACCTTTCGTGGCCATTAAAATATCAGGAGATCCTGTCGAGTGCTGAGTGCTGGTGATTTACGATCAAATCTAACACGCAGGTAGCAGGTGGCATTTCCACACTTCCTGCAGGGAATATATCCCAAAACGTCAAATTAGATTATCCGGCTCTTTCCATTGGAGAAAAATGTGTGAGAAAAGCACTGGGGGAAGAGGAGGAAGGAGGGGGAGAATGTTTGCTCTATTTTAAAATTATTATTTCAGCTTACAAGTGTTGAGGTGGCTGCAAAAATTCAGAGGTGTTAAAACCCAGAGTAACAGGGAAATGTCACTTTCTCCTCGTTGGCACCATTTTCTCTCTGTCTCTCAACTTTTGCCCACTGGAGAAAAATTCTTGAAACCTGTAAAACATTAAAACATTAGGAAGAATTTTTTGGCTATTTTTTTTCCAAGACGTGGTTTTGAAGTGAGAAAAATCCTGATATATTATTCCAAATTAACACTTAAAAAGAAAGAAATACATGGTGATTGTGATTTTTTTTTTCCCCCACTGGTATTTTTCCTTGAAAGACATTAATCCATTACCTGTCCTGACTTTACAGTAGGTTTGGAAACCTCCCCTTCAGCTTTATTGCCAAATCCACTTGGAAACTGATGGGATGCAGAGTAAACCCAGCTATTCCCACTCCCAAAAAGGATAAACGCTGCTAGCTGGGATCCTGATGATGATGATGATAATGATGATTGATTGACTGATTGATTGATTGATTGATTGATTGTTATTTATTATTATTGCATTGATGCTGGTGGTACCCTTAGGCTGGGGAAAGCTTTTTATTTCCCCCACATAGTGGGTTCAGTTCATAACAGGGCAACAGGACAGAAACACCAATTAGAGTGTAGTGGTTTGGTTCAAAATATCCATGACTTATTTCTTTCCTTCTGTGAGATAAGAATTAGGAGAAAAGCAAGGCAGGCAAAAAAGTTAAAAGAATATAAAGAAGTTTATTAACAGACCTAAAAGAAAGGAAAAAAAGTCAGACTAAACCTTCAGAACACTTCTCCTCCCCCCCCCCACCTTCCTCCCTTCTCCCACTGACAATGTAAAAAGACAACCCTTGAGATGTTCAGTCTGTTTACCACTTCCATAATAACCTTGTTCAGTTCACTTAGGGAGAGGAGTCTCTCTTCCTCATGCTATGGAGACATCTCCACAAGAAGTTCTCTCATGGCTTCAATGTCACAGTGAGACAGCTGCCCAGGCTGGTTCTCTGCTTGCATGTCCCTTCCCTCGACTTACAGCTTTCCCCACAGCTCTTTCTGAGGGTTGAGCTACTGGGGTACCATTTTAAGGATGAGCTGTTCAGAAACAAAGGTTCTCTTCACCTATCTGTGGGAGCATCTTCATCTACTGTATAGAGGTCTTCTCCCTCCCTGGGAGCAAGGGTCCTCCTCACTTTCATCTCTCTCTGTTCAAGCTTCTCATCAAATTCCAGCTACTGTCATTTGCTTATTTCAGCACAGGTACTTTTGCTCACAATTACAGTCATTTGCTTATTCCAACACAGGTACTTTTGCTCACAATTATAGTCATTTGCTTATTCCAGCACAGGTACTTTTGCTCACAATTGCAACTTGAACACTCCACCCCCCATGCTTTCATGAAATTACAATGGGTACTCTGATGTATCACAGTCCATCACCAGAGCTTTACAACAGAATTTCAGCTTCTAGGCTTGAAGCACCTCCTCCTTCTCCTCCCTCAGGGTTTCAGCTCTTCCTGCTTCACCGACTTTGGTGTCTCTATGGTGTTTTCTTCACTTGCCTCCACCCTTCCTCTTCCTCCGACTCGGGAGAGGATTGATGTCAGCAGGCTTCATCTGTTCTGGAGGAAACTCACAGCACTAAAAAAGGGTTCATCTCACCCGGGCCTGCAGCTGGAATTTGCTTATCGCTGTTGGTCACCTGATCTTTGCCGGGCAGTGGCCTCAGATGGATCTTCGGCCACACTGGAGGGGGGAAAGCCGGGCCGCACCATCTGCACGGAGCAGGGCTGAGGGGCTGGCCCGCACTGAGGGCCTGCAGGTGGAACGGGGTTTTAGTTTAGTCCTAGTTTTTTTTCTGTTAAAGGAATTTTTTCCCATAGCATGTTGCCACACGGCTCCAGGATGGCTGTCTCAAGGCTGGCCCAGGCCAAGCAGGGCCTGACCCAGCCCTGCTGGGCCACACGGAGCCCCCAGTTACCTGTCCGAAAGCCAGAAGACAAGAGAGCTTTCCCAGGCTCTGCTCGTTCTTAAATGTGGACCACAGAGGCGTGTCAAGCTTCTTACGTGGCTTAAGAAGTTGCCAATATTCAAACTAGCCAACTGGCTGGTTCTGTTAGGTCATAGAGGAAGCTGTAAGCACCTCTTTGCAAGAGAATCATTTCTGTGGCTGATGGAGCCTTCTTTAACTATGCTAAACCATGATACCCCACCAGCCCTAATAAATTATTTTCATTGCTATGGGGCCATCCCAACATAGCTGTGCTGATGTGCCATTGTCCTGGACTTTCTCCAGCATTCCCAGGAGGCTTGTTGGTGTTTATATCTTCCTTACCACCTCTGTTCCCTGGAGCAGAGGATGGTTTATCTCCTGTTTTAAAGGGCTTTGCTGTATTCCAGCCCTTCCCTAAATCTCTGGCACCCATTAATGAGATTTGTTCTGTATTGGAGCTGAGCTGACAGATGGGCAAGGACAATGTCCTGGAGTTTGGGATAGCTGGAGTGGGGGGAATAATTCTTGTGGGGCCGTTTCTGCTTGGTGAACATTTTCAGAGCATCTCTAGAAGTGCCAGCTTCTTTTTCCTCTTGTTTTCCCCTTGTAAATCCTGCCGGAAGAGGGATTTCAGCTCAAACTTTCAGCTTCCTTTGACCTGAGCAGCTTGGGGCAAACCTGGGATCAAACCTGGGATCAAACTTGGAAGTGAAAGGAGTTTTTTACCAAGATAAATTTAACCGAGAGATTTCAGTGACAATAACCAAGTATTCTGCAAAGTGATTGTGCTTGAAAGCAGAAGGTTGTGATGATAAACCTGAGAAATATGGCAGGGTTTGATCACCGGGTCCCCTCAGCTTGTTCCAGAGGTGGAACTGATCCACCCAGCCTGGAAAATGCCATTGGCAAAGCAGGGCTTTCTGTGAGATTTGCATCTCCCTTAAGGAAGGAGGGAGGTTTCCAAAGACTTCCCAACTCCTCCAGGTGAAGCTTCCAATCTTCAGACACTCTAATGTGTCCTGCGACATCCAGACATGGTTTGGCTTCCAAGTCACCTTTACCTTTGGTCACCCTGGCCCCAGAGGAGGAGAAGTTTTCTTTAACTGCCCAGCACCATCCAGTTTAGTTTGGGTTTTGACAGCTGCCGTTTGTCTGATTGAATCCAGCTCCCTGCTCTGCCATGCCTTGAGGATCATGGTGGGCTGTGAGTGCTGCATCAGCTGGGACACGTTCCATTTCCTAGGGACATCCCAGGAATGGGCTCATCCTGGCAAAAAGGGCTCGCCATGAGCAAGTAACCAAACCATCAGGAGTCTCATGAGCAGTGGGGTTACACCTCAGGGGCCTGGGCATGAATAGGGTGATCCCTCCCTTCCTCCCCTTCCATCTTTCCATCTTCTCCTTTCCTCTCCCCACCACACCTCTTCATTCATCTCCTCCGTTCTGTAGTTAATTCACGCTTTTGCAGGGACCTTTCATCACTGCCACTTTTCCCGCTCGCCCCTGATCCGTGTGAAGGAACGAGGATGTCACTTCTCGGGGGCCATGGAGGGGACCCTGGTGGCAGATGGCAGCAGGGCTGAGCCGGGGCTCATCCATCACCAGGCTGGCAGAGCGGGGCCACCACTGCCATTTCCCGAAGGATTGGCATTCCAAGGGTGAGCCCAACCAGGTAATTGCTGGAGAAGGGGAGGCATTTTTCACTACTGACATGGAGGAGGGGGACAGGGCTGGGCTGTGCTAATGCCACAGTGAAGGATGAATTCATCATGGGTTCTCCTTTTTTCCTTTTTTTTATCCATCCTGCTTTGATCGACGCTGAATTATTCCCAAATGCCAAGCATCTGGTGAGTCTACAGCAGAAACCTTTCCAGCAGCTGAGGCACCGGGAAGCAGCCAGGCTGTGCCAAGACCCTGCTGCTCTTGTCGTTGTCATCCTCATCACTGAAGTCAAAGGGTCACAGAATTTCCATCCCTGTCTTCCAGGGATTGTGGTTTGGGTTGTGGTGCTGCAGTGACACTCCCTTGTCCGAGATCCATCAGCTGCAAACAGAGATGTGGGAAGTGAGGAGCCCATTTCCCAGCTTCCAACCCCTACTTCCAGCAGCAACAGACCCCTGTGCCAGGGCTTTACTCCTGCCAGATCCCAGCCAAGAAACCCCCAGAGGCTTTGTGGTTCAGGACCTCATGCAGGTGACGGTGCCACGGGGTGGAATTGCAGTGACATCACTCCCAGTCTGCTCCAAGGTTTTTTGGTGTTCACGCTGCTCTGGCTCACTTGAATTTGTTGTGGTTGTGCTTGGATGCCACCCGGGGCTGTCACTTAGACAAAAACAACACCAAAAATGTTTACCAGGCACAGGCTCGTGGGCTCAGTGGAAACTTAGAGTGGACCCCAATGTGAGGAGAGGAAAAAAGAGATAAATTAATCAAGGAGGGCAAAAAAAAAATCATCTGTTCCCCTCTATTTTTAGTGTTAGACATTTGCAGAATCCAGCCAGTTCTGAAGCTGATTTCTAAATTTATTCTGTCCCTTTTTAGAGAACTTTCTACATTTTCTCCGCCTAATTTAAGTCTCTTTTCAAGTATTTTTAAAAGTGGCAGTCGAGGCCAACTTTGCCTATTGAAGTTATCTCACATTTGTCTTTAGGAAAGAGCCAATAAATCAAGGCATTATCATGGGAATTGGCAGGACTATCCAAATCTTTATGCGGCAAAATTCAGCCCTAGGTTTCAGCTGTGATTTGCAAACAAATCCTAAATGCTGCCATCCTCCCCAGAATGCATCCTCTGTTGGGAAGCAGTTCTTGGATGGTGTTGAGCAGGAATTAAAAGACTTTAAGTCCTCATGTCCCCCTGGTCTGCCACAAGTCATTCCCACAGCATAGAACCATTGAAAGGTTCAGGTTGGACGGGACCTTCAAGACCATCTTTTTCCAGCCCTGTTCCACAGTCATTCCTCTAATTTCAGCCATTCAAAATTGAGGCTTTAGGACTAAATTCACTAAAAACAGTGGCTCCCTTGTGTTCCAGAGGGATAGTGGCACCAGCAGCACTGGTTTCTGTTGTCACTTTGGCCAGGATGCTCCGTTTCCTCATGACCACGTTTAGGGATATGCATCCCCTCAGTACTCATTCTCCCTCCTCCTGTTTTCCAAGCAATCTCCTCTGTTTTCCTTTGCTCCCTGCCCCTGCAGTTCTCAGTTTACTCTGCCTGAATCCATTCTGGCCAAGGCAGGAGGAGCTATTCCCTTCTGTCAACACTGACGGAGCAGAGCTGATTCCACTCACTCTGTTCCCACTCCTGCTTCTCCTGGGATGTAAGTTATTCATTCACAGGGTAGAAAGACAACTGTATTCCTTCCTCTTCCTACTTATGGAATATTTTGACATTTCCCCATGTCTGTTTTGATTCAGTCCCATCTTTAAATAAATATTTGCCTTTCCCATGGGAAGAGTTCCAGGAGCTCCTACCTGGGATGCGTCTCTCTGGCTGAGTTGTCTTTGTCGGGATATTGAGGAAAGAGGGAGAGGTTTTGGGGGGATTGTTTTGGGTTTAGGCGGAGGTTTGCACTCCCCATCCTCTGTGTTTGGTTATCTTCTGACCAAAGACTTTCAGTGCTCAGGTCAAAAAAGGAAGAGCACAATTTTCCAAAGTGGGGACAGGGAGGAGTTCCTGGGTTTGATGGAATACTCTGCCAGGAAACAACAGGAGGATTTTTCCAGCCACGAACAGAAGCAATTCCCAGTCTTGGGGAAAGGGAGGTTTCCTTGCTGTCCCTCTCAGCATTGTGGTTTTGGAGTTTGGGAATTTCTGGATATTGCTCATGAGGTGTTCGGCTCCTGCTGAGTAGGAGAGGGCTCTGCTTTTCCTTCAGCCCATGCTTTGATATTTCCTGGATACCTGGAGGGATTTCCAAGGCTTTGGCATCTCCCGGATACCTGGAGGGATTTCCAAGGCCCATTTGAAGTACAGAGGGCAGGTAGGTGACACTCTTAAAATCCATTGTGTCATCCAGGAGGTTCTGTGACAGCTAACCCAGCTGCCAGGTGGGATCCTGCTGCTGCTGTCATCCCTTCCCACGTTTCCAGGCCAGGTGTCCTGTGGAGAACCAGAGCATCAACAGTGACAGTTTGTGGCAGGCTGTGATTCGTTGTAAAGAAAGCCAAATATCCTTAAATGCCTCAAAAGGCTGGAACACAGACATCCTGTGGGATGTGGGGCTGTCTGCTGCTGGTGGTTACTGGTATGAAGAAAAGTCCAAGGAGGAAGTCAGGGATACCCAAAATTACAGGTCTCAAGGGACATCCAGCTCCAGGTGGCACCTGCAGAACCCAGTGGGATGTTCCCTCCCTCTCATTTATACATCTCCCTGCCTTTGGCCACATGGGAAGTGCTGGTGCTGCCTGGAGCCCTGACAATTCCCACTTCACCAGGAGCTCCTCACACCTTCTCATCGCCTCATCAGCCAAGCCATGGGTGTCCTCCCCTCCCCGAAGGCTTCGGGGCTGGATTCCCACTTCCCCCGGGAAGGCTGGATCTGTGCAGATGGGCTTTCATTCCGCTTCAAACCTGAGTTAGACTGGTCTCAGCAGAGCCACAGTCTGTACCCCATCTGGGGAGCTTCCCATTGTTTCAAATCCTTAGGAAAATGAAATTATCAGTGGCTTTGCAGCAGGTTTTGGTCAGCAGCCCTGATGGTGCTGTGTATTTTGGATTGTCTATTAAATACCTGAATTTTAGCTAAAATTTTGGCTTTAATTAGGGTCAGGTTATCACCCTGCTGTAAAGGTCTTGAGCTTTCCCTGCCGCATCTGGCTGGGACTGGGTGGTGTTTTCCAGGCTCTTTCCAACACCCACGGGGAGCACAGAGCAGAAAACAAAATGTTTTATGCATATTGACAAACAACCCTGTTAGAAATTCATCTTGGTACTTCCTAGGTGTCAGCACTCCTTATATTTAAAAGAAAAAAGACACCCTTTCCCTCATTTGAATGTTGTTTTAGCCCTACTTTCTCGCAAATTTTTATTTAAAGAAGGGTTGGATGGGTTTGAGGGAGCACATCTGGTCTGGGGCATCCAGACGTGCTGAGGGATGCTCTTGGAGCAGTTTGTAAGTGCACACATCCAAAAACAAACCTTAGGGTGGGTTAGTCCATGGCATTGCCAAGCCATTCCCAGCCCACCCAACTCATGGCTGCTTGCCCAAGCTGTGCAGGAGGACACAGGGGCCTGCTCATGCCTCTTCCTCCTCTTCCCTCGCTGGGAGGAGCAGATCTCCTGTGGAGAGAAGGTCTGGACAAGAGGATGAGCACCTCTGGAGTGTGGAGGTTGTGAGATGCTCTCAACCCCCTCAACTCAACCAGCAGGACCTTGGCTCCAAAGGGGACCAAGAATTCCTTTGGGAAGCCCCCAAAGGGGCAGAAGACCCAGAGAATATTGGTGCTTAAGAGCTCAGATCCCCAATCCTGTGATTCACACAGGAACAGCGGTGGCTTTTCCGAGATTCATTTCTCAAGGAGCAAAGAACCTTGTGGGTTCAAGGAGCCCCAAACATGCCCTTCCCACTGTGTCTGGCTACCAGGCAACCACTTTATCCCACAGTTCTGGCCGTCCAGGTGAGCCCTCATGGGCTCTGCTGGGCAGCGTGGCCGGGATCTCCCCTTGAGCTGGGACGTTCCTGGTTGCTCCTTAAGAGGCCTCCCAGAAACAGAGACTAGACAGGACTAAGGGAATAAAAGTAGGTATTTATTTATCTGAAAGGCCTTCAAAGGTACCCCCTGGGGAGATGGAGCCCAAGATGGACAGCAGGTCACGAGTTCTTCACCCTTTTATAGGTTTGGTTCATTTGCATATCAGAGTTAATTTTCCAATTAAAGCTTCAGTTAATGATGTAATTTCCCCTCAGCTTACCCGCCCTTAGAGGCTCTTTGATTTATATACTTTTGGGCCTAGGACGGTCTTGGTGTCCTTAGAGAGCAGGCCTGGAGAGGCTTTGTTATGTCTGCCTGGCAGGAGAGAGCAGAAATGAACAGGCTATGAGAAACTTCAGAGTTACACACCAGGCAGTGCAGGATTTGAAAAATATAAAGGTTAAAACCTAAGGCATCACTCCATGAGGCTGAGAAACCTCTTTCTTAATTAATGACAGATCTTTGGATGAGTCTAATTCCAGTTCTCTCTACCTTGCAGCTGATTGCACACCAGTGACTCTCCCCTGGAGCTGGGATACCTCTCAAGGTTTGAGATTCCCTGCCTGGACTGAGAAATCCTTCCTTACTCCAGGCAAAGAGATTCCTGACTCCCAGATCCATGGCGAGCTGCTCATGGCAGGTGACTCAATACCACAGAAACCCACATAGTGAATTCCTGTAGACCTAAACTGTTGTCCAAGCCTGGAACTAAGGCTGGGCTTAGCCATGTTTTAGCTCCATCAGGAGTTTAGAAAGCAAGAGGTTGTACCCTGAACCCCGTGGCTCAGTGGGAGGGTCTCTTTACCCTTTTGCATCTTCAGACTCTCTGTGAATCATTTTGGCTCCATTCTACTTCAATTTTTCCTTGTATCCATGGAGTAAGTAATGGAGCAACTTTGTTACTGGACTTTGTTGTATTTTTATAAATTCACCCTAAAAGTATTCTTGCTAATGCTGGGGATTCTTTGAGCAACCCTAAATCCCTCATTCATGACAGAGGGAGGGCTGGTCCTTCCTGCATCCACCCAAATAACCCACCCCAAGCCAGCAGGAAGGAACAGCTTTAATTGGAAACATCCCCAGCTCCGCTGTGCTCAGGGTCGCTAATTCCGGGGGAGCTCGTGCAACAGATAACAGGTTCCTTCTTTTCTTTCCTTTTTAACTGGAAACTTAGGAGCAACAGGCCGGTGTTTCTCCTCACATATGCCTCTCATCGTTGCCTTTTGTTGTTTTGGCTGCAGCTTTCCTCGCAGGGCCCCGCGAGCTCACCGAGCAGCAGATGGCCTCCTCCTTGCTTCATTTCCAGCCCTCAGTTTTTCCCACACTAAACCAGACTTTTTCAGGCACTACTAATCCCCTGTGCCTGTCACTGCTGGAGAAAAGCATTAATAACTCCAGTTATCCTGGAAATATCTGTCACCCACATTTGTTTTGCGTTTCCCACTGGGTAATCATGCTCCAGATCTAATTACTGCCGAAATTTCTTTTGCTCCGACGAGCAGCATTTTGGGTTCCCTCCCCGGCTGGGTGGAAGCTTGACTCCGCCGATGGGGGGAGATCCGTGTTGATTTACACCAGCTGAGGAGCCGCTGCTCCACGTCTTTATTCCGTGTGTGGCTTGGGGTTGTGGAGATGGCGGTGATGGATGGCTTCAAAAACCATGGGAGTTGTGCTCCTGCAGAGGAGAGAAGTCCAGGAAAAGCAGGGACAGGCTTTAGTCGGGATGAGTGAACTCAGGATGAGGTGCTGGGAGAGCAAAGAGAAAGGAAAAAGGGTTTTTATCCTCTCCTGCAGGTGCAGGGAGCCAGAGCCGCCACTGTGACAGCAGTGGCAGCTCCCGTGACATGGGTTCAGTGACACAGGGCGGGGGTGTCTCCCATTGTCACACACATCAGCGAGGGTGGCATTTTGGAGCCACCGTGACAAGGACAGAGCCGGAGCTGGCTGGGTTTTCCTCCTCCTCGGCTGACTCACATCAGAGCTGAGCTTTGGGAGCGCGCAGGAGAGCAGATGGCAAATCCCTGGATCCCTGAGGGAGGGGAGTGCCGGCTTCCCGGAGGCTCTCCCGCCTTCCCGCAGGTTTCCATTCAGGTTTTATGGATCAGCAATGACACACACGTGAGGAGCCAGCTCCTCCCCACTGCCACAAACAGGGACCAATGGTGGCACCAGCCCCTGGGAGCGTCCTGGTACCCACAGCTCGGGACAGCCAGCACGGGGGGAACTGCTCAGACTGGGGAGAGTGAAACCTCACACTAAACCTCTGTATAGTACCACACCGAAGAAAGAGGTGGAAAGGGATCTCCCAGGATGGAGGTCACTGGGGCTGGGATAACGCCAACATGGGGATCAAGCAGGGAAGGAGGCAGTAGGGCTGGGAAGGTGGCAGGGCAAGGGTGGCTCTGGTTTTAACCAAAATTCACTCACACAGCTGGGACCAGAATGGGCTCAGGAGCAGACTAAAGACGACTATTGGGAATGGCCATGGATAAGCCCATGGCACCATGACAGCCACAGGTTGTGATTTCTAACAGAGGGAAGTGGGGCAAGGAGCACACACATGAGCAAAAGCCCCCAGTTATCCCACGGGCAGCAGGACTGATGGCATCGTGTGACCCTGGAAGGGACTCAGGGACAGGACACCAACCCCAGCTCCGGGGCTGTAAGTCTGCAACGAGCACTTCAAGCAATCTTAAATCAATGGATTTGGGATCTTCCCTGGCTTAGCTTTAGCAGCCGAGGCCACGGAGGAGAACTGATGTCCTGGATAAAGCTCAACCAACCACTTCCACCTACAGAGAGGCAAAAAAATGGATATATTAACCACAAGAAGAAAGAGGGGAGGCTTGGGTTTTGCTTGGTTTGCTCCCCAGCAGCATCCAGGACATGAATGGAGAGAAAGGGGCTGTTAAAAAATGCAGGGAATGGGGAAACAAAAGAGAGACAAGATGTCTTTTCTTTTTTCCTTAATTAATCTTGGGAGGTGATGACAGCAGAGGATGAGGAATGGGAAGTAAATGCTCTGCTAACAGCCTTTCATAGAGATCCCCGCGTTTGACAAATGAGCTCAAAGCCACAGGCCTGGGAACGGAGCTCTGCCAGCACATCAGGGACAATGCAGCGGTCAGAGGCTTGGAGCAAAGGGTTGGGAGGGAAAACACCTCAGATCCCTGCCTGCCTGGGACTTTGTTGGTGCCTCTGCTGGATATCCGAGGGCTACTCTGCTCCAGCCTCCCCTTCTGTGCCACAGGAGGTGCCTTTAGTTGGAATTTTAGCAGCAGCACCCATGGATCCAACCTAAACTTCAGTGGTCCACCACTAGTGCTGGATCCAGGATCAATCTTGCACCTTCCATGCTTTTATTTTATTGCTCTGGAAAAATTTCTTGATTTTTTGGGGTGCTTTTAGAGGCACAAGTTCCAGCCCACATCAGTGAGGGATCCCACACTACATCAGAGAGGTCTCACGACGATGACAACAGGAAAAGCAGGGAATGTATTAAGGGTGAACATCAGAAATTGCAACATTTTGGGGGACAAAATAAGAAGGAAGAAATAGAAGAAGCAAACAGAAGAATGGGAATGAAATGGAACAGAATGGAAGAAAAAAGAAGACTAGAATAGAATAGAATAGAATAGAATAGAATAGAATAGAAAAAAATGAAATTAGAATAGAATAGGAGTCAGTAAAAGGCTTTTTTAACACAATAATCCTACATTTGGGAGGGATTGTCTTTTAATTTGGTTATTGTTTTATTTCTGGCATTTTGATTCCAAGACCTGAACTGAATTTTGGGGTTGTGGGGTGGTTTTTTTTGCTTGGATTCTGATTATTCCTCAGCAAATTGGGACTGGGGCTGGGGCTGGCAGTGATCACCTGAGAGCAGCTGGAGACACGGAGCTGTTACTCCCCTGGGGACAATTCCAGCTATAAACTTTATTGCCCTATAAAGAGGAACCTGCAACATCAGAGGCTTTTCAGGGATCAATAAAATCAACGTTAACTAAATTGTCAGCAGTCACTCTCCCCTCCCCCAGCCTGCTCTGCTGTTCCGTTCCAATTAAGCTAAATTGGGACTCCGGATTTTGGGCGGGAGCCAAACTGTCAATCCCATAATCAGTTATGAACAATGTAAGCAATGTCTGTCTAATCTGTAAACGACCAGCTCGTCTGAGAGGCTCCTGTAATGATGCTAAAACAACCATTGGCTTGGGAATTATTCATGTCTGGAAAGAGGTGGGGGGGAAAAAAGTTCACCTTTGGGAACTGTTGATCATAAAATCCCAGAATGATTTGGGTTAGAAGAGATGTTAAATATTGTCTTGTTCCACCCCCTGCCATGGCAGGGACACCTTTCACTACCCCAGGTTGCTCCAAGCCCTGTCCAACCTGGTCCTGACAGTTTAAGGGGCTTCAAAACCCAGTGCAACCTCTTCCTTCAAGGGTAAATAGGAAGAAAATGGGGGGGGGGGAGGGAGGGAGGAGGGGAAGGGGAACATTCAAGGTGGGATGGATTCCAGGTATTTTTAGGCACACGGTTTGGTGCCTTGTACTCTGTAAATGGGGTTGGGGCAGAGCTGGGGCACCCAGGGGCTGCTTGGCATCGGGTGTGGATGAAGTGCCCGGGATAAACCATTCGTTCCTCATGAAGAATGTGTCAGCCTCTGCAAACACCGGAATATTCAAGTGGAGGCAGCCAAAACCCCCCTGCAGCAAAGGAGCCGCCGGCACACTCACGGATCCACCACCCCCGGGACATCACTGGCCAGGTGTGAAATGAGGCTGTGAAATGCAAACACCTCCCGAGGAACGAGAGCTCTGCTAGAGAGGGAAACGGGGCAGGAGAACCAAGGAAATCCCACTGACTCCGAGGTGCCTCCGTGGCAGGGCCGTGTGTCTGCAAACCGAGCAGCAAAACGAGCCTGGTGGAAATCACAGGAGCTGCTAGAAGCACAGTTTGGGGGGATTTTGGAGGAAATTCCACAGTGTGAGAGAGCTGCGGTCTGAGCAGCCACAGAATCAGTGGGAATGGGAGGGTGAGTTTTTGGGAAGAACACCTGACTTTTCCCCCACTCACCCCATGTGAAATTCCAGAAGGACTTCCCAAACCCTGAATCCATCTTTTCCCCTGGAACGCATCTCAAAGGCTCTAATGCCTGCTCTAATGCCTCTCTTCATCTCCAGCAGCACAGGTAAGAATAGCAACGATAAAAAATTAAAAGCTCCAATAAACATTATTGATGCCATTCCTAACGAGGCAGAGGGGGAGAAGGAAGAGGAGAGGATGCTGAGGTGATAAATATGGTGTGTCAGCCATA
Source organism: Aphelocoma coerulescens (assembly GCF_041296385.1). NCBI lineage: Eukaryota > Metazoa > Chordata > Aves > Passeriformes > Corvidae > Aphelocoma > Aphelocoma coerulescens. The sequence continues at coordinate 2,240,279 of NC_091023.1, read as the reverse complement.
AATTACAGCCGTCATTAGGCTCCTACAGTGGGGCCTGACAAATTGTTTTGGGGAAGTACAAGCTGAGCTGCACCTTCCAGTCTCAGCTATTCCGAGGCTGCACCTTAAAAAAAATCAATCCAATCGATTCTGTATCAATCTGAGATGCAGCTGGAATTGTGCTGGTACTGCTCCCGACCTGCTGCACTCCTTGGGAAGGATGAGGCCTGTTTGCAGGGGCACTGGGTTGGATTTGATGGAGTAAGGAAAGGGAAAAGCTGCAGGGCTTGCTGCGGGTCCCCAGCTGGGTTTGCAGGCTACCATCACCCTGCTCGCTTCCCAGTTCAAGGATTTGTGCTTCTTTTTCCTAAAGGATGGGCTTTTCCGTGGTTGGATGGGGATGATGTGCTGCTGGGAGAGTCTCAGCACCCAAATCTGAGGGGGTAGGAGCTGTCTCAGGTGGCACTATGGTGATGAAGGGGCAGCAGCTGGTCCTAGAATTCCCAGTTCTGATGGCTGGATGTCCTTCTGTGACCCCCTGGTCCCCCAGCCGTGGTGGTACAGGATGTGCACCCGCCTCCTCCAGAGTTTTTTTGTAATTCCAGAGGATGCCAGCCCCTTCTTCCCAACCTGATCCTTGTCCCTGGCCTTTAGCTGAACTCATGGTTAATAAAGAGGGGGTTGATGCCCTCAGGGTGGTTCCACCTCTCCCTGTGCACAGAGATCACTGTGGATTTTCAGCTTCCAGCTCTCTCCATTCTCTCCTATCCCAGCTCTGAGTTTCATCCAGCCCCAACCCTTCCCATCCCTGCAGCTCCACCACAGAGCAACAGCTCCTGCACTGACAAAAGCACCCCAGGATTGCCTCCACCCCACACCTTATAGACCTCAGCAGGCAGGAAAACAGAGAAAAGGGGGGAAATCCGTGTGCTGGTGTGGTCTTTGCAAAAGCCATTCATCCCGGGGCTCTTCCCACCAGGCCCTGAATGAGATTCCTGGGTGGATGATTTGTTTTGTCCTTCTCCTGCCGGCTCAGATTAATCTCTGCTCCTGAAGTAGTGGTGTCATTTCTCGGAGACGTACGGCGGCAGGAATCAGGGAGCCCCATAAATTGGAGACAATTCCGGATCCATCCATCTTCCTTCCCACTCTCCGTCCCCACTCCTCTCCTCAGGGCAAGGGCAGGCCCTGCAGGCACTGGTGCAGCCACTGCTTTGTGGACTAATAAATATTAAAATCCCCTCAGGATGGGAGAGGCTGGAACAACAGAGGGATTCCGGTGCTCCAGAGCAATTTGCTTTCCTTCCTTTTCTGCTGCTTTCCTTCCTTGTGCATGGCTGAAGGAGCAGGATCGTGATCCTTGGTGAAATGCCACATTCCTAACTTTTTTTCCTCATGGAGGCCTTTTTTGGGAATAAAAGAACCAAACAAAACAAAAACCACTTTCGAGTATCTTCACATTGCAACAGCTGGACTGAAGGGCCAGGGCTTCAGAGGAGAGAGCAAGTGCAGGATGCTGGGATTTGATGGGGATGTGGATATAGGGATGGAACAGCAGCAGAGGAGCCGGGATGCACTTGGTGCAAAACCATCCTGCACTGCGGTCTCAGAGCTGTCCCCTCTGAGCCCATGTCATGGTGATGGGTACCTGAAACGCCGTACAACAAATGAGATGTGATCAATGAAACAGCATCAGATCATTACAGCTGGAAAAGACCTCCGAGGCCATCGAGTCCAACCTTCAAATCCGTGTGTACGTATATACATGCCTGTCTTTATGCACACACGCAGAATGTACACACAGAAACAGGTAGACAGGTAGATAGATTGTCCCTGGAAACAAAATGAAACTTGGAGGAGCCAGGAACACCACAATTTATTATTTATGGAGCCCAGGATGTGACAAGCCGTGCACAGGCCTGGCAGCAACAGCAGCCTCTCCCTTCAGGACTTCAGGAGCTTGCTGAGGCACAGACAAACCGGAGGGAGAGCTCAGAGGGCTGCAGGGAGCCACTTAAGGCTGGCTGGAGGAAGGGGATGAGGCTCTGGCACTCCCAAGAATCCAGCTGTTCCCTAAGTGCCCTGTCTGCGCTCATCAGTGTCAGGCAGCATCACCCGTGGTGTCGCTCCATCATTCCCAAGCTGCCAGATGCTGCCGTCGTGGGACACCAGGAGGGGGCCAGGACTTGGAGGAGGACATGTCCCCTGTGGAAAGCCGTCACCTGCATGTCCCCTCACCCAGACCAGGCAGCCACCTCTGAAAGGAGAGCAAAAGGGCATCATTTCTCTGGTATTAATTTTGAAAGCTTCCCGGGCTCGGCTCAGCGCCTGCCTGTCTCTGTCTGTTTGCCTCTGCTGAGAAGATTCATTACTTTGATGGATTTGTGTAATTTTTCCAAGTGCTTCGGGTGACAAACAATAAAACACACTTCACGCTCGGCTCCGAGGGGCTGGGGGAGCAGGGAACACTGCAGAGGGGGATTTGTCCCAGGAAAAGCTCATTCCTCCCACAGTTTGGGCAGAGCAACTCTCTGCATGCCAGCAGGGAAAGCCCTGCAGGGCCGAGAGAATTTGGGGGCTTTGCCTGCTGGAAAGGGCAAAGCCATGGGTGTGAGCAGAGCTGCTGAGCCTCCAAAATTCAATCCAGCCCTCCATTTCTTCAGCTGCAGCAGAGCAAACAGATGTGGTGTCGGGATAAAGGGTTAGTATTGGGATCAGGGCATCTCAGGCAAGGAGGAACATGGGAATGCAGGTGTAAGTGATGCTGCTGGCTTATGGACACTGCTGGGTGTTTCCAAGAGGGAAGGATTTCATCCTGAGCATGGCTCCTGAGCAGATTATCATCTCTGCTGGGACCCCCTGGGCTCAGAAGGAATAAATTATTCCAGATTGAGCCAGACAAGCTCAATCACTCTTTTTAACAGAGGCCCAGGATTTGCAGCCACAAGGATCATGGACATGGGAGGGCAGCATGGCTTTGGAAACCTCTTATCTATGGAGACACTGGACCCAGAGGACAGAAACAGCCCAGTCCCATGGCACCTGTGCCAGGTGAGTGCAGAGGAGACGAGAGCAGGGACAGGGACAGGGACAGGGACAGGGACAGGATTGGTAGCCAAGACTGTCCATGACGGTGAAACCAAGACAAGGTCAAGACACAGAGTTAAGTCCATGGGGCTCTGACTGAGGTCACTTGAATGGTATTTTTGGGTCTTAAATGTTTCATGGTGCCCTGGAGGGGTGATGGGGGAGGGGCTGGGAAGTGGCTTCCTGCAGCAAAGCCAAGAGCAAGCACATTCCTTGTGCTCCAGCCATGCCTCAGGTCCAGCTGGGATCTTCGGCTGGGTTGGTTTCCAAGTGCTGGGGTTGGTGTGGTGAAAACAGGCTGGGATACTTGTCCAGCTTTGGCTTGCACCTTCCCAATTCCCCAGGCCTGGAATTAAGCTTCCTGTGCAATGCTGGGAAGTGACAGCACTGGGATGGCTCACGGCAAAGCGATCTCCTCATAGAGCTGAACCTGAACCACCGAGGTTCACCCAAATCTCCTTGGCACCCAAACACAGCCCAAGAGCTCTGCCAGCTGTCCACAAATCTGTGGCCGTTTGGGTGGGCACTGGGGAGCTTTCACGGAATCACTGGGGTTGAAAAAGTCCTCTGGGATCATTGATTCCAGCCACTAACCCGGCACTGCCAGGTCCACCACTAAAACGTGCCTGAGCAGCGCATCCACAATTCCACATGCATTCCAAGATAAGATGAAGATGGAGAGGTCACTGTCTCCCAAAATCAGCCCAAGGGAAGCAGCAGATGAGTGATGAGCAGCAGGAGGCTGAAGGAAAAGACAGCCCTAAAAGCTCTGATGGCTGGGGGGCCGCCACCACCTTCAGGAGAGAAGAGCCTCCATTTCCACCCAGGCTGTGGGGTGTGCTCTGAATTCCCAGAGATTATTCAGCCTTTCCCATGCCAGCTGCCTGGCATTTGTACCCAGATCATGGCACACAGAGGAACATCCCAGGCACCAGAGCTGCTCCGGTGCAGAGCATCAGCCACAAGTTTGGGCAGTGCCTACAAGCAGACAAGGACAAAGTCAGGCTAAGTGTTTGTTTGGGCCTCACCCCTCATGAAATAAAAAGCAATAACTAAGGAGACTGGGAAGGAGAGGCACTAACAGCCTGGATTTATCCAGCTTTGTGAGAAAAATCTCTGCTGCTGACCTGTGGATGAAAGTGCAGATAACTGTTTTAGTTTTCACTGGGGAGAGCCTCAATTCTCGCCTGAAAAAACCCATTTCTGCTCTTTGGGGAATGAGCTGGGCCTTGATCTATAGCTCCGGCTCTCAAAGAGCAAATGAAACACTTTCTCTTTTCATCCACGTCCCTAAAGGACTCGCCACCATGAAAAATGGGAGCAACTCCCTCGGAGGGAGATTACCAGCTCAATTTGCCATCAAATCATGGATTCTGGTCGGTACTGCTGGCACAGACACAGTGTCCAAAGCTGCTCCTGCCTCTGAGAGCCTTCTCCATCAGGGTGGGGTGGGAATGGAAAAGGAGGGAAGGGCAAGGGAAGGAACAGATCCAGGGGGATGTGGGAAAGGAGAAAAGAAGGAGAAGAGGAAGGGAAAAAAGAAGAGAAAAGGGAAAGGGGAAAGGGGAAAGAGGAAAGGGAAAAGGGGAAAGGGGAAAGGGGAAAGGGGAAAGGGGAAAGGGGAAAGGGGAAAGGGGAAAGGGGAAAGGGGAAAGGGGAAAGGGGAAAGGGGAAAGGGGAAAGGGGAAAGGGGAAAGGGGAAAGGGGAAAGGGGAAGAGAAGATGAATGGGAAGGACACTGGGAAGGGGAAGTAAAGGGGAAGGAGAAGATGAGAAGGAGAAAGGAGAAGAGAAGAGAAGAGAAGAGAAGAGAAGAGAAGAGAAGAGAAGAGAAGAGAAGAGAAGAGAAGAGAAGAGAAGAGAAGAGAAGAGAAGAGAAGAGAAGAGAAGAGAAGAGAAGAGAAGAGAAGAGAAGAGAAGAGAAGAGAAGAGAAGAGAAGAGAAGAGAAGAGAAGAGAAGAGAAGAGAAGAGAAGAGAAGAGAAGAGAAGAGAAGAGAAGAGGAGGAGAAGGAGAAGGAGAAAGAAGGAGAAGGAGAAGGAGAAGGAGAAGGAGAAGGAGAAGGAGAAGGAGAAGGAGAAGGAGAAGGAGAAGGAGAGATCTCCTTTGAGAGCAGGAAGCAGAGAAGAGCTTTCTCTGGCACAGAGAGTTACTGTGTGTTTTGCCACTTGCAAAATTCTCCCTGGTGCTCTCAAGAGCCCCCAGCTCTTCCAGCAGTAGCTGGGAAGTTGAGGAAACGTGTTGGGAAACTTTCCCCAAAGTGACTTTGGGGTTTGGGTCTTTGGAGCTGCAGCTGAAGAGTTCCCCTTTCCTCTGGGGCAAAGGGAGTCCTGCTCCAGGCTGGCCAAAACAAATCACTTTTTGGAGCTGTGCTCTTTGGATGGAAGAAGCAGAGCTAACTGTTGCAGAGAAACACCAAAATTAGCAGCACCACCCAGTCCAAGCTCTTATATCCCACAGTCTTTGGACCCCAAGATCCTCCAGCAGCACCAGTGCAGATTTCCAGGTTTTTCCCTCTGCCCCACACCCCAATTTGCTGGGCTGGAACCCCTCAGTGGAAGATTGGTTTCACATCCCTTTATTCCCAGACATCAAGAAAAGCAACAACCGCACCGCGCCCAGTCCCCTTCTTTTGAAACGGGGGAGTCTGAGGGCTCAATTCCTAAAATTCCCAGTTTAGTGGTGCAGTTACAGGGCATGGATTTGGCAGGAACTGAGCCCAGGCACGAGGAGGTTGCTCAGGAACAGGACAATGTGTTGAGCTGGGGCCAATGCGTTTCGCTCTGGAAGATTTCTGGGAAAGGCATAATGGATTTGCTAATTATTGATATTATTTAAGCGACAAGAGTGAAAATTGAAGCGAAAACCTGCTTCCCAACCCCAACAATAGCAGATATTTGTCATGGCTGTCAGCCATTCAGACCTGCGCAATTTCATAGGTTTCATAAGCCCTCGTTAATTTTCTTGTTTGGAAGGATTTGCTGTTTTAATGAAACCTATTTACACCAGCGACTGCTGAAAAATCATTCATTAGCGGACAAGAACTATTGATTATTTTCCTCCAACTACTCAGCCATGTTCTAGCCAATTACTGTAACCAATAAATAAAGAAATATCAACCTTGCATTCCTGCCAGTCTCTCCAGCAGAACTTTATTCCCCTGGATAAGTCGTGGCGTGTCAGCCTCGGGGAACGCCGTGCTGGAGAAACCTCTTTTAACATTTATGTCACATTGCCATCCTCTGCAAGGGTGGAGAGGGAAAGCTTCCAGTCAGCCTTTCATGTATTTCCTAAAGAAAATATTTACAGGGCACACAGTGAGATTTAGTGATGAAACAGCGTGAGGCTTGAAGAAACTCCTGGCTAATGGCCAGACTTTCAACTCGGAGTTTTTAATTCAAATATTTGGCCTGATTGGCAGAAGTCCTAAACTCTGGAGAGGAGGATTGAGCTCACCTGACCACGTAAGAAATCCGGCTTGTTCAGGGCCCCAAAACCACCCCAGCACTGCAGGCGGCCCTGCAAAGCTCAGGTTTAAGCTCAACACCTCATTTTATAAAAGCAAACCTTAAGCTTGGATTTGTCCATGAGTTTTGCCTTGTGGCTTTGCTGGTTCTTAGCTTAATGGGGAAATGTTTTATTTAAATATTGTATTACGAGAGGAGCCGTGGCTTTCAAACCTTGGCCGTTTGCACACATTTTAATGGGCTTGAGGGGAAAAAAGAGAAATCTGTCTGCAGGTTTTTTGACAGAGTTGTAATTAAAGAGGGTTTTTCATCGAGAACATCTGTTTCTCTTGACAGATATATTCTTGTTGGGAGAAAAAGAAGTGCCTAAAAAAACAGTTTGTCAGTCTGAGCTTTTTATAGGTTTTCATCCAAGAATATTTATCTTGAGGCTTTTTTTGACAAAAATAAAAGAAGTTGATATTTCCTGGAAAGAGAAGAATTCCAGTCCAGGCTGAGATTCCACAAATGTTGCCAGAGTGGTGGCAAACCCCAGGCCTTTGCTGAGCTGCCTCTGCCTTTTCCACAGCTCCTGATATGGGAGAAGGGAAACTCTCACCCTTCCCAGGCACCGTGGAAACAAATCCAATAATTCATAAAAATCATTCAAATCAAAACAGAGAGACGAAGAGGAATGACTGGGTGTAGGGGTCATGCTCTCACATCCACATGCATGCAAATATCTCTGTAGCTGTAGAGATATATATTTATATATAAAGGGGGTTTTTTATTTCTTTCCAAGCTGGGAGCACTGCAAGTTCCTCCTCAATAATTTCCCTGTAGTCCTCGTTAATTCCTTAAGATTTTCCCCACCTCTTTTCAAAGCCTAAAGTTCAAAGACGCAGAAAGGAACTGCCTCAGCACTTTCTTTTTCTCTCCTTTGAAACTTTTTCAGCGAAGCCCAATCAGGCCAATTAACTCCAGCTTTCATTTTTTTCCCCACTCCTTGAAGGGAAAATGGGATGTGGGGCTCGGCCGAGGCTGCCAGATGCAAACGCCTGGGGAATTTGCTGCTGCAGGAGATGCCCGGTTCCTTGGCAGCAGTGTCCACGTGGATATGTCGATCCCTAAATCCCATCCCTGAACATCCCTAAATCCTGCCCCTGCTCCTGGAGTGGGGCTGACACCCAGGAGGAGCAGGGCAAGCCCAGGACAGGTCCCTCTGCAGCGGGATGAGCTCCCAGTGCTCCCCAGTACTCAGCACAAGGAGAAGACCTGTGGGGAAACGCTCACATTCTCCTCCTCGTGCCCGCTGCTCTCCTTGATTTTTCCCTTGTGGAACCGCAAGAACCAAACTGAAGGCCCATCCCTGATGACACAGCAGGCTGTGCACAGCTGAGCATTCCCACGGCAGCTTTTCTATCAACCGTGGGTGCCAAGAGCTCGGGAGAGTCTCAGCCTCCCCACACGAGGCACAGCAATTAATCACAGGATGGGAGGCAAAGATTCCCCCCAGGAATTCCCTCGGGATGCGGATCTCTTGGCGTCTGAGCACTTCTTCACTCCATCACCCCGGGCATCAATGCGAAGTGCAGGCAGTAATTACAGCAGGCATTAAAGTTCAGTAATTGTAGGAACCGTGTGTGTTTATAATGCAACAACACTCCGGGAGCCCTTGTGGGGTTTTTGTGTGTGTGGCTGGGAAAAGGCCCAGGGAAGCCCCATAAAACATAAAATAAAATCCAAATACATAAAGGTCAGGGTAGTAAATATAAAAATAAGCATCACATCCCTTTAAATATTTATCATTAGTGACGTTTTCATTACAGGAGGGCTGGGATTTACTGACTCTGTAGCAATTGTGGGCACGGCAGGCCTGGAGTCTTGGCTCAAGGCCGTGCAGGAAGTGAAAAAAGGTTTGGAAATGGGATGGAAATCCATTTAAAATGGGCATGTGTGCATTATAGGCATTGTTCTGCTGGTTCTGAAGCAGCTTTAGCTTAGAGGGAGTTCACTGAAGGTGCTCCCCACTGCTCAGGGTGACTCCTGGGATGTCCCAGGGCACTAGGATATCCCAAAGGAAAAGGGGTTTGGGATCAGGGAATGGGAACATCCCTTCCCTCACTGGTCACCGCTCCCTTCACACAGTGGGACCTGACCTGAAAAATGAAATCAGAACCTGAAGGGCTTTTGCAATGGTCAGAACAAAGCCACAGGTCTGAGAAGGAAAGAAATGGGACTGAAAAACAAGATTAAAAGTAGGTGATGAGCAATTCCATTTAAATACCCCATGAACACTGAAAACCCCTCCTTATATGTGAAAGGAAAGGTTTCCCCACAGAGAAAGCCCCATCCTAGGGGTGTATCAGCACCCAGAAAACCCTGTTCCTATGGCAAACACTGCTGTGGGAAGGACCCTCAGCAGCAGGGATGGAGAACCACTGGTCCCAGCTGAGAAAACGCCCCCTCACACCTTTCAGGGTGGCTCTTGAGAAGAGTTTATTATTTCTAACTCCTTGTGTAAGTGCCAACTCATCAATGCACTTCATCTGCTCCTCCCGTCCATGCCTTAATTAGAACATTTTCCTTGTAATGAGGTGGAGCAGGGAGATGGGAAGGTGATGGTGGCAGTGCTGGTGGAGGGTTTCCTTTGGGGTTTTCAGACCGACGATGACGCGAGGTGTGGGTGATTCCTCCTCAGCAAACGCTGTCTCGCCCAGAGGAAGCACTCATTCCCCAGTCAAGGTGGGTCTCTGTTTGCACCAATTCCGTCAGGAAGAGCATCTCTGGATGCTGGGAAGAGCAGGGTGTGGGGCAGGTGAGTGTACATAAGTGTGCACATCCACAGATATTCCCCAGGCTTCCCTCAGGCACCACTCGTGGCTTCCCCGGGATAAACCCCAGCTCCTCTGGCAAGGGACCTGTATTTTGTTGCTCTTTTTTCTGGACAAATCCCAAGTATTGATCAGATGCACACTCCCAGGGCTCCTGTAAGAGGGAGGAGTGATGGAGACAGAAATGTGCTTGCACAGGGCTCGTTTCCAAACCAACTTTTCGTGTTCTCCTGCAGCGCTGCCTTGGCCTCTCCATCCCCTGCCCCACACATCCCACCCCTTGCTTTGGGGGCCAGGAGCCAGGGAACCATCCAACCCTCCAACAGTCCTCAGAGGGAAGTCCCAGTGAGCCAGCAGAGGCTTCCTTGGCTGCAGAACCTGCATTTCCACCCCCCTCTCCTCCTCTGTGTCCTTCTCAACTCTGACACATCTGTCCTTTCATTGTCCTCTCTGGGGGCCTCTGTGGAGGAGTCCCAGACCAACTAATCTGGGAGTGGGCAGAACCTTCGCCCTGAGCAGAAGTTTTTAAACTTGGTTCCTGCATTGTCTGTGGCCCAGAGGGAGTCCTGGCCCTGGGCAGCACCCACAGAGCTGTTCATGACCACAACCAGGAGGCACAATCGTATCCCAAACCACCATCCCACAGGGAAAAGGGCGTTTTTGCCATGTCGCTGAATTTGAGGGCATCTGAAGCCAACACATCCATGCGACAGGAAAGAGGGACCTGGTGGGACCCTCCCACCCACCACAGGCAGAGCTGGATGGTGGCCGAGGCTGGGAGGACTTAGGAGGAGTCTGAGATGTGCTCAAGATCCTTGATTTTGAGGCTAAAGGCACAGAGGGAAGGAATGAACACGGGATCTGAATGGAAGAGACTCACTGGCCTGGATGTCACCAGAGTCCCCTCCCTTCATCTTCAACAGAGCTGGGGAAGGGCCTGGAGCCCCAGGAGCGGCTGAGGGAGCTGGGAAAGGGGCTCAGCCTGGAACAAAGGAGCCTCCGGGGGGACCTTGTGGCTCTGCACAAGTCCCTGACAGGAGGGGGCAGCCGGAGGGGTCGGACTCCGCTCCCAGGGAACAGGGACAGGATGGGAGGAAACAGCCTCAAGAGGTTTAGATTGGAAATTAGGGAAAATTTCTTCATTGAAAGGATTGTCAAGCACTGGAACAGCCTTGTACCAGGGAACTGTTGGAGTCACCTTCCCTGGGAGTGTCCAAGGCCGGGTTGGACGGGGCTTGGAGCAGCCTGGGACAGTGGGAGGTGTCCCTGCCCATGGCAGGGGGTGGGGCTGGATGGGTTTTAAGGTCCCTCCCAACCCAAACCAGTCTGGGATCCTATGAAGGAGCTGCGCACTGACTGGTGCCTCCAGAGATGTCACTGCAGGAAGTTTTCCCATTCCTGGAGCCCTGCATTGGTTAGTGATAAGGGAAGGGTTAACTCTGCCTTGGGGAGGGCTGGGACACACAAGTCCAGGGTCCCTTTCAGCCCTACTTTTCCCAAATTCATCTGATCACCTATGCAGCACCACTTTAGGATGGTCTAAGCCTTCCCCTGCTGCCAGCCTGGCTCCTTCTCTACCCATGACCCGCTGAGCCAAGGTAGGCAGGCCTGGAAATTCGCCTCACACTTTTTAGGAAGCTCATTCCTCAAAAAATAAAAGTGAAAATAATTTGGCCTAGAAACTTCAGCTGTGATTTAGTACCTTGCCCGTAGCAAAGAGCGTTGCCCCCAGAGAGATTGGGGATCTTCCATTATTAACAGCAGGATGTGCCCGTGCTGGGAATCTGTGTGGCAGCAGCAGCAGGCACAGCTCAGGGCTGGCTCTGGAATTGGAATAATTATGCTGGGGCCCTGAGAGCAGTGTTTGGTCTCCCCGTGTCCCCTCACTGCGGTGACAGCTGCAGCAGTGACCTCGGGGTGTCACACAACTGGAACTGCTGAAGGAATGGGGGAAGGTGTGCTGGGAGAGCTGCTGCGGGCACAGCTGGGCAGGTTTTGTCTGGAAAAGGGATGAGAAGCCAAAATAGCAGAATGCTGTGACAAATGACAAAGTCAGAAACTCGAGGATTGGGGAAATGTGTTTCAGGTCTCGGCAGGCACCAGTGTCTGGTGGAACGGTGGCCAAGGATGGAGACGTCATTGCCTTGAGAGGTTCTGGACCCTTCATCCTTGGAAGGTCCCAAGCCCAGGTTGGACGGGGCTTGGAGCAGCCTGGGCTAGTGGAAGGTGTCCCTGGCCATGGCAGGGGTGGAATGGGATAGGCTTTAAGGTCCCTTCCAGCCCAAACCAGTCTGGGATTCTACAATTCTGTGATTCTGTGATTCTGTGACATAACAAAGATTTCAGGCCTCAGGTGTCCCCTGGGAGAGGCATTGTCCCAGCTTCAGCTGAGCTCTCAGACAAGTCTGAGCTCACCTCCACCGACAGCAAAGGCTTCAGGAAGGCAGCCCACCAAGGCACCAGGACACCAGGACACCTCTGGAAGGGGTGCACAGTCCTCCCTCCCTCCCACCTTGTGCAACCTCCCTGTAAAGCTGCTGGTGACAGTGACACCATGTCCTCCCCAGGCTGTCTTAGATCCTGAAGATCGGAGACACTTCCCAAGCCCTGCAGGATGAGCCCTCATCCCCTTCCCTGGATGCCTTTCCTGGTGAGCTGCTCTTCCTCAATGGTTTTTTCATGCCCCCAGCAGCCCCATCAGGGGTGCACCAGCCCTCCTGTTCTCTCCCAGTCCATCCCTGCTGTCCTGCCTTCCTCCTCCTGCCCTCCACTCTCCCATTGTCCCCTCCACTTGGCTTTCCTTTCACCTCCTGGAGAACACCAGGACTCAGAGAACAGCAGCATCCCTGCCTTCCCTACCTCCCCTCCCCATCCCAGTGTTGCATTTCCTCCATCCCCTCCTCTCCACAATTTCACTCCCAGCTTTATTTGGAGCTCTGCCTTCTCCTCCCTCCCTCTCAGTAAAACAAGCTCAAGCCTTGCTTTGTATTAAATCAAAGCCTGAGCAGTGTGCGAGGGCTCAGCCAAACCCGATTTCAATGGTGCCGTGCCCGCTCACATCAGACAAAGCCTGTGGAGGTAATTTACAGCAGATAGGAGCTGGGGGCAGAGGGCAGCTCATTAGTGTCTGGCATTATTATTATTGTCGGACTAAAACAGAACATCTCTTCCATTTATTTCTATTCCTGGCGAATGCAAATGGGGGATCCGAATCAGAAATCCCGCCCGTGCCAGTCCTTGCCATGGGTCACCATGGATTTCAGGGGGGAGGAAAAACCGAGGAACAAGAGCACGCCAAGAGCCTGAAACCTCACAGAGGCAGCAATTTAAAGGATTTCAAAGGCTGTTTCCATAAGCCTTTGGGGACTCCAATGGAGCATATTGATTAAACTTCGGAAGCAGCTAAAAGCAGCTCCACCAGGGCTAATTAATACAGTGATGCCCCGATGCCCCTGTTCTTGTTTTACCAAGCTGCAGCCTGTCAAATCAATTAATATTCACCACCCTGATGAAAGCAAAACCCTGCCTATCACTTGCTAAACGGATCGATGCATGGACTCCCTCAATATCATGAAGTGACCTGTCCTGTGGGGTTCAATGGGGTGTGCTGCAGATGCTTTTGGGGTGACACCAGACAAGCAAACCCATCAAGCCCTTTGTTTTGACTCTCTAATACAAACAGGGTTTCTGTCTGATGTTTCCTGTGTAGCTGGTTCTCTGTGGATTCTTGGACAATGACAATTCAAGGTGATTTTTCCCTATTTCAGTGGACCTGCCTGTGCTTATAGGATGGCATTTGGGATGTGGGATTGTTGGGGTGCCCTGTGCAGGGCCAGGAGTTGGACTTAATCCCAACAGATCCTTTCCAGCTCAGGAAATTCTGGGGTTTTATGATTCTACACCCACTACATTTCCTCCCCTGCACCAGGAGAATCATTTTCCACTTTTCTGCCTGTCCGGTGGAGCTCGTGGCTGGTGCTGTTGCTCACTGGACACCAGTTCAGGACTGGTTTAATGCTGCCACGGTGGGGACTGCAAAATACTCTAAAATGGGGCTTTTGGTGTCCCAAGCCTCCTTAAACTGAAGATCAAACCTGGTTTGATGACGTCTTCTGAAGCTGCTCTCTTGAACCCACCCTGGAGAAGTCAGACACCTCCACAAGACCTTCTGGGGGGTCTTTAGGCAGCCTTATATTTATGCACAGCTTCTTTTAGGGCTAAGGAGCCAGATTTGACCCTCCTGGCTCATCAGAGAAGAGGAATTCCTGGGAAAGGAGTGGTTCCAGGCAGGACCATGCAGAGTGCAGACCACCTGGATGCTGTGCCAGCCAGGGTGACACCAGAAGCAGGAGCCTGTCCTTGCTGTGCCACCGTGTGCTTTGGGGAGTCTTTGGTAGCTCCCAGGCAGAACTGGAGGTTCAGGATAACTTCTGACTTCCAAAGGGAAGGCAAAGGGGTGTGTTTTCTTCGCATGAGGCATCAGCTTTGATTTCGAGCAAGTTTTTGGCACCCCTCAATAAAGTGCCATGAGCTGTTTACTGAATTTTAGTTCAACATGTCTCAGGGAAAAAAAGAAAAAAAGAAGGAGAAAAAGGGGGAAAACAGTTGAACAAAATAATTTCAGCAACATCTGCTGCCTTTCTGAGCTATTTCACCAAAGGCCTATGGAGATCAAATATTTTCCTCTAATTAGAGCTGTTTCCTCGGAGCAGCTCCCCTGGATGCAAAAATATCTCCCCACCCCCCTGGCTGTGCAGAGATCCTCCTGGGACCCTCTGCAGCACAGACAAACACCCAGCTCTCCTTTGGGGCATCCTCAGAGCAAATCCACAGCTTTTCCAGCAGGGAAAGGTTGGACCCTGTGTCTATTCCTCCCTTCATCACACCATGATCCCTCACTTTCCACTTGGGTTTAGAACCACAGAAGAAAAAAAAAGGTTGGAAAACCTTCAGGTCCAACCATCACCCCAGCACTGCCAAGGCCACCAGTGTGCCATGTCCCCAAGAGCCACATCCTTATGGGTTTTAAACACTTCCAGGGATGGTGATTCCACCACTGCCCTGGTCAGCTTTGCCAGGACTGGACAACCCTTTCAGTGAAGAAATTTCCCCAATATTCAGCGTGAAGCTCCCCTGGCACAGCTTGAGGCTGTTTCCTCTTTTCCTGCCCCTTGTTCCCTGGGAGCATTTTCTGTGTCTCCCATGACACCAAACAAATTAGTTCATTATTAGCATTATTATAGTTATTACAGGTGGTTATTATATATAGCTATTAGCATTATTATAAAGCCTATAAGGACAAAACACCAGTAAGTTGAGATCTTTGGACCAAAAGTTGGGTGTTCATGCCAAGGAATGCTCCCAGGTGGAGATGGGCATGTTTCATGCTGGAAAACCAGTGGGAAAAGTTCCTTGGGCATCTGCCATGTGTCCTGGCACCCCTGCAAGTGTCCTTAGAGAGCAGGAATGCTTCAAATCACAGCCCTTGGCTGCTGCTTAAGAGGATTCCCACCACAGGCTGTGCTTCTGGGGGAAACAGGTTGGGGACATGGCAGTGTCACCTGTGAGGGGCCAAATCCTGCCTCAGAACCCTGCTGGGAAGATCTGTGGGACAGGCAGATGACTCTCAGAGGAAACCACCCCATTCCCTGTACCCCAACAGGTAATGGGACAAGCTTTACCTGGGAAGGGATTGGATTTTCCCTGTCCACTTCCCTCCCTTGTTTTTCCCATAACAAACCTTACGGGAAGGAAAACCCTAAAACCATTTTGTTGTGTTGTAACAGAGAAAAAGAAAAAAGCCAAGCCAGCAGCGTTTAGCTTTTGTGAAATCAATGCATTGCAGGAGAGAGGAATCACTCCTTCTTTGGCCTCTGGGTTAAGGCAACTAATTCAGATCTGATCCACATGGAAATTTGCAGCCCATTCCCATGGCCAGGGAAGAGCTCTGAAATGATCGCAGTAGTGTAGGGATGATTTATGAGGCAGCTTTGAAAGAGCAAAGGAAGCCTGGGTTGTTAGTTCTGATATTTAAGGATGATAAACAGCAGGAAAGGGAGATTTTTTTTTTTTTTTTAATGTCTCTCCACAGATGCAGAAGAAGCAGCGTGGGCCTGAGTTAGGTGGGATATTGGGAAGAAAATCTGTACTCAGGGTGGGGAGGCCCTGGCACAGGGTGCCCAGAGAAGCTATGGCTGCCCCTGGATCCCTGGAAGTGTCCAAGGCCAGGTTGGACGGGGCTTGGAGCAACCTGGGACAGTGGAAGGTGTCCCTGCCCATGGCAGGGGGTGGCACTGGATGGGCTTTAAGGTCCCACCCCACCCAACCCATTCTATGAAACTAAGAATGGGAAAATGTTGGCTCAATAATAGGGAAAATCTTCCTGGCAGACACATCTGTTGTTCTGCTATCATGAACAGATCAATGCTACCAGTGAACTTCCCGAAGGAAGGGCTCCAAATCCTACTCCCTCACCCACTGAAAGCATCCCACAACAGAGAGGGTCAGGGGAGCAAAGGGCCCATTCAGTCCCCACATTTTCCAAGCTGTCCCATGGAGTGGTTTGGGTTGGAAGGGACCTCAAAGCCCATCCATTCCCACCCCCTGCCACGAGCAGGGACACTTTCCACTGTCCCAGGTTGCTCCAATCCCCATCCAACCTGGCCTTGGGCACTGCCAGGGATGGGGCAGCTGCCACAAAACCTCTCTGCTCCAGCAGGAGCTCCCACGGACTTACCCACTGCCTTGCAAGAGCAGGAGGCCCAGGAGGGTGTAAATCCATCATCCTCTCTTTTTCATGGGGAAAGAGAACGTTTCCCTCTTCGATTTCTCCCGCCCATCCTCAGATAGGATTGCCAGGTCCCTCCGTGGGGCACAGCAGCAGTGGGGTGGCACAAACCGGGACTGTTTCGCCTGTGCTTTGTCCTGTGCCTGAAACCACCACCATTCATTCCTAAACCACAGCAATTACTTAAAAAGCACGGCACAGACAGGCCAATCTTGGCACAGCAGGATCCCAGACTCCGGGAGTGCAAGGGGACCCTGGATCTGAAAGCTCCCCAAAGAGGAGCGACAGCCCCATCCAGGGCAAACATAAACTCTAATTACTGCTCCCGCTGCTAATTGCTGATAACCAGCGTCTTCCTGTGATCTGCTTTGGAACTGGGGTGCTTACAACAAGCTGGGAGGATGGATCCAAGGGGAATTATTTGCTTCCCCCACGTTCTCCAGCAATCTTTAAACACCACATCTGCAAAGGTCAAGTGTGCCCCTCATTAGGGACCAGTGTCTTCGTGGGAGTGTGGAGATCAGAGGGAAGGGGGAGGTGCAGCATGGAGGGGCTGGAAAACACATCCACAAGGATCTTCTCCCACCCAGGAGGTGGCTGGAGAGGTTTATTGGGTCCTTTGGGGTGGAGGGACCAACCTGTGGCTCAGGTAAAACATCCCAGTGGCCAACAGCACAACTGGGCAGGGTTACTGGTGGCCCAGATGGTGGCTGGAGAAGCAGAGGGTATCAGAGGTGACAATTCAGAGGAAAAAATGGGGGTTGAGGTGACAAAAAGCCTTTCCCTGAAGACTTGGTAAGAAATGCTGCCTCTCCCTGTGCACTTTAAAAGTCACCATCGACATCGGCATCTCTTGGAGAAAAAGTCACCCGTTAAAAAAAGAGCGTGGCAGGAAGGGAGCTATTTCAAAATGCAGCTGGGAATTATTCCCACCAAAGATGGAGTCACCATTTTGCAGAAAAATTTAACAAACCCCAGAAAATAATTTCTCCTTTTGCACTCGAAACTGTTTTCATGGAAATGGTTTCTCTTTGCCAGATCCCGTGTGAACAGACAAGTCCACAGCAACTCCTTGGAACTGCTGCACCTTTCCTGGTGCTGCCACTGCTCCAGTTTCTCTCCATCCCTTGAGGACAGCCGTGTTTGAGGGAGGAGGATGCATTTTCCACCAGCACAACAGAGGGAAGGAGCATGATGCTACAGGATCTGGATAACCCCACCCTCAAGCTGTGGGATGCAGAGGTTTTAAGATCCCTTCTACCCCACTTTTTTCCCCGTGATCCTCTAAATGTTCAAATTCTCTGCCCCTTTCCAATTTACTGATGCCCTGTGAAGAGTGGAAGTAGGAATGCAGCTCCTTTTCAACCCCAAAATCCTGCCAAGTGGGGAGGTAAGATGCTGGTACCTCTCATCAGGCAGGCAGAGGCTCTCCATGCCCTCAGGGTTTATTTGAGGATCATTTCCTAATTAATACACACAGCTTTTGATTATTTTCTCACCTGCTGTGTCTTGCAAGTCCCATCCATAAAAAAATTCCCCCGATTTCCAAATAAATCCAAGGCCCACTTTTGAGCTCGAAGCCGTGCATTTGTCAGACTCATTTGCCTGGGAACATGAAAGTCCCTTCCTATTTATCTCCTTATTTGAACTACATAAATAGCTCCCAGCACAAACTCCTCATCCTTCCAACATTATCCCAGCAAATAGCAGCCTTTGAAAAAGAAAAATTAGTGGAGGGTAATTATTTTTGCGGCAGATACCAAAATGATAATTTCTTAAACAATTACTTTGAAATATTAACAATTGTTCTCTAAATTCCAATTTAATTCCTGATATGAATTATAGTTTGTCAGATCTGGGCTTCGGAAACATTTGTTCCTTGCACAGAACATAAAAAATGCCAGCGTAACCTTTCGCCTCCGCAGCCTCCGAGCAGAGCCAAATGCCTCCGCTCTTGTTTTATCAACACAAATAATTAAAACACAGGAGAATGTTTGGGATTTATACAGTTGTTTTTGGCATCTTATTCATATTTATTTGATCTGTAAGATATCATTTTAATTAAAAGCTCGCTCTCTTTTCCTCCCTCCTCTGCCCAGAGAATAAATTATTTATAATAGCCCTGCTGCCTCAGACAGCGCTTGGAATGTGGGATACTGCGCTGGGATCCCACTGGAGCGCCAGGCACTGCCCTGAGCACAGCCCTGCCTGCCTCAGCAGGGATAAAATACCTGGAGCGATGGCTGGATCCACCTGGCCCCAGGAACATGGGAGAGCCCTTTGGCACTGTTTCCCCCTAGAAATGAAAAAGCGTTTTCTCCTGGGTGAGGGTTAAATTTGTTTAAAAGCCTCTCCCTGCTGCCGTGGTTTAGGGCAGGGGTTGGGATTATCCACACGCCCCCATCAGCAGAGGCAGCCCAGGAGGATCTGTGGGATCACACAAGACCCCGGCCGGCAGCTGGGAAGTCTCCTGCGGAAGCACAGTTACTACAAAGACCTTTTCATCTCATTTTTCTCTTGCATCCCTTTGCTCCCCACAGTCCAACCTTTACTCGCTCCTTTTCTCTTCAGCCAGCTTCAGACGCAGCTTCAGACGCAGCTCAGAGCAGTGGGTTAAAACCTAAAAAAAAAGGGAATTTTTCTTATTACCTTTGAAGTCTGAGGGTTAAATCTAGAGAAGGAGCCTTCCCACTGAACACAACGCTTATCAAAGCCATCCTGAAGCCTCTGGAGTTCAGCTGGAGCTTCCCAGGCATGCCTGCCTGGCATTCACACCAGATGAAGAGTCAGGATCCTCTTTGCAAGCCCAATATTTGGAGGTAACGGGGTCCTGCAGCTTGCAGAGCAGAGCCTTCAGTGATGCCTTTTCTTGGTCTTAAAATCAAGAGTCCAACACGGTTAGAAGGGGAAAAGGGATTTTACCTTGGGATTTATTTTAAGGATCCTTAGGTGCACACGTCCAGGTCGAATGCACTGAAATGCACCCCGCCAAATGCCCACCCCCAAAAGATCTGGTATAACATTTTAGGTGTTACTAATTAGCAGATCTATCAAAGATTCCCCAATGAGAGGCTCAAGGGAGCCCCCCTCCCCAAGGAGCCTTCCCCTGGATGGTTCTATCTTGGTTTACAGGATGTGTTCTGGAGAGGACCTTGGGCTCTGGGGCACACTGATCCCTGGCTACGAAGCTTCTAAGATGTTGAGTCTCCTGGCTGAACAAACAAGTTCAAGAATGTAAGCAAAAAGCACTGAGAATACAGAAGTTGTAAAAAGGTGTAATAGGGGTATAAAAGAAAAGGCAAAAATTCTTCATGGCATCAGCAGCACATCCCAAGGGCCACAGGCCGTGGCTTTCCTGGGCAACACCACCCCGCTGCTAAATGGGCTTCTGTGGGACATCCCACGGGGAAAACGAAGCTCCCAATGGTTATATTTAGTTCAATTACCCTTAATTAGTGCTCGGATTGATGAGGAGCTGCAGGTAAGCGTTTGGGCTGGGCCCCATCCCTTCCTTCTCTGTGGCTCCTCCCACAGCAACTCCATGGCCACTTTATGCCCTCCGGAAGGACTCTGATTTCCATAAATGAGGCCAAAATTCCTCCCTGGTATAGGTCACCTAATTAAATCCCAGCACCTCGAATTATTTATGATCCTTTACAGCTATGCAAATTGAGCACTTGGAGCATTTTCAGGAGCATTTCTGAGTAACCACGAGGCACCCAAGCTGAGCTGAGGGTTGAAAGCAAGACTCGGTTTTATCTAAAATTAGCCCCCAGCCCGTTCGTCCAGGGCCTTTTTGGCAGGAGCACAGCTGACCTTGCACTTTGGGAGTTTTTCAGGATGGATTTTTTTCAGCCCCAGGAGCTGGAGGTTGAATGGCACTGGTTTAGTGCAGAGGAAGAGGCTGCGGATGCAGCTACAGGATTAGCTGGACATGGACACGTTGTTGCTTTGGAGGCTATGGGGACCATGAGGGGATATCAGGGTCATGGGGCATCTCCTGAGGGTTTGGGGAGCTTCTCTCACCCCTCAAAGGCAGCATCAGCTGGGGTCTGGATCCTCACAAGCTCTCTTGGTGTTCCCTCTGCAGTGCAGCCATCTCCTTCCAGAGGATGATGCCAGTGCAGAGGATAATGGGAGAACAGGGAAAAAAGTAGGAAAAAAAGAATACCCCAGCAGGGTTAAATGAATGGGGTGCTGCAATTCAAACCCTGAGCAATGGGAATGTCCAGTGGCAGGGAGGAACTGGAATGTTCAGTGTCCAGGAGGCTGAGGAGGGATTCGTACATGTCCGTGAGCTTCTGCTGCTTCCCAGCCGGAATCAAAGCCTGCTGAAATAAAGAGGGAAAAACCAAATGGAATCCCTCTTGTAATGGGTCTGAGGGAATTCCTACAGGAGGTGCAACTTGGGCAAGGAGCAGGGGAGTCACACTGACGATGCCTCTGCTCCCCACAAGCTCGGGTCAGCCTGGAGAAGTGGAGACATCCCAGCACCAAGCTCTGGTCAGCCTGGAGAGGTGGAGATCTCCCAGCACCTTCCAGGACCTGAGGCAGCTCCAGGGAGGACAGAGAAGGACTCTTTACCAGAATCTCTAGGGATGGGACAAGAAGCAATGGGTTCAAACAGAAACAGGGAAAATTTAGGTTAAATATATGGAAGAAATCCTTCCCTGTGAGGGAGGTGAGGCCCTGGCACAGGTTGCCCAGAGAAGCTGTGGCTGCCCCTGGATCCCTGGAAGTGTCCAAGCCCAGGCTGGACAGGGGAAACATTTCCCCTAGACATGGAATTTCATCACAGCACCAAGCCCACGTGGGTATTTCTCCAGCTCAGCTTACATTTATTCTGTTAATTTTCCGTGTTCCTTCAGTTCACCCAGCTCCCTTTTCCCTTTTTTCCCTTTCTCACTAGCCCCAGTGTCCAGATATCTCCAAATTTTCTCAAGGAAAGAAGCTGCTTTCAAGCAGGACTAAAATAAACAAGGTCATTGGAAAAGATAAAAAATAATGAGTTCCTTTCGGTAGCACTCCTTGCTCATCTCTCCCTCACCCTCCCCCCTTTCATCTCACTCCAGAAAAAAGGAAAATAAATCTTTACTAATCCCCTCAGAGCCCTGCCTCCAGATCTGCCTGCGATGCTCGTCGGAGCCACGCTGGAAACAGCAGCGTGGCCCCAGAATCCATGAAAACCAATTTATTGCCCACTCCCCAAAGGTCCCTCTTCCCCCCATGCCAGGAACATCCCATCCCACCCCTCCAGTCAGGCTCATTCCAGTCAGTGGCCTCCCCTGTGCTCCTTTTCCTGGTCTATTGGATTTTTTCACAAAGTCTGAGAGATTTGGAAATTGATGGGAAGTCTCGGAGCTGGGTTTTGAATAGTTGATTAAAGAGCAGTCAGCAGAGTCAGAGAAAGTAGGAGAGAGCTCGTGGGAATGAAGATGATTTTGGCCAACCTGTGCTTCCAGCAAAATCAGCCCCACTGGGGTTTAGTCATATCCTTTCTCCAGGGGCTTAAAATACCACGGGGCGCTCACCAAAAAATTCAAAAATCCCGTATTTTTGTCATCAGAAAACAAATTTGTTCCTACACCCATGCAGGGAGGAAAAGAAAGGTCTTAAAAGTTGAACTTCTTTGCTCTGGCACTTTTGAAAAAGGAATATTATTCCAGCTAATGTTCTGAAATGACATTTCATTCTGCAGTTGAATAAAACATTTCATGGGATCTAAAATTAATCAGGGTGGGAAGGAGAAGAGTTTATTTTGGGAGGAGAAAAAAACCTCAGAGGGTCTGTACTTTGCATTGATCCAAACCATTTCTTATTTGAATTTTTGTGGAGGATTGGGCAGCAAGCTGAGAAGGTTTTCATTTGCCCAGCTCTAATTGGAAGCCCTGAACCAGCGAGGGCTTTACATTTGCAAAATGCAAAGTGTGGAGAATCCCGGTGGGAAGCCTTTGGCCCCACTCCTGCCTTCACTCTGTTGGTTTGATTGATGATTCTAGGCCTGAGATGTTGGACATGTGGGGTGGGAGGGCACGACCACATCAAAGAAAGGACGTGGCAACATCTTTTCCTCCTCAACACCGTGTAGGGGCTTCTCCTTCTCATAGGATTTCCTAAAAAAAATCAAAATATTCCCTGTAATCGTCAATGCCACGTCGTGTTTTACCTAAATCCTGTATTAGCAACGGAGTTGGGAAACCCCTCTGGAATGGCTTAGTTCCATGGTCTTGGGGGTATCTGCCAGACGTGTTGATCCCCTGGGAAGAGGAGGTGGCTGGAGATCCCCAGCTCTGGATCAACACTCCCAGTGTTGGTCCCAGGAAACTGATTTTAAGTAAAATCATGGAATCACGGAATGGTTTTGGTTGGAAGGGACCTTAAAGCCCACCCCTGCCATGGGCAGGGACACCTTCCACTAGCCCAGGCTGCTCCAAGCCCCATCCAGCCTGGCCTTGGACACTGCCAGAGATCCAGGGGCAGCCCCAGCTTCTCTGAGCACCCTGAGCCAGGGCCTCAACACCCTCACAGGGAAAAATTCCTTCCCAATATCCCATCACAGGGTAAAAATGTCACCGGAAGCAGATTTCAGGCCTCAGCAGCTCAGCCTCGATGGACCAGCCATGGTGGCCCCTGTGCCAGGGCATCCCTGTGCCAAGGCAGCACATCCAGGCAGCCCCTGTGTTGTGCCAACACAGCCAACAGCAAATCCAGGCTTTGATACATCAGCAACTGGCCCCAGGGTGGGTGAGCCAGCTGAGCTGGGACCATTTTGGGCTCAGTTTTAATGGTTGGCCACCTCCAAAGGACACCCCTGCCCGGCAGGCCCAACTGCGTGTCACATCTCCAGCTGGACACCAAGCCACCCCCCTCCACCAGCCCTGGTTTTGGGCTGGGCTGGGCTGGAGCCCCAAACTCATCTAAGCCAGCTCTGATTTTAAAGGAACTTTAGATCCTCTTCCTCCCTGACGCTCCCGATCCCCACCTCAGAGTGAGCTCTGGGCTGGGCTGGCCAAGGCAGGTTGTCCCCTCGTGTGTCCATCTCCTGCCAGCCCAGGAGCTGCCTGTCCCCTCCCTCCTGGCTGGCCTGCGCTCAAAACCACAGATGGAGGCCAGAAACCAGGAAACCCAAGAAGCTTTACAGGAAAATCACTCTGAAAAGCGCTGCAGAGAGGAGGGGGGGCAGGGGAGGGGGAGCAGAGAGCAGCTCCACAGCTGTTGTCTTTCATGTCCTTTAAAGCTCCCGTTATGTCGTTTTTTTAATTAAAATGTTTTTTAAGAGGCTGCTGGGATTTGCTGCTCCTTGTCCTTGGTGGAGGTGAGCGGTGCCGGGAGCAGCCAGGGGCTGCTGCAGGAATGGGGAGGCAGAGCCACGAGGCTGAGCCCCCCAGCCACGAGTGAGGGCACAGATCCTGCCTGCTCCAACCTCACATCGCAGGGGAGATCCAGAAAAAAAACCCAGGATGCTGCTCCAGACCCTCAGACAGGGCAGGAATAGCTCCTGATCCCTGTGTTTGTGCCCTACTTGGGCTCAGTTTTGATGGTTGTTGCTCTCCACCAGCCCCGTGGCTCAGGCTGTGTGGCTGGGCGATGAGCAGGGAGCTTGGGAAGGAGTAGATCCATGGAAAACGAATCCTTTCTCCGGGTAAAACATGCCCTGACCGCCTCACCTACAAAGGAACGCTGAGCTTTAATCCCAGCCGGACGGAATTTTCTGCGTGTTTGTGAAATAAATGATCTCTCTGTGCTTAGCCAAAGCAGTTATTAATGTTTTCACACCAGAGGAGACACGCACTGCAACTGCAGGACCTGCGAGTGATGAATAATGAACACCTGAAAAAAACAGAGAAAACATCAGCATTTGTTTGTGGGCCATCGGCAATGGGAAGGCAGGGTTGGGCTTAACACTTAAAACCGCCGTTTTAGCCTGAAAAAGCTGCTCAGGGAGAAGGAACCCTGGTCCCAGTCCCCCTGTGCCAGCACCGGGGATGTGATAAGTGGGTAAATGATAGCAGGAGATAAGCTCAGCTCTGCTCCACGCCCGGGCTTTGCACAATATCACGGTTCATTATCGAGGCACGCAGACACCCCGGCAGAATCCTAACCTAATGAAAGTCTTATTTTCCAGAGTAACAGTTCATTACTGGACTTGCTGTGCCGCCTAAACCCCTAAGGTGGAAAAAAAAGAGCCCGGCGCAGCTCTGCTGAACACGCAGTGAAACCCTGGTGGGTTGGGCATTTGCAATTCTGCTGCAGCTCTCTTCGAGGAGGGGAGATGCTGCTTGCTCTGAGACAGAAGGGGGGGGGAGGGGGTTGAGACTCTGCGGGGGCTCTTAGGACTCTGTGGGGGTTTAGGATATGGATCAGGTCCCCATGCTGTGCCAGCAGAGCTGCCCATTCTGGTACTCACCCAAGGACAGGCAGCCTCTCCCTGCTGGCACAAAAAGAGGTGTCCAAAGGTGACAGATCTGACTGGCAGCTCGGAAGCCTGAATTCAAACACATTTACAAATGAGACAAGATGAGCTGGGAGAGCTCCAGATTCCTGAGCTGCACCTCCTTATAGGGACCTCAGCTTAGTAGGCTGTCCTGAGGGCAATGCCTGGGAGCAGGATGAGGGCTTGGATTAGAATCATGGAATCATGGAATGGTTTTGGTTGGAAGGGACCTTAAAGCTCATCCAGTTCTACCCCCCTGCCATGGGCAGGGACACCTTCCACTATCCCAGGCTGCTCCAAGCCCCGTCCAGCCTGGCCTTGGACACATCCAGGGATCCAGGGGCAGCCACAGCTGCTCTGGGCAACCTCTGCCTCCCCACCCTCCCAGGGAAGGATTCCTTCCCAATATCCCACCTAACTTCTGCCCTCTTTCAGCTTAAAGACACTCAGCTTTGTCCTACCTTGTTCCTTTACAGAGGAGACTTTCCAAATCCGTGTTTGAAAGCAAGGGGAGGACGAACTTTCCCTCCCCCCATAGAGTCAGAGCCCTCCCACTCCCCAGGACCACCATCATGGACTGTGGGCCATGGACAACCTGCCAGAAGCCTGCAGAGACGCGGCTGCTCAAACAAAGCTGCTCATCCTCGCTTCCGGCAGGAAAAGATGGCAAAATATTGTCATCTGTGCCTTTTTCCCTGATCATCTGTTCCCACATAGAGGGGGAAAACAGCAAGACAGCCAAGTGAGAGCCTCAGCAAGCACTTGCTGAGATCCCCAACCTGGAGAAGAGGCACTTCCCAGTAAGGGCTGCTTCCATCCCAGTGTGGTGGGAGCAGAGCCTGGGGCCAGCCCGTAACTGTGGCTGCTTCCACATCCAGCCCAGCTCCAGGCTCTGCGAGCTGCTGGTAATCCAGGGGCCTCAGGAGCTGATGTACAACACATTCACACTCTCCTCTGAATAAAAAGAAGGAATAAAATAGGACAGGTAGCTGTGCAAAGGTGCAGTCACGGATCAGGCAGATGGACAGGGAAAGACTTCCCTGTTTTCTGCTCCAGGACAATCTGCCCTCCATGCTTTCAGCCCACCCATGTGTGGCTCATGAGTCTGTTTGCCTACATTATTTGAGGGCGTAGCAGACAAAATCCCAGTGGGTTTTGGTGAGACTAGAGCTGTTCCATGGAAAATATAAGGAGACCTCCTTCCTCAGACTGGTCTGCAGTGCAGGACAGAGCAATTCCAGAGGTCTGGACCTTGCCTCTGGAGTCAAGGAAGGCCATGAGGATGCCATCCTGCTGTCAGGCAGACAGCAGCAGTTCCCTGCTCTTTCATCACTCCACTTTACAAGCACCACCTGTCTCCCCCCAGAGCAGCAGCTCTTCCTGCCAGTCAGGGCTGTTGAAAAAATGAAGGTTCACTGTCAGAAATTTGGGGAAATTACAGTTATTTGTGCTTTTCCCAGAAGGGAAGAGGGCTTGTCTCTGCTAACAGCCCCAACTAAAAGTCAGGTATTTCGTCTCAAAGTTGCCTGGGCTTTCTCTATTGCCACCAGGATGGCAAAGCCTCCCGAGGACTCCTGATCCCATCCATCATGGACACCCTTTGGGACAGGAAAAAGGGAAGGAAGGCCTTCTGGAAGGAACCTGCTTCTGCATGGACCACAGAGAGAGTTGAAGTGAGCACATGCCTCGTTTTGCTGTGCTTGGTGAGGTGAGAGGAATCCCAACCCATGTGTTTGAACACATCCATTCTGCCTTCCCAACAGCCTTCCCATTCTGAACAGGGCCTCATCCCAGCTCCCTTCTCCAGGATGTCACTGAATGTGTCCATCCCTGCACCAGGAGTTTGTCTGGAAAAAGGAAGGAAGGAAGGAAGGAAGGAAGGAAGGAAGGAAGGAAGGAAGGAAGGAAGGAAGGAAGGAAGGAAGGAAGGAAGGAAGGAAGGAAGGAAGGAAGGAAGGAAGGAAGGAAGGAAGCCATCCCATGTGAACCAGCGGAGCCTCTGAGCACCCCGAGCCCTCCCGTGGCAGTGTTTGGTCTCTTTAACACCTTTCTCCCCAAAATCAGTCTCTGTAGAGCCCAAATGAAGGGCAGTGATCTCCTTCTCCAGCACCTGGAGGTGACAAGGACACCCATGAACACATATTTCCTGATGTTCCCGTTAAACCAGCCCATCCTTCCCAGTCCTAGCCAGCTCTAACTGGGATCCTTCTCCCTCACAGATGGCAACACTCCCAGAAGAACTCAACAGGGCAAGGAAACAAGAATGAAACCAGTCCTGGCTTTCAGTGGGCAGGCTGAGGATCATGTGGTGAGGGAGGAGGGGGATGGTTCACTATCTTTTATAACAGGGATCAACAAACCCTGGGAAACAGAGCTCTGGTCCCCCAGCCGAGGCTGGTGGGACCATCTGCTGTCACATCCAACAGCTGCACAGAAGGGACGTGCTCTGATGTCATTGCTTGATCCCAGCAAAGTCCTGCTGGGATCGAGGAGCCACCCCCACAAGGCCCAGAGAGGAATAAAACACTCAGGATCCAGTAGGGAAGAACCTGCAGGAGCTGCCACCATCTCAAAGCTGTCTCCAGGAGGATGGAAGAGCTGCTCCACACACAGAGCTCAGGGTGGTGCCTGCTGCCTTCTGACTGCCCAAAGTCCAAATCAAACCCTATAAAAATAAAACCTTGATGTTCTCATCTCCAGCTCAACCACAGGCCCAAGGCGTGGGTCACGTGCTTGGCTTCTGCCTCAGTTTCTCCTCGTACAAAATGGAATTAACCACATGAAGCCACCCCCAGAAACCACATCAGGTTCTTTGAAGAACAGGGAACCTAAAACTGGTGGGTCTATTTATAAGAGTTGCAGGTAATGGAATGCTAATCCCATTCATTAACACTCAGACTCTGCTCATTAGTGTCGTTTCACTCTTCCTTCGCAAGGCTCGGATTCCTATTTTGCACATAATCTGTTTTATGAAGCAGGTTTTTCATAGCAAAAAAGTTTTCTCCCCCATGCATGTTTTTTTAATAAGTCCCCTCGAATTTAATGAGGCCCCAAAAGGTTCAAGGAAGTTCGGGGATGTATCCAAACTTCACAAAACTCACTTGGAACTCCACCTCCAAAGCTTTTAAGTTTTACTGATCACTGTTTCATGTTCCACATTCTTCCTCCATGTCACTCCATAATTATTCTCTTTTTCAAGATTAGAGCTCTCCTGGGGAAGAAAGGAGCTTTTGTCACATCAAACATCTCCCAGGGGGTGAAACCCCGGCACCAGCCTGGGCAAGGGGCTCTGCCCACCCTTGGGAAACATCCATTTCCCATCCCTTGGAAAAGGAGAGCGACTGAGCAGGGCTTTTAAAGTCCTCCCCCGATTCTTTTCTGCCCTGAATTATTAAATCTCCTGAGTGATGGATTCTCCCCGTCGCCTCAGTTGTCCCCATGGGATGCTGAGGTTGAACCCCAGGACTGCACCAGCAGCTGAGCTCCAGTCCAGCCAGGAAAAAAGCACTGGAAAAAGGAGAGTACAGCCTGTAATTTGGGGCATCCTGCTTGGTATTCCCCACCATCTCAAAGCCATCAGTGGAAAACTCAGCCTGGGACCAGCCTTGTACCAGACCCCACATCCTCACAGGGTCATGGAATCACTGAGGATGGAAAAGCCCTCTCAGACCATCGAGTCCAACTGTTCCCCACCACTGAGCCACGTCCCCAAGTGCCACATCCACACAGCTTTTAAATCCCTCCCGGGATGGGGTCACCACTCTGGGCCGCTGTGCCAGGGCTGGGCAGCCCTTTCACTGAAGAAGTTTTCCTGATATCCACCCTGGTGCAATCTAAGCCCACTTCTGACCATCACCTGATCCTGGATCACATCCCAGTCCCACGCTTTGTGTGGCAACTTTTCTGCTGGAAGGGTTTGTGAGAGAAAACTTCCCAAGCAGGATCAGAGATCCACCTGCAAGGCCTCCAGATGTGTCCCTGCCAGCCAGGACACTCCCCTAGCCCAGGATCCGGATCTTCACTGGCGCTCCCAGTGGTTTTTCCAGGGGCAAATCTCGTCAAGCTCTCTGATGCTGCAGAGGCACCACAACAGGGGCAGCACCCACCTGGAAGCTGAGTGGTTCTTGCACGTGGAGCCCTCCCAGTCCCTGGGATCTGCAGCCTGGCCCTGCAGCCTCTTTTCCCACGGGCAGGGTTTGCATTCCATGTGCTTCGCCATCCGCTGAAGCCCCCCCGGCACCAGGTAGAGAGGATTTTGGGAGCTGCCATTCCTCCTCATTAGCATAACCCAGTTAGCTCCATATTGCTCCACTTTAGGCAGAGATTGCAATTTCATCTGGAGCTTTAAACAAGTGGGAAAATGTTCTAAACCACGGGCTGTTATTGAATTAAATATTAACATAAATACAGAGCTGAATGGAGCAGTGGATTATTAATTTTAATATTTAATCCAACAAGAAACCTTATGGCTGTTTTTGGGTGGTTTATTTTCTTTAATCCAATTTCCCATCAGCACTAAAATTAAGTTTCCTTAATGAAGGAAGGTGATCAGCAAAGTGTCCTCTCGTGGTCCAGGATTCCAGAGCTGGTGACTGCGAGCATCAAGACAATAAAAAGAGGAAGCAGCAGCAGTAATGATCCCTCTGTGCTGGCATGGGCAGGAATAAAAGGAACATAATTAATATGATGTGCAGCTCAGATGAATACGAGCCAGAGGAGATTAAAGCAAGCAGGTGACCCTTAAGTGTTTATCGCTCCCAGAGAAAACAGCACAGATGGCTGACTTTGAGGGAGACAGCCTTAAACACCAGCCCACCTAAGAGAGAGTAAAACTCTGAGGTGATCCCTCCAGCCCAGGCCTATGCCCTGTCCCCACATCACCATCACACCAAGGCACTGGTGGGGACAGCAGAGGAGCTGCTGCAGAGTCAACCCTTCGGATGCTCCATCTGGCACATCCCTCAGCTGCTGCTCCCTCGGCCTTGGAGGGATGCCTGCCAAGTGCTCTGGAGCAGGGACCTGGGGGTGCTGGCCAGGAGAACAGCTCAGCTTTGTCCCTGGGAAGGGCAACATGGTGTTTCTGGCTCTGAATTGACCCCAGGTCTGATTTTTCTCAGCCATCCTGCTGCTCCCCGAACAGGCTGCAAGGGATGAGGTGGGGCAGGATACATGGGTTTTAGTGATGGCACTCGGAGTTGGAGGAAGACAGGAAAAGAAAACCAATCCCATCAGGAAAAAGGTTTGGAAAAAGCATTTTCCAGCAGCTGCAGCTTGTGTAAACCAGTCTGGTGCTTCTTTATTTACACCAGCTGGGGATCTGCTCCCAGAGCCTGGGAGGAGTCCTCCACATCCCAGTGGAGCAGCATCCTTTCTTGTGCTTGCATCTCCATGCAGAGTTCAGACACAGTCTGTTCTCTGCCCTGACAACACAGGAAGGGGGCAGCTGTGTTTCCATAGGTCGTGGTGGGCAGGAAGAGCCCCTTTCCTGGCTCCTGAGCTGTCTCTTGGCCTTCCTTTGGCTTCTCGCACCACTGATGCTTCCCACAGTGGCTCCAAGGAGTGGAAGGAGGGAAAGCTCTTGCTCTGTGATAGGAGCTGGGCATGGAGAGAGAGGGAGAGGGAGAGGGAGAGGGAGAGGGAGAGGGAGAGGGAGAGGGAGAGGGAGAGGGAGAGGGAGAGGGAGAGACAGTCAGGAGTGGAGGAGACCAAAGAAGAGGGACCAAGCCGGAGGTGATGGATGGCAAGGCTTTGTCAGGATTTGGAAGCATCCCAGTGAAGGAGCAGACAGCCCTGACCACCGACACTGAACAGCAACAAAGCTTTCCTGGGCACAGCTGCAGTTATTTCCCAGCAGGTGCACCCAGCTGGAACCAGGCTGGGAATGGCAGGGCCTGGGTGGCTCCTCATGCACACACCCCTCACCCTACCCACTATCCCCCCAACCCTGAACCTGCCCTACAAGAGCAACTTCCCAAAAAGCCTTGGGGACCCCACCAAAGCTGCAGATGGCAGCAGGGCAGAGGGAAAAGGCATGGAAAGGGCTGCTGGATCGGTGAGTTTAGGATGGCACAACCCCACTGGAATCACAGAATCACCACAGAATGTCCTGAATTGCAAGGGAGCTTAAAGCTCATCCAGTGCCACCCCCTGCCATGAGCAGGGACACCTTCCACTATCCCAGGGTGCTCCAAGCCCCATCCAGCCTGACCTTGGGCACTGCCAGGGATCCAGGGGCAGCCACAGCTGCTCTGGGCACCCTGTGCCAGGGCCTCATCTCCCTCCCAGGGGAACAATTCCTTCCCAATATCCCATCTATCCCTGCCCTCTGGCAGTAGGAAGCCATTCCCGTGTCCTGTCACTCCAGCCCTTTTTAGAAGTCCCTCTCCAGCTTTCCCAAAGCTCTTCCCACCTGTCCCACCTCCCACAAGGTAGTGAAATGCCTGGAAAGGCTGCTCAGCTGCTCGTAGGCAGATACAGGTGTTTTTCTGCCCAGGCTGATGCCAAGCAGAGCAGCAGACAGGAGAGGAGAGACAGCCCAGCCCCGCCAGCACATCCTTGTGTTTCATTGTTTAAGCTCTTAGGCTCCTATTTGAATTTAAGCTGTAAAACATTGAACTGATTAAAAAAAAAAGGTAAAAAGAAAAAGAAAAGAAAACCAAACCATCAGCCATCCTTAATCCAGAGAGCAGGGCTGGAGGAATGTTTCAGGCAGCTGGGACTTTGCTGAATGGAGGCAACTCCTCCTATTTCCCAGGGCACAGGGATGGAGACCTGGGATGAGAGCGTCGGTGGATCGATGCCACGTTTGTTCCACAGGGTCCCTGGTGGAGATGCTTAGGCAGCTCTCTGCCAGCACCCACGTGTGCACCCATCTCACCCTCGCGGGTGGTCGTGAGCAGCCACTCACAGCCACAGCCTGTGCATGAACCGGAGACAGAGAGGGGCTCTCTGCGTGCAGTTCCGAGGCGTTTAATGGAACCAGCACACTCGAAGGGAACAGAGGCAAGAAGAACCCAGAACCAAAAGCCCACACCGGTTTTATCCTGAAAGCTCCCAAAGGTGGGCAGAGCATCCAAAACCACTGGTCTGAGGGCTAGGGGGCAGAGGCAAGGGTGAGTGCCGTAACAGGGCCAATGGGAAAAGGGGTGGGAGTGGGGACAGGGCCAGTGATCAGCAGGATCTAGACAAAGGGAGAACTTTCCAGCACAGTGTTGTAAGGAGAGACCACTTTTAAGGCAACTTGGGGGGTGTAAAGTGGACTTAGCCACTGCAACACTTTCCCACAGCAGGAAAGCCAAAGCAGGGTCCTGCCAGGTGCCACGAGTCTCCTGCCTGGTGCCAGTGCTGGAAGAGGCAGGGAAGGCAGCAGGAAATGTTTCTGTGCTGCTGCTTTTGGCTAGAGAGGGGCCTGCAGTGCAATCCCTGGCTGATACTGGAGACTTCAGATATTTCCTGTCACCACTGAGCCACAAAAACCCCCTGAGCCCCAGCACCTGCCTGGTGGGGGCTGGAGAGGAAAGGAGGCCAGTGCAGAGCCTGTCTTGGGAGTGGTGATGTGATGATTGCTGATAATCACCCACAATGATGGCTCAGGAGAGCTCTGGGCCACAGGGCCAATCCACTGATTGCCAGCCCCTCCTGGGCCGACAGAAAGCAGTAAAGAGAAATGTCCTGGAATTCCAAGGCAATTCCCAAAGAGTGTGTTCATCCCTCAGTCACAAACTGGACATCAGTGATGGCATGCCTGGGCCCACTGCTGGATCTCACCTTGTGCAGGAAAATACCCCAGTCAGGGGCTGCTGAGGCTGGCCTTGGCAAGAGCTCAGTTCATTTCCAGAGAATCAGGGAATGGTTTGGGTTGGGAGGGACCTTAAAGCCCATCCACTGCCACCCCTGCCATGGGCAGGAACAACTTCTACTGTCCCAGGGTGCTCCAAGCCCCATCCAGACTGGTCTGGGACACTTCCAGGGATCCAGGGGCAGTCCCAGCTGCTCTGGGCACCCTGTGCCAGGGCCTCACCTCCCTCACAGACAGGAATTCCTTCCCAATATCCCATCTAAACCTACTCCCTGACAATGGGAAGCCATTCCCCTTGTCCTGGCACTCCAGGCCCTTGGAAATATTCTCCCTCCATCTTTCTTGTCAGAACTTTCAAGGACTGCAAGGCCACAATGAGGTCACCCCAAAGCTTCTCCTCTCCAGGCTGAACAATCCCAACTCTCAGCCTTTCCTCCCAGCAGAGCTGCTCCATCCCTCTGCTCATCCTGGTGCCTTCTCTGGCCTCTCTCCAGCAGCTCCACGTCCTCCCTGTGCTGGGCCCCAGGGCTGGAGCAGCTCTGCAGGTGGGGTCTCACCTGAGGGGGCAGAGGGGCAGAATCCCAACCCCTTTCCTGCTGCCCATGCTGGGGCTCAGCCCAGCACAGGGGGGTTTCTGGGATGGGGCCTGTCCAGCTCCCCAGCCTGGCCCAGCCCCTGTGGTTCTGTGCCCTCCTGGTAGAGAAAGGTGTGATAAATACGGCAGTCAGGTGGGAAGTGGGGTCTGTGAAAGGGGGTGACTTTGGGGAGGACAGCTGGAGGGGTGAGAGCCACACTGCAGCTGCTCACAGCTGGAGCAAGCTTGGGGAGAAACAGGGATCTGTGGCAAAATGGGCTGGGTCTGTGCTGGGCTCTAAGGAAAGGGCTTCCAAAGAAAGGTGGGAGCATCCTTCCCACAAAGCCAGGGAGAGTCAGGGTTGTGCCTGGGAAGGAATGGAGCCAGGTCAGTTAAACCTGCCTGATTCCTGATCCAGGTTATCCCAGATGTGAGATCCCTGCAGATACAGCCTCTCTGCAGCTGGGCCAGCAGAGCCACACGGGGCTGAGCTGAACCCCAGTGACCCCAAAAGAAACTGCTGCCTCCCCACCACTCCTCCTGTTCGGCTGGGGCACTCCAGAGGGATGGGTTTGTGCCTGACTGTGCCTGGCACCTTGGCAGACCCCAGGCAACTTCATGGAGCAGCAGGAACCTGCAGAACAGCAGGACACAGGAGCAGGTGAGGGATGGTCAGAGATGCCTTTGCTTTTCAGTGATGATTTATTTGCTTTGCACCTGGTGACAAACACGAATAAAACATGATTTCACTCCCCTTTTTTCTGCCAGGCAGAGGAAGAAAAAAAAAATTGTGACAAAAATCCTCCACTTCAGGAGAGATTTTCCTCTGGGCCAGATTTACAGCACAGCATCCCTGGGAGGGGCTCGCAGGGGCCGTGGGGATGCAGCAGAGGGATGGATCCTGTGCCATTCCCAGGAAAAGCTGTGGCTGCTCCCCTCCAGTGTGGGCTGTGGTCACACATCACCCCTGTGGCTGTGTCACATGGGATCCGCAGGAGTCGTGGTGTGACACAGCGCGGGAGGAAACAGGGGCTGGAATCGCAGGCAGGATGGATGGATGGATGGATGGACAGCAGGCTGCTCTCCTCAGATATTTGCATCTCACTTATCCTCCTCATTTATATTCACAGAATCATTGAATGGTTTGAGCTGGAAGGGATCTTAAAGCCCATCCCATTCCACCCCCTGCCACGGGCACGGACACCTTCTACGTGGTTGCTCCAAGCCCCATCCAGCCTGGCCTTGGACACTTCCAGGGATCCAGGGGCAGCCACAGCTTCTCTGGGCAACCTCTCCCAGTGCTTCAACCCTCTCTGAGTAAAGAACATTCCCCTCATTTGCATCTAATTTACATTCAGATAAACCTTGAGGCAGGAATTCCTGCTGGGCACGTCTTCTCCTATTTTCTGATGGACTCTCTGCCTGTTGTCCCTGCCTGCATCTCTTTCTTGTCCTGCTTCCAGCTTTTCCCTGTCTCGTTTTGCAGGGATGGATACCAGAGCAGCACTGGGAATCACACACCTGGAAGGGACTGGGAAATGCCGTGGGGCCGGGAGAGGGCTCAGCCCCACGGAGGCAGCAGGATGAGCCCTGCAAGTCTCTCCAGAGGGAGCAGATCCCAAGCTCCAGGTCTCCTTTGGTAGCAGGGCTGGGAAGAACGTGCACAGCCGGCTCGGCAGCGGCTCCCTGCAGACATCCTCTGCTCTGGAAAGCTGGGACCAACCATCCCCTTCCCCATGCCTCATTTTCCTCCTGTTTCCACGGGTGGGCTTGGAAAACTGAGTGTGGCCAGTGGCCCCCAGCTGCTCCCTTAAGGATGTGCACGGCAAGTACAGGGGGGGTTTCTCTCACGGTACCAGGGAGCTGCCGAGATGGTTTTGCACACAATCCCCGAATTCGGGAACTCCAGCCAAAGAGGTTTTCCCCTAAAACGCCCACCCGCTTCCAAGGTACCCCTTTCCCCTTCTTTTTCTCCCAGCTCTGAGGCTGCAGAGATGCCACAGACCACGAGAGGACACCCTCCTACCTCCGACTTCCCCGGCGCACCACGGCTGGGGAAAAATATCCGTAATAATATTACAGGGAGCGACTGGAACACACACGTCGGAGAGGAGAGCGAGCGAGAAACAATATGTTTATCCTCCTGCTGTATCCAGCCATTTATTTAGGCAGCAAGCAGCTCTTTAAATATACAAATCCCCGGCAGATTAGGCTGGAATAGGCAGAGCAGGGATTAGGGGCTGCATTCCCGGTGCCTGCGTGTGCGAGGGGAGGGCTGTGTGCGTGCCTGTGTGTGTGTTGGGTGACTTTAAAATGGAATAAACCACATTTAGCAGCTAGGTAGCTATGGAAACATCACCAAAATTGTTCTCCCACCTTTCTGCCGCACTGCTTTCCGCAGCCCTGCAAATGCTGTCAGGGGAGGGCTGAACATTGTTTCTTATAAATAATAGAATGTAAAGAGCTACAGGAAGAATCATCGCGTTAGAATCGTGGAGTGGGGATAGTTCAGGGGGAAAATCGTCCAGCAGCTCTAATATTAGTTTCTGATGATTTAGCAATGATAAGGGGCTTAATTTTCATCTTTTGTCGGGCTTTTTGCAGTTTATGGAAGGCTGCAGGCTGAGGAGATGCATTGTGGTGCATGTACCCATGGGGAGGTGTGTGTGTATGTGTGTATGTACATAAATATATGTGCAAAACACCCTCCAAAAGGTGAGCACCAACAGGAATGTCACAACAGCATGTCCAGGGTTCCAAAGACAAGCATGTCACCTGCTTCCCAGCTTTTCCTGCACGCCACAGCCACGGGTAGAGGCAATTCCAGCTCTGCGGCTCCGCTCTGCCCCAGCCGGGCTCCCCAGTTTCTCTCCTGACCTATAGATTTGCAGGTAATCCTGCCCATGGCCTTCCTGGAGCGCTGCCAATCTTGTTGAGGTATTTAGAGGCTGAGAAGACTGGTTATATATCACAGCTGATTTTAAAGAGCCTTTAAACCTGGGAATTAAATTCCAGCCCCCCGGACTCAAGCAGAAAATGCTCGGCTGTTTTCGCTGGAGTCAGGATGTAATCCTTACGATTTTCCAGGGCTGAGGAGGGAGGCTGAGTCCATTGGAGGCTCCTCAGGCTGAAGTTTTCCCCTGGTGCAGCCCGGGTGACAGTGTGATGTCCAGTGGCACATCCCTGCTACCCCCAGGCAGGAGGGGCTGGCTGGGAATGGCCAGGACAAGGACAGGGAGCAGCGTGGGGCTTGCTGTCTGCCAGTGGCTCTGATTAGGTGTGCCCTGATGTCCCCTCACTGCTCTACATTTTGGGTGCTGTCACAGGTCCAAAGTGCCCAGTGTAGGAGCCGAGTTTGGGGTCTCTATCCAGCACCAGCCCTGGCCAGAGCAGGGACCCATCCAGCCCCACATCTGCCTCCTCCAAGCCACGTTCTTCCTCTCTTTTGCTCCCTCGGTCTCTCAGATCAAGGTCTGCTGTCCCCTGAGGTCCTGCTGCTAGCACAGGCAGCTGTGCTTTGCTCTCACACCCTTCCTGGTGCCTGGGACAGGGACACCAGGGCTGCTCCCAGCACCCACAGGGTGCTCCAGGATGGTCCCAGTGCCATCGTGACGGGCTCTGTTTGCTGCCCCATGCGCCCCCTGTAACTCCTCACGCTGCCCTTGCCTGTGAGGATATTCCTGCTGACATTCCCAGGAGCATCCCTGGTGCCTCCCCAGCCTCCTCCCAGAGAGCTGACAGCTCCTTTGGACCACACAGGTGCAGCTCCTGCTGGTTTTCTCCACGTGCAGCTGCCAACAATGAATCAGTTGGACTCGATGGTCCCTGTGGGTCCCTTCCAGGTCAGGATATTCCATGGCTCCACATCATCCTGAGCCCTCGCTATGCTGCAGAGCTTCTTTGCAGTCCCCTTTTGCTGGCCCTGTTCTGAGCAGTGCCATGTCCTGGCA
Organism: Aphelocoma coerulescens; assembly: GCF_041296385.1. Taxonomy (NCBI): domain Eukaryota; kingdom Metazoa; phylum Chordata; class Aves; order Passeriformes; family Corvidae; genus Aphelocoma; species Aphelocoma coerulescens. Next base: position 2,203,391 of record NC_091023.1, on the reverse strand, counting down.
AATTTTGTTTTTCTCTCACATTTTTTTGTGCACAAGGCAGCAAAAGCCCTGCCACACATCCCTGGAGGGCTTTACCTGTAATTCCTGCCTCCAGCACAAAGGGATCGTTGCTTCTCAGACTCCACTGGAGAAGGCTCTCGGTTCACAACCTCACCTCCACTCCTGGAAGCTTCGGAAGTCTTTTTGGAGGGCTCAGAGAAGAGTTCAGTGCCCACAGTGTTCTGAACTTGTACAAATCCTGTTCCATGCCAGGACATGAACAATCCACCCTCTCCTTTTCATCTTGGTGTGTTCTCATCTGTTTCCCATCCCTCTTTCCCCCTCCAAGCCCAGCAAAGGCACAAAGTCTTGCCTTGCCTTCACCTTTGGGGTCTGCTCCCTTGGCTGAAGCTCCCTAGGGAAGTGAGGCTTGGATTTCACACCCCCCCCCCCCCACAGCACGAGGGGGAGGGAGAAGCTTCTCCTACACCTGCCCTACACCCCTGACCCTCCAGCGTGATCCACGGACTCCTGCTGGATGGGAACCTCTGCCAGCACTGAGACTGGAGCTGGAAGGCACCGTGCTTTGGGGTTGCCCAGGACTCCAAGGACTCCATAAGGTGCAGGAGTGCCACCAGCCCTCAGCAGGGCTGCTCAGCTTGCAGGGCTCTCCAAGGGAGCCCGAGGGGTTGGATGCTGAAGGATACACTGACTGTTTTAGGGTCACAAGATTTGCCTCTGCGCATTTTCCTGCCTGTGTCCAAGAAAATTCATCTGGAGCCCCCCTGGAATGTGTGCAGAGGGGTCAGACCCTCTGGAGGCTGACTGAACATTCCTTAGGCAGTGTGAGCGATCCTAGGATGTCCTGGTTTCTCCTCTGCCCCCAGGAGAAGCCAGGCCAGCCAGCTCAGCACAGGAACTGAAAAGGTGATACCAGGAGGAAACTTGATGCCTTAGGTTTTAACCTTTATATTTTTCAAATCCTGCACTGCTTGGTGTGTGACTCTGAAGTTTCTTGTGGCCTGTTAATTTCTGCTCTCTCGTGCTGGGTAGACATAACAAAGCCTCTCTGGCCCTGCTTTCCAAGGACACCCAGACTGTCCTAGGCCCAAAAGTATAAACCAAAGAGCCTCTAAGGGGGGGTAAGCTGAGGGGAAAACTGAAGCTTTAATTGGAGAATTAACCCTGCTATGCAAATGAACCAAACCTATTATAGAGTGAAGAACTCGTGACCTGGGGTCCATCTTGGGGTCCATTTTGAGAATAGCTTCAGGCTCCCCAGGGTGTCCCTTTGAAGGCCTTTCAAGTAAATTCCTCTTTTAATCCTTTACTCCTGTCTTGTCTCTGTTTCTAGGAGGCCTCTCAAGGCATCAAACTCCACAGAAACTGGAAACCCTAAGGAGGCACTTCCACAGCCCACAACAAGGTGTCAGCTACACCCATGGATGCCTGAAGGTGTTTTCACACCCAGCGCCAGGGCCAGAAGAGCTGGAAGGAACTGTCCTTTCTCCATCCCCATGCAGCAGCCAGAGAACTTGGCTCCCACCAGGGCCTCTTAGCAGGGATGTCTCTGCCAGGGAGGAAGGGGAGCGGGTGAGGAAGCAACACCTCTGGCAAGATCCGGACTTGATGCTGCTGACTGACAATGGCAGAGGCTTTGGAGCTGTGCTGCTCCAGCCCATCGCTGTCCAGCCAGCCTTGGGACACCCCCACTTAGGGCTGAGGCCCTGCCCTTCCTCAGATATTGGATTTGCCAACTTCTTCCTCCTGCCCAGTCACATCACAGCCTGCTCTGTCCTTCTGGATTCGGGGATGGGGAGCAGCTCCCTCTCCAGCCCGACGTGGTGTTGCTTTAACAATCAGAAGGATGGCAAAACAAAACCCTTTATTGGCTATTGTTAAACTTTACTGTCTAATGTTTTAATAAACAGGCAAGTTCTTCCTCCGGTCATTAAATCCACAGTAAAGCAGGATGCAAACCGGTTTATGAGATTCTATCTGCATCACTACCACACAAATGGGAGGTCCTGGCAGCTGCACACAGCTACTCCCAGTTCCATGGCTTCCTGCCCACTCCGAGGGCTGGATCTTCTGTGGGTTTGGAAGAGGTGCAGCTCATCCCTCCTCATGGGAGGTGGGCAGGGTGAGGCCTCTCCAGGGCCCTCCCCTGTCAATCCTCTGAGCTCCACTTCAGCAGAGAGAAGATAGTGCTGATATGGTGCTCTGCTCCTAAGAAGGAGCAGGAATTCCTGCTGTAGAGGGCCAATGGGAACATCATCTTGGAATGGTTTCAGACAGGTGAGCAGCTGACTCCTGAGTTCCTGACAATTGGAAGCATTTCCACGGCAGCAGTCTTCCACGTTCAGTAGTCAGGGGCACACTTTAAATCTGAAATGATTTCCTGTGGTACCCACAGAATCACAGAGGAACTAGAAAATTCACTGGATGGGAACTAAACCAGCTACAGATACAGGCTTAAAGACAGAAATCATGAAATCCCCAGGGTTTGGGGTGACAGGGATGGGGAATGTCATCCTACAGGTGGGAGCAAGCTGAGGGTCACCCTGCAGCAGCAGCTTCAAAGCTGGGATGCTGCTCAAGTGCCTGGAGAAACTTAATCCCTCTGTTATCTCTGGGATGATCCCTGTTTGCTTGAAAGCATTAACACCCTTTAATCTTTGTTTTTCCAGGAATCCCCAGGCCCCAGCTGTTGGCCGTGTGGACCTGAACGTGAGCAGTGCTGGTGGTCCCTCACCCCCACTCCGAGCAGGATAAACTCCCAAACACCTCCCCAAAGTTCTTCACCACTTTTCCTCTGAAACAACGCCCACCCCACCACCCGTCCCCACAGCAATTTTAATGGCTCACAGTTGTTGCAGCAGCTTTGCTTGGCAGCAGTGAGGGCTCATCTCCTAGGGGGTGGCTCTGTCGGCAACAGATCCCAAATTTCCTGCTCACCACTTGTCCAGTCATGAAATTACCAGCACGTTATCCCTGGGCAATGACTTGTGATTGTCTCTTTTTATTACTCAATAAACAGTTTGGAAACCAAGCCCCGGCGTGAGAGTAGGAACTCACCCACTACTTACAGTAGTGCAAAGAGAGAGGTGAAGGAACACCAAAAAAAACCCAGGAAGGAGAGCATTTTGTTAGATTTATGTCAGTAATTAATGGAAAATGTGGTGTGGGACATTTGCAGGGGAATGGGGAAAAAGAGGCAAAACCTTGAGAAGTCCTGCAGGGGAAAGTTGCTGGAATAAATATCCTTGATAAGAGCTCCAGCAGCTCACAGCCTGGTTTTCCATAGCTCCATCCCAAATGTCAATATTCCCTTGTGAACACGCCCAGAGAGCCTTGGGAAAGAAAAATACAGCAGTTAGCTGGCACAGTACAGCTCCAGTCATTGCAGCTCTATTAGAGCCATATATTCCCAGCTGCAGCCGTATATTCCCAGGCATCGCCGGGAAAAGGGGCTGTGATGGAGGAAGGAGATTGTTCCAAATGAAAAAGAGATGCAGTTTACAGAGAGCGAGAACTACTCCTAAATCTAAGCCTAATTGAATTATAAATAGCCTGGGTGCTTTCTTCCCATCCACAATCTCGTTAAACTTCCAAATATATGGATATATAATCCCACGTTTTCTAAACATTTCTATTCGACTTGCGGTTCCAACGTGATGTTTTCCATTTGAAAGTCGGCCTGTTTTGAGGAGGAAAAAATATCAGCTGAGTTCCCCCATTCAAAATGCTTCACTCTGGGATGAATAAAATGTTGGGAGGGATTTTTTCCCCTTTTTCCAAAGGAATATTTCCTCACTGGGAGCTACCAGAACGGATTTCATTCATTCATTTAAGCCCAGTTGAGCCATGGAGCAGGAATAAGCCCACTCTCCACCCTATTTGCACAGCAATGATTTCCAACCTGCTTTCATATTTCAAATTAAACTATCCAATCAATCCCATGGATTTGGGACACAGGAATTTGAGGGGTCACTTGGGATGGATAAATTGAGCAATGGGTTGTGTCTAAAACAACGGTTTCTTGGAGAAATGTCTCCAGCAAAAGAATTGTTCAGAGCCTGCTCTGTCCTGTTGGACATGGATTTCTCCCGATTCCCATCACTGCAGCTCGTTGGCAGCTTTGGAAATGAAAGGAGTGGAGATTTTGTGCACTGGTCTGACAGGCCAATCTCCAGAAGAATTAGGTTTAAATTGGATATTGGGAAGAAATCCTTCCCTGTGAGGGTGGGCAGGCCCTGGCACAGGGTGCCCAGAGAAGCTGGGGCTGCCCCTGGATCCCTGGCAGTGTCCAAGGCCAGGTTGGACACTGGGGCTTGGAGCAGTCTGGGATAGTGGAAGGTGTCCCTGCCCGTGGCAGGGGCTGGAACGAGATGGGCTTTAAGGTCCCTCCCAACCCAAGCCATCCTGGGATTCTATGACTCCACTCCCAGGCTGTGTCACTGGAAGGTCTGGGCAGGATGACACAGCAGGAGGGATTTTATGGGATTTTTTCTGAGCTTTCCTGATGCCATCCTTCTATTCTGCAACAGTGTTGGGCTGGAGAGAAAAAAACCCTCCATTTGGATTCCGATTTGCACTTGTCAGAGCTTTTGCTCCAGGCTGCCTGGAGGCTGTTGGACAACTCTGCGCTCTCACCAGGTTTCCTTGACAATGCCGACAGGATTTTGTTTCCAGAGCCAGACTGGGAAGCACAGATCCCACAGCAGCCCTGCAAACCACCCTCAGCTGTAAAGCCAGTCCCCAGCCCGTGGGATGCAGCGGGATCTGTGCGGGTTTGTGCAAGCGGAACACGGTGCTCCCGCCTTTCCCAAACTTTTCCCAAATGCTCCGAAATCAGGGCACAAGGTGCTAACAGCTGATTGCCTGCAGCAATCACGGGGCCAGGAACGTCGTGGGGTCCCAGGGAAGATCAGCCACGGGCACACAGGGTGACAAGGACACCTCCAAATGAGCAGCCATTCCATGGGGACTTGGAGATAATTTATCCCAAGGGAAGGTTGGTTGTTCACGGCCTCTCGAGGATTTTCCGACAGAGCTGAAGGAAGGGTGGCAATTCCTCTGCACACCAAGCCCCAGGGTTATCCATTCCCCTCTGGAATGGAAACTAAAACTTCTTGCAGCAGGGGGACAGGCAGCAGCACAGATGGTCCACGTTCAAATCCCTGTTGCCTGAGGGAGACAGAGGTTCTCCAGGCCTGGTGACCAGGAATGACACCCGGGATGTCCCAGGGAGACAGAGGTTCTCCAGGCCTGGTGACCAGGAATGACACCTGGGATGTCCCAGGGAGACAGAGGTTCTCCAGGCCTGGCGACCAGGAATGACACCTGGGATGTCCCAGGGTGTCCCCCCAGCTTGCTGCCACTCCAGGTGGGCACTGAATCCTCAGGGATGCTGCATCACACCTGCAGCTCCTGTGCAGGTGCTCAGTACCTGGCACTGGTACCAACCACCACAGCCACGTGCCTGCATTCCCACCCGAAAATCCCAAAGAAAGGGCATTTTAGAAACACAAAATCCTCTTACTCAGGAAAAAGTGCTTCTCTTCACTCCACTACCATCCATACCCCCTGGATTTGGAAGGCAGCTGTACCTCTGGGGGTTTGCCACACCCTTGGCTGGCCAATTCCCAAAACCAGAAACATCATCAATAAGTCAGTCTTCTTTCCCTTTCCCAATCCTTCTTTAAATATCCCTGGGAGACCACCAGCCCGAGCCACACCTGGGCCCTGCCCACCTGCAGGCACTTCAGTGTGCTCCCACATGGACACCATTCCACTGCCTTGGGAACAGGAGTCTCCTCCAAGCTTTTTGGAGGCCTGAGGACATGGCAGAGTTGGTCAAGAGGAGTAAGTCCCCTGAAAAACCAAGGACATGAGGTTTAGACAGAGCGCTTCGATCTGAGCAGCCAGTTCCAGGAGGCTGCAGAAAGGCAGAAGTCTGGGATTGGGAAGCAGAGTTGTTTCCTCCTGGGAAGTCCGGTGGGTCACACTCCTCTCCCAAACCACCAGCCTGGGCAGAGCTGTGCATCCATTTTAATCCATTCCCAAATATCCTGCAGGATGAGGAGAGTTCAACCCCCTAAAGCCCCAGGTGAGGGGATCACAGCCCTGCAGGAGGGAGGATGTTCCATGCAGGAATCACCACAGGAACATCCAGCCCCAGGGTTCTGCTCCAGACACAGCACCTGACTGCAAACACGAGCAAAGACAAACCTGACGCTCAGACAGAGCAGCAAAATAAATCAGTGACAGAATCTCCAAAAGAGACAAATGAAGTTGGAATTTGTCCTTGTTTATTTTAATGTTTGGAATGTTTTCCAGGTGATTTATGCCCCCGCTTCAATGTGTTTCTCTCTTTGTCTCTCCCTGCACTTTTTTTTTTCCTTAAAACAGGAAAAAAAAAAAATTTGAGAGTTAATTGGTTTTCCAGGCTTGGCAGCCAGACACTGTAATTGATCTCCGAAGAGATGGATTTGTCGGTGAGCTGGGCATGAATTTGACAACCAGGCAAGGAAAGGAAGAAATATTTCCCTCTGCACACTGAGCAAAAGGGGGGTCACCCTGGCAGAACCAGTGCCCCAGGGCCAAAGCCAGCCTTTTCCCAGATTTCCCAAAGCTTGGTGCTTTGGGCCCCTTCCCATAAGAGGGATGGGAGATTTGAGCTGACTGGGAAAATCCCCTCGTTTCAAGCTGCATCTCAGATGACTTTTTTTGGCTTTTCTTTTATCCCAGCTTTTTGAAGCTCCACACGGGAAAATGCCTGTTTGCCTTTAACCTGTGACAGGGGACACTCCTTGCCTTTCCACTCCCTCGGCTGTTTTGTCCTGCCTTGGAAGTCTATTACCCCTGGATACCTCAAGCAAGACCCCTGTAACTGCAGCTCCTGCCACTCCACACACCCCCAGCCACAACTGCTCCTCACCCCAGAGCACATCTCCCCCCAGACCCCACATCTTCCACCTCTACTCTCCCCAGAAGGCTGGTGCCACCCTAAACCTCCGGGAGTTTCTTGTAGGAGCGTGGCTGTTCTCACAGTGAGGGAAGAGGAGCCATGAGCTGGGGGGGGACATGAGGATGCCCCTGACTCCCCACACCCCCTTTGCCCCACCAAACCGAGCTCCCACTGTTGGGCAGGAGGCTCCTGGGCAGTGCAACAAACCTGGGCCATACTCATGTTTTCCTCTGCTGGAGCAAAGACATTTTTATTCTGGGCAGGCAAGAGGCCTGACCCTGCTGCTCCAGAGGGGGCTCTCCTGGAGAAGGCTGAAGGCACCTCCCCAAACGTGCCAGGGCCCCCTGCTCCCGCTCCCAGCCCGCAGCAGATGGCGAGCAGCCGTTCCCGACAGACGTTCCTGCAGCGCCCGCAGGGAATCCAGGCTCCCACTCATCTCCACAGGTAAACCCACCTGGGAATTTGGTGCAAAAAGCACAGAGCAACAGATTTCCCAGAGCCAGCCCCGGGGTTTAGCGATATCTGTCCCCAGAGGGGCTGAGAAAGGCATTCCTGGGTTTGTGGCCACACTGCAGCATGGCAAGAGCTGGTTGCTGGGAAGAGAATCCCCCCTCCCATCGCAGAGGGGCACCCATCCCTCTATCCCAGAGCTTCCTAAAGACTCTGGTCGTTTTTGAGGGTGCACATCCCAGGAAAAAACACTCTGCAGAATTCCTCTCTTCAGCATAAAGCTCTTCCTGGCTCCTTTTGCTTTTTGCTGCACATTTATTCCAAACACCTGTCCGAAGATCCACTGGTTGAGCTCGGAAGGAGCCAGGAAAAACCAACAGCCTCTCCCAGACAGACCCCCCCTTTCCCTCATGGGTAACCCAAAGGAGGATATCACATTCCTATACACCTGCCAGTCTGCCTGGAAGATGAGGAATTGCAGTCCTTTAATCCATTAGAGCCCTCTTGAAAAAGCCAAGCCCAAGCCAAGCCCGCTCTGGTTAAGCTGTGCTGATGTTGTGCTGCTCAGAATCCCCCCTACAATGACTGAGGCAGCAATTCTGCGCTGCTGACACCCCCCTGGCACAGCCCTGCAGCAGGAAACCCGGGCTTTGCACAAGAATTAAAGCCTGGAGCTAACTTCCACGGGAAGTTGTCGTGGCCAAGAATCTGTGACATTTCAGAGAGGAAGCAGGAATGTGCGTGGATAACAAGAATAGCCGGAGTTACACCAGCTAAATACCAACATCTCTGCTGAAAGGGATATTAATATTGCAGGCCACCTCCAGCTAGAGGAGATGATGAGCAGATCTAACACGAGGCAGGTTCGCCTTCTGCTGCGCTTCCCTTTGCACCACCCGCTCCTCCGAGAGGATGCAGAGTTATGCAGATCCCATCCAGCTCCCACAGTTCTTATCTTCCAGTGCTTTTTTCTAAAGCCTCTGTCAAAAATACTAAACAGCCTTATTTCGCCGTTGTTTGCACCGGGTATAAAACTCTGTAATGGGAGATTTCTGGAATTGCAAAGCAGGTTTATGGCAGGAACGCTGCTCCGTGCAGGTGTAAGGTATCACTCACTCCCGAGCACCGCAGCTACCACAGCCTGTGACAGGGAAGCAGCTCACAAATGGTCACGCGAAGGAAAACATCTGTTCGGAGCTAGCAGGTACACAGATCATCTGCAAATTGCACAGCTTGTGCCTGATTTTCCCCGGCTTTGTTTAGCGACTCGCAGCTCGGCGCCGCGGGAGGCGGCGCAGGCAGAAGGGACCTCCACGGCGCCGAGCCGGAGATGGGGAACGCCAGGCACAGCATCCCACCGATCCTGCCCATGGTGTGTGGCATTGTTTAACTCAGGACCACTCCAGAAAGCCGGGCCAGGCTTTACAGCGGGCGCAGTGCCCCTGCCCCCGCACAGCCGGGTCCCTCCTGCCCCAGGGGTATCCCATTTTCCCTTCTCACAGGTTCCCCGGGCACGCAGCGCCGCCTCCACCTCACACACAAAAGATTTCCTGATCCCTGCTAGACCTTTACATCTGCTTTGTGTTACGGGGCTCAGATCAGGAAACGGCAGGATTGTGTTTCCAGCAGACAGGATCTCTGGTTGGTCTCCAGCCAGTCCCGGCACCCGAGCGCGGTTCCCAGCACCGTGTGCCACGGCGGCAGGGAAAGAGCCCAGAATCGTGGAATGCTTTGGGTTCAAGACACCTTTCTTTGAAGGCCATCTAATCCAAGACCCCTGGCATGAGCAGGGACACCTTGCAGTGACCAGGCTGCTCAGAATCCTCCTGGGCTGCTCAGGATCACCCAATCCCTGTGTTCCCACCTCTGTGAAAGGACTCAGACACCTCTGACTCGTACCACAGTGCCAGCTGGGTCCCAAATCCCTCTGCCTGCTCAGGATTGCTCCAAGGGGACAATTTTGTGTTGTTCTTTCTCTTTATTTTAACAAAATTAACGATTTTGGTATGCTCTTTATTCCTTGAGAAAAGCAAACGGAGCAGGAGAAGGGGACCCAGCCCTGGCGCTGCACTTCCACCACCTCCTCTGAGCACCAGCTGCCCTCGGCTCTCCATCAGACACATCAACGCCTTTGGCACAGGATTTACCCTGTCAGGAGGAGTTCACCCCTCCTGGCACCGAGCAACAAGATTTATTAAGCCCACGACACACACCTCAGCAATCAATGGGAATTTCAGCTGCGACTCCACTGAGAAAGGGATCAAGCCTTTTAAAATCCCATTCTTCAAACACAGCGGCGTTGCAAGAAGCCCCATTAAACACCTGCCTTGGGTGGGCAAAGAGCTGCTGTCCCCCGTCTGGTGACACTGCACAGGAGGCCCCGTGCAAGCTTTGTGACCCAAAGCTGGGGTCAAGGCTGGTGAGCTCAGCCTGGAACTGCCTCCAAGGCTCATCGGAGTAAAGGTGGCCTTTTGCAAGAGGCAGCTGCTTGCTGGGAAAAGCCTGACTTGTCAGTGTAAGGAAATGAAGGGGAAGAGGTGATAAAACTGTTCTCTTTCCATGTAGCAGGAGGTTTAACATGAAGGAAGAGAAAGTGCTGTTCAAGGTGAAAGAACATCAGCAAAAGGTCACAACTCACTCATTAATAAATTTCAGTGGGAAACTAGAATAAGGCTTCTGGCTGTCCAAGGAATTAGGGGAAAGACAATGCAATAGGAATGGTTTTTCAGCTTTGGAGAGGGACAAGATGGTTCATCAGCTGCAGTAGAAGAGGTCCTGCCCCAGACCCGTTCTGGTTGTTAAAGTGATGCCTTGAAGATTTTTTGCCTTTTCTTTTATACCCCTGTTATACCTTTTTCAACTTCTGTATTCTCAGTGCTTTTTGCCTACATTCTTAGACTTGTTTGTCAAGCTAAGAGACTAAACATCTTAGAAGCTTTCTAGCCAGGGATCAGTGTGCCCCAGACCCCACAGTCCTCTCCAGAAAACATTCTGTACACTAAAATAGAACCATGCAGAGGAAGGTTCCTTGGGGAGGGGGGGGCTCACTTGAGCCTCTCATTGGGGGATTTTTGATAGATGTGCTAATTAGTAACACCTATAATGTTATACCAGATCTTTTGGGGGTGTATTGGGGTGTGCATGGAGGTGCATTCAACCTGGACGTGTGCACCTAAGGATCCTTAAAATAAATACCAAGGTAAAATTCCTTTTTCCCTTCTAACCGTCTTTGACTCTTGATTTTAAAACCAGGAAGAGGCATCAAAAGCAGCATCACTGCAGCCCTGCAGCCCAAGGATGCCAGAGCCAAGGTATGTGGGAAAGACAGCTGATTTAATTGGAAAAAAACCCTGACAAGTTTGAGGTTTGGGTCTGAGACAGAGCAGGAAAGCCAAGGGAAATATAAATCAAAAATCTCCAGTATTGCTCAGGAGGCAGCTGACCAGCCTTCCAGGGGAAGAGAGGGCGAAGCACGAGCAGATGTTCTCTGCTGACAAACCAGCCCTGCCTGTCCTGCAGCAGCCCACACGGAAATCCATATAGAAAATCATTAAACAATTACAACCTCCATCGAAAGGAGATCAGCCTTTGAAGACATTTCCCCAGAAACCTCCGTTCGCAGTTTTCAAATAACCCCCTGCCTCATCAGAATAATTGCCAGGAGTGAATGCTTTGGAGCTCAGCGAACACTCGGAACAGGGAAAGCAAAGGAAAAAGAGCCAAGGCAACCCCACAGGTTCTGCTCTGTGCAAAGCCACAGCCCTCAGACCAAGCACCCCATGGGGATATCACCAACATCCACCCTCGCCAGCCCCAGCGGCCCCCAGGGAAATGGGCTGTTCCCAGCAGAGAAAGGGCTTTTTTCAACAAATAATCCCTCCGTGCCAGCTCAGCGCTTTGCCAGAGGAAAGGATTCACCTGAAAAAACGCCCAGCCAAAAAAAGGAAGTTCTAATACAGTGGCTGGTTTAACACACAATATTATCGCTCCCCACAGACCGAGGCTTCTCTTATTTTGAAGGTGCTTAAGCACCTGACTTCAGTTAGGCCTAAATACTGCTCAAAAATCTGCCCTTTCATGCAGAAAGAAGATAATCTTTGAAGACACAGCAACTCGACCGGCTTTGCTAAATCAAACTCCCCGTTATTTTATTCAGCACAAAAGGAGTTCCCAGGGATCGCATTTCTACCAGAACTTGTTAACAATTTATAACTATCACCTTAATCATTAAAAACAAACAATGGGAAAGAAAAAGAAATCATTAAATTAATCCCTGACGGGGGAATCCCAAAGGAGAAAATGAATTCTTTTTCAAGACTGCCAGAATTAGGGGCAAGATCATGTGAAAACCCGGGGAGTAAATGTGGGAGCAGCATCTGAGATGCTGAGGGTGGCAGGGGGGGCTGTATTGCTCCAGAGTCCTTTGCTGTCATTCCCTACGGAATTGGCCACCATGGCGTGATCCAGCAAGGTGATGGTCAAGGCAGGATGAGCCTTTTCAGCTCTCAGACTGACTTCTGGCAGAGCACGGGCTGGGCAGCTCAGCTCAGCAAGGAGAGCCAGGCCCTGCAGGAGCACCCTGAGGACCTGGAGCACAGCCTGGCACCCTTGCGCTGCTGGGGACAGCACATCCCTACTGACTTTGGGAGCTCTGCCTGCGCTGCCTCAATTAAAATCAGCATCTCTCCCACCCCTCCGTGTCTCTGACAGCCCAGGGGCTCCTGGGCCCAGCCCAAACCCATAAATCATGGCAGGAAGGCCTGGAGGAAACATGAGGAGCTTTTATTAGCCCAGCTGATAGAGACAGAAACAAGGACACGTCTTGGAGCAGGCGCTGCTCTGGTCTCACGAGAACCCAAGCCCACACGTTTGTCAGGTCTGGGGTAGATTTTTGGAAGCACTTTTTTTGCCCAACATTTGGGCTAAAATAAAGGCATTACCTACCCTGCAAAAGCCATAGCTCACCATACTGACACCCCCCCAAATGCCCATGTTAAATGCAGAATAAAAAGCATGGGGGCAGCAGGGGGAAGGATTTTTCAACAGGAAGGCAGTGGAAGGCCTGGCCAGAGGATCCCGACCTCAATCCCAGCCCAAGGGAATGCCAACACTCCCTTCATGCCCAGCCTGTCATTGAGTAATTGGAGGTGATAATGGGAATGGATGAATGGAGGCAGAAAACACCCGTGTGATAGCTGCATCCATTGCACACTGCTGGATTTAGGTCCACTTTGGTGAGGCTTGGAAAATTCAGGAATTTTTCTCCACTTCCATCCTTCTCAAGTGAGCATCGTGCTCGTGGTTGAGCGGGCTGGTCCCAACAGAGGGCACTGACACACTGACCACGGCCCGACCTTCCTCGAACATCCTGCAGCACCGGTGACCTCCTCACCATCAAGTTCTCCATCACGGTCCTGGCAGGGGCTGCCACGGCCCCACCCAGCCCAAATCAATGGGGCGGCACCTCCGTGGGGCCGGGACGGAAAGAGAACATCCCAGGGCTGTGCAAAGCCACTTCCTCGCCGGCGGTGGCGAGGAGCGATGGTGGAAAGAGCTGGGAGGGGTTGGGAAATGGGGGCCGTCACTTTTTCAGGCTGTTAACTGTAATTAGCCTGGTTTCTGCGATGTAATTATCCTGCAATCTCAAAGCAAACACCCTGGAGGAAATTGCACAGTTAAAGACAGCACAGCATTAAAAATAAATTATGAGAGTCCTGCTCGCTATTCCTGCGGATCTGTCAGCATTTTCCCTCAAAAAGGCCCGGCTTAGGGGAGCTGGAATCACCCAGCTGTGACTCTCGCTGCCAAACTGTCTGCCGAGACAGAGGACACGTCAGAATTCCAAACATCCCCCCTTGCCAGCTCGGGAGACGTTTGTCACAGCCCAATTACAGCATGGCTGCTCTTCGGGGGAGGCGAGGCTGTTTTGTTTGGGGTTTTTTCCCAGAGGAATTAAATTCTGCCGGCTATTTAATAGAGCGCACGAACAAAGCGTGTGAGGTGTTTGGTAACAAGTCAGCTCCTACAGGATCACAATATTCCTGCCTCTGGCAGAGCGAGCCTCCTCTGCCCTGCCCTTCTTGTTGCTGCCTGAGTGGTTCCCGTAACGAGGACTGTGCTTTATCCCAAATTTCTGTCCCAGGGGGTGGAGGAAGCCAGGCGGTTCAAGAGTTGGAGGCTCGTGGCTCATCCTTTGGTTGGCTCCCACATGCAGAGCTTTGCTCAGCCCCCAGCTCCATGGGGGAAAGGAAAGGAGGAAGGGAGGAAGGAAGGATGGATTGGGAAGCAGGTCCAAGCTCCTCACGCAGCTCTGTAGAATGTGATGAGGCCACCAGAAAAGATGCAAAGCTTTTTGTGGGCTTGTTTGGAATGTTGGAATGTCTTTTCCCTCTCCTCCTCTAAGAAAGCACCAGTCCGGCCTCAGCCCATACACTTAAAGCCACCAGAAGATTTCCCAATGTCATCCCAAAGTCCTTCCCTCACAGCACTCCTCTCCCATGGCAAGTCCCTTCACGTGAAAGAAGGTGTCCCTGAGGGAGGATGTGCTGCTGTGTCACATCCCAGGAAGGAAGCATTAAAGCAGTACCTCAACGACTTTAAAAGCTGTAGGAGACAGTCAAACACCTCCTGAACATCTGCAGAGAGCTGGGATGTGGCCCCATCTCAAAACCTTCACGTTCATCACCAAGCACTACTTTGTTCGTTCAGCCATAGCTGAGGGATCCCAGGAACGTTGTGAACCCCTGGGAAGACACTTTCTCTACAAGAGGTGACCCAGAAAAGACCAACACTGTGCCTCTCATCAGGAAAACAGCTCCCTTCAGGAGTCCTGCAAATGGGCTTCTCCAGAGCAGCCCCTTGCCCTGTGCTGTGGGCTATCAGTGGGTGCTCCTGGAGAACACACCCAACCTCCAGCAGCACCAAGCCCCACTTAGGTAAAGCCCTAATACTGCTTAAAGGATGAATCAATGCCAGTGACTCTGCTCTCCACAGATCCAGTCACTCACAGGATGCAAAGAACACGTCTGGAGAGCCCATTAAAAGCCACTCGGCTGGAAAATAGTTTCTGGCCTAATTCTAGCGCTGGGGTCTTGGTCGGGGGGAGAAATCTGACAGCGAGAGCGTGTCTGCAGGGAGGATGAGGCAGAGCTGTTAACTACTTCACCAATCTAATGGATAGCACTCTCCAAGAGTAATTAATAATTAATATTCGTAGCCTGCTTAAATCTGTTGACTCTGTAAACCACAGCCTCTCACTTAAAGGCCTCTCATCATGCTGAGACAAACTGGAGAACAGCCCCCATGGAGAGACCCAGCATAAAAAAGAGCTGCAGCAACTCCCAGCTACCCAGGCCCAGTTTTAATCCCTCTCCTTGTCCCATCTTTGTCTTGTTGAATTCAGCATCGTTCCTTAACAGTGTCTCTGTCCTGGGTGGGCACAGGACACTGAAGTCACTGAGTCCAGCCTCTTTCAGAGGATCTGCTCAGGTTTTCCTGGGCCATGGGCCCTGTCTTGCCTACCAGGCAACATTCAGCACAGCAGTGCAGGGTCTCCAAATGCAGACAAAAATCCTCAGTGGTCTTGTCTCCTTTCGAGCACTTGGGGTTGATTTGAAGGGTAATAAATTGAATTAATATCCCCAACTTGAGTCTGGTTTGCCCTTGATGGCAACTGGTGAGTGATCTCTCCCTGTCCTTATCTCAACCCACAAGCCTTTCATTGTATTTTCTCTCAATGCCCAGTCGAGGAGGGCAGTGATAGAGTGACTTGGGAGCTGCCTGTTGTCCAGCCAAGGTCACCCCACCCCAGTCCAAGATAAATCTGATAATCTATAGAAGGATTTATTGAATTCAGGAGTCGGACTCCTTGCACCAAAGATCAATTTGAGCTTTCTGGAGGCTGAAATGCATCACCACAGCACTGCCTTCACTCCAGCCAATCCTCCTGCCTATGGATCCGCAGCAGATATTACTCACAGCTTCCCTCTTTTCCCCACCTCCCATCATTGTCACCCCCTAAAGAGAGTTTCAGCCACCAGGAGATCACTGCTGGCCCCGTGGCCCTGGTGTCTATGGCATGGGGTTGTGGCAGTTAATGGCACCCAGAGAGCCGAAATCCAGCTGGGAGGTGTCAGAATGCACGTTGGGTCTCACACCAGGAAAGGTGGGACAGGGCAGGACAGGTTTGCAGGGTGACAACCACAGCTCCCGAGAACAACATCACAAACCTGAAGAACTCAAAGGGCTGGAGTGAGAATTTGTGGATCTGGCCTGTGGGATCACCCAAACCAACCTAATTTTGTGTCTGTAGCATCAGCTCCAGGGACAATGTGACTTCCACTGAAATCACCGTTTCTTTTGACTTTGCTCAAAATTGAAAGACAACCCTTAATAATTTTAAATCTCACGTTTTGGGGCAATTGGATATACACAGATGACTTTTTTGTAGCTGATTTGGGTCATTCACTCTGTGCGTCCATTACTACTCCTGCTGTATTCCAAGTTTGGGAGAACACGAGAAATTCCTTTTTCCTGATAAAGAACATTATTCCATCATCTGCATTACAATTTGTCTTTTATCCTAGCTATGATTCAATCTGATAATAAACTTCTAAGACTCAGGCAAATAGTTTCACTCACCAAGTCCACATTTGATACCTTATTTCCCATGGAAACTTGAAATTCTGTTCAGTTCCTTTAATCAGTATTCAACAAATACAATCCCATTGAAATTTGTTTTTCTTTCCAAAGGGTAATGGAAAAAGGCCTCCACGCTAGCATTCAGATGTGAGCACACCTAAAAATACCTAATATCAGGAAACAATTATACTTCTTCACTTGAATTAATAATTTGCATTTAGAAAGGAGGAAAATATGCCCATAAATAAATTTTTCCCCAGCTTCCTATAAAAAAACAAGGACAACCAATGTGAATCTGTAGTTAAAAAGTACCGAGAACGTGGTTGTCCTGCAAGGATGTAAATTGGTTTTAAACACTGAGAAGCCAGACCTTGGGAGAATGGGACAGTTTTTGCACTGTGGTGCAAAACCCCAATATTTTGGGGAAAAAAGCCCAAGCAAACCTTGCTTCTGGTTTGTGTATATCCTTTTATATTCCAAGCCAATAAGTCCTTCCCTCTGGAGTTCTGGTTTCCCCAAGGTTTCCAAAAGCAGAAGGAAAATACAGAAATACTTTTCTCTTATTTCCCTTTTCCTAAAAAGAGAAAAACAATAATTTGGGTTTGAATGAAACCTATTACTCAGCTTAAATAAAATTCTTCATTTGGTCCCCGAGTCTATCAAGAGTTTGGTGAGATTTCCAGATAAATGGATGTGGGATTTGAAATATTCAGTTCAGCATTTTCCTTGGGAAAGCTAAACAGAGGGCACTGAGGTAAAGCAGGGTTTGGGGGGGAGTACAATCTCCCTCCCACATCCCACCCCTGAAAAGAGGGAAATTTGAATGAATTTCCAAGGGTTTCAGGGATGCCAAGTGTTGCGAGGGAAGCCACATTAAAAATGTTCTTATGGAAAAACATCACTTACCCATCTGTCTTTTGTTTATTTAGGGAGACCTGGTGGATCCAGAATTTCTGCTGGGACTTCCAGCTGCTGCTGAGGTGGGACCAACCTGCAGGGAATGGGAGAGACGCGGTGGATCCAGAATTTCTGTCACCTGGTTCCCACCAGGGCTGCTCATCTCTGGGCTCCCAGCAGCTGAGGGCTGCCAGCTGAATTCCAGCCTTTCCTCTTTGTCCACAGATCCCCATCATCAGAGCAAAAGCACCTCTTCAGGTCCCAGCCAGACGGGTTGAAGGGAGAGGTCTCAGACTGTGCTGCCAGGAGCAGAGCTAACACACCCCAAACACGTGGGGAAATGGTGTTTTTCCTCTAATTTCTGCTGATATTCCATGAGCAGCATCCCTGAGCACAGCGCTCTGATCCTGACACTCACCAGCATCCCTCCAATCAATTCTTCTCCCTGTTATCTCCGTTCCCCCTTCTGCCCCTCAGGTTCAACCCTAACCTCCCAAGAATATCTGCCGTAGGAAAGATGGAGCGTGGGAGGTTGGAGAGCACGAAAGCAGCCCCAGCCCCAGCAGCTCCAGACATTCCACTCATGACTGGAGTAACCATGGCATTCCTGTTAGGAACTGTGGAGGTGACATGACAACCACCACTCACAGTTATTGTAGAGTGTGCAGAAGGCAACTTGGAATAACAAATGTTTTGAATGCAGAGCGAGAAATAAAGAGCCCCTTGGTAGCTGGATCTCTCCTCCTGTGGTGTTGCAGGGCCCTCCTGGGATGTTGGAGTGCCTGGAGCAACATCTCAGGTGGTGATGATCAAGTTGAACCACCCTGGGTCCTCTGCTTGCAAGGATCCTGCAGGAATTCTGGCCAAAACAAAACAACACAGGCCAAGCCAGGCTCCTGAGGAGGGAAGGAAGAAGTTCATGCTCATGGAATCATTAAGGCTGGAAAAAAACCCCAAGATCACCAATGTTCCTTCACAGGAAGGACAACCCCAGAACTCAGGCACTCCAAGGGTTGTGTTGGGAGTTGTCTTGGTTTGAAAGGCAGGTGTCTGCCAAGGAAGGCAGGAGTCTCCCTTGAAATGAAAAAGAAAATGGAACCCCCTTCCCTCTGAATTATTATAATATCGAAATTGAGGGGCTTTCAGGCAAAGGTGTGAGGAACAGGAATAACAGTTCTTTACCATTATATATCTATATGTGTATAACAAGGCAAACAAACAGCGGTTCAAAGTGACAGAGTCAGGATACAACCTGACACCCTGTTAGTCAGGGTGGTGGTAGCAGTCTGGTAGAATGGTGGCTGCAGTCCTCCTGAAGTGGTGATCCTGTAGAAAAAGGGGCTGCTCCTCCTCAGAAGGTCCAATGGTGGCTGTGGTGCTCCTGCCCTCTGGAAATCCAGTGGAAGATTTATCTCTGGTGCTCATAGTCTCAGATTATACCCACGATAGGATGCTTGGTTCCTCCCTCTGGGTGGAGCATCTCACAATGGGGTAATGAGTCATGAGGCCAAGTGTTGATGAGGCTCATTAACAGAAGATAGTCCGGAGGGAGTTATCTCTGAGTCATGGGGCAGGACAATGATGGGCCATTAACAGCAAGAGAGTCTGGGGGGAGGAGGCAAGGAAACACTGCCCCACCTGATTTCAACAGCTCATGAGGATGGTAATAGAATACACTGCAAGCCAGGACAGGAGTGCTCTTCCCTCCACCCTGTGCAGGTGCCATCCCACTATCCCAGCAGGATGCATGTTCTCTGCCTGGCCACGTGTGCAGCTCCCACATTGCACAGGCCTGCGACTGGACAGGGACAGCTTGTGGTGCTGGGTTGAGGCTGGATCCCCACACACACAGGGAACACCTTTGCTCTTCCACACATCAGCATCCGAGGGGCAACGTGAGGCACGGGCAGCAGCAGGACACGGGAGGCCGGGAAAGACATCAAAGGGAGTAGGAGGAGGGGTCCAGAGGGTGAGCAAAGGGGATGAGGAAAGCCAAGGAAAAGAAGAGGGTGCCTGGGAGACTCTCAATTGAAAGGCGAAGGCTCCCTGCCAAAGCAAACAGTTGGACATGGAGGGCTCTCCATGGCTCGGGTTCACTTGGACCATCTGGCATTTATTGAAATTGCCTCCCTTTGTGTTTGCTCCGATGAAGTGGATTTGTATTCCTGCTTTCTCTCCCTCCTTTCTCCTCTCCCAGGCCAACACGTAGCTTCCGTCCCGCCTTTCATCTCACACATCCTCACAATGGCTGTTGAACAAAGAAGCCCACTGCAGGGAATGAATCCCAGGAGGAACCAGGGATGGGGAGCAAACGCCTGCACATGGACGGCCCCGTGCATGGCCCTGCTACCCCTTGTCTTACACACTTCCACTGCTTCCCTTGGCCCTCAGTCTGGGAAGGCAACAGACTGAGAGGAAAGATGGAAAGAGAAATCGGAGCAGAAGTTAAGCGGGAGAACAGAAAAGCGCGGAGAAAAAAATCCTTCCAAAAGGTGCAATTGCAAAGTGATGACAGGCGGGTGGAAGGGAATTAGCAGAGAGGAGGGCTCTGTTCACCTCCTCCCCTCCCTGCTCTGCTGTGTGATCAGAAAGAAGCCAAAAGAGCCGTCTTGTTGGGAACTTTGGCATCCGCCGCTCTCCCGCAACGAGGGCGAGAGACTGAAATAATCAACATTTTCTGCGGCACAGAGATGCAAACACTCAAATTCACATCTCAACTGACAGTTTCAGTCAAAATACATCCCCCTGACGCTCCTCAGTTAGAAAAGATTCACAGACTCATTTCGTGGCAGAGCCTGCAGTCCCAGGCCACATTACACAGCCACACTGCCAGAGTCTGGATTTCCTGTAAGTCAGCAAGAAGCCTCTGAGGCTCGGGATGTGCTTCCAAGGCTATTGCACGGAGCAGCCTTTCCAGTGGTTTTTCAGGAAGCCTGTCCCAGTGGAAAAGGGGAAAAAAAAAAAAAAGGCAGAGAACACAAGCGTGAGGGTGGGGAGAGGTTTCAGCCTCTGGATGCTCCAGAGCCAGGACATCATTCTGCACAAGACCCCATCCAGCCAATTGCCACGCCTGTCGCTCCCTGCTCCGCTGCCATGGTCCCGCTGGGAGGTCTGTGTGGACTCCAAGGACTGCAGGAAGGAGCTCGGTGGCTCTGCTGGCACAAATTAGCGGAGCTGAAACTTTAGATCAGTGACAGAGCCTCTTCCTCCTGGGAGCAGTAAATTGTGATGCCGGTCCCTAAAGACCCTCCTTGCCATTAAGTGATTAATGAATTCATTAACACCTCTAGGAACACGGGAAATATGACACGGACAGCCTGCCTAGGCTTTGCGAAGTATTTTTCCTAAGGAACAGCAGAGAAGGGTGGCTAATTAAGCTATATGGCCCATGGCAGCACTACTGCATTTATCCAGAGGGGATGAGCAGAGGGATGAGATTCTGTCTCCTGCTCCTGACCAGCTTTTATTTGACCCATAACGAGATGCTAAAATCAAGGGTTTATTGCTATTATAAACCTTTCATTTGAAGGGGGAAGGGAGAAGGCTTTTTACTGTAATGGCTTTAATGACTTTCCCAGCGTTCCCAGTCCAGAGGTGGAAATGGTCCCAGGGTAACTGGAGGTAAGGAGAGGGGAAGGAATTGCACAATGGCCTCTTCAAATCCTACAGAGAGACTTAATTCTTGCCCTAAAGCCACGGTCACATGCTCCAGCCCATTCCCCTGACAGTTTTATTTACCAACTGTAACATAACCACCGGACCAAACACTCGGGATGAAGTGTGAGCCGGGCTCAGGCTGTGACACCTGCACTAAATCAGGGCCCGGGATCGCCTCCCGCCGTCCCTCAGCAGGACACTCCTGCTGCTCCCACGGCTCCAGCCAGGCCGCTGACGGGAGCCGATCCATCCCCGCCGCAGGAGTGACAATGCCGCTGCCCCGCGTGTGCCTTGGATCCGTGTCCCAGCTCTGGCTTCCCGTGGAGCCTGGCTGAAGCCTTCCATCGGAGCCCCAGGGGCAGCCAGGCAGGGTTAACTTGGGAACGGATGGCCACATTCCCTCCTTTGAAGGGATAAATAGCTGCTACTTGCAGCTCATTTCCCTTCCTTCATCCTCGGCTTCTTTGTCCCTGTGTCCCATATTTCACAGAATCCCAGAACGGTTTGGGCTGGGAGGGACCTTCAAGCTCATCCACTGCCACCCCCTGCCACGGGTAGGGACACCTTCCACTATCCAGGGTGCTCCAAGCCCCGTCCAGCCTGGCCTGGGACACTCCCAGGGCTGCAGGGGCAGCCACAGCTTCCCTGGGCATTTGCTGTATTGTTGCAGATGACGTTGGGTTCATCTCTGCAGCCACCAATGACTGCAGGAATTCCTTTCCATAACCCAAGTGGGACAACTTTCCTTCAGCCCCGAACGGCACAGAGAGTTGAGACTGGCTTGTGCTTTTCCCAGCTCCTTGGGAACACGAGCTTGGGCTTCTTCACTTCCAGAACAAGCTGAGGAAGATCCACAGCAATCCGAGAGGACAAGAAAAGCTCTCTGCAAAGCACCTTTCCCACTTGAAGGCAGTGGAGGTGGCAGGGAGCCACCAGGATTTCCTGCAGGTGTGGGGGCTTCAGGAAATTTGAAAACTGAGGAGAATCAGGCTGGAAAGACGACTCCATTTTAAAGACAGTAAATTGGGGAGAGCTCAGAGAAAGCCCCATGGAAGATGAAAGGGCAGCAGGTATTGATTTACGCAGGAAGATCAAAAGAGCAATATTTGTATGTAGTAGTTTAGCTAAGTGATGACTAAGTGTTTAACGGGAAGGGTCTGAAAGACACGAACCCAGAAGGGGCCTGTGCAGGGAAGGAGCTGAACAGGAGCAGTGGGGTGGGAGAAAAGGATGGGAAAAGAGGAAGATCCCAGCTGCCTGCAGATGATTTCTGGCAGGAGGAGGTGAGCAGCCTGCCACCACCCAGCCCCAAGACATACACGGCTAACCAGTATCCCAAAGCTTTCCATCTCCATCCCACACTGCTTCCCAAAGCTTTCCAAACCCCATCCCGCACTGCATCCCAAAGCTTTCCAAACCCCATCCCGCACTGCATCCCAAAGCTTTCCAAACCCCATCCTGCACTGAATCCCAAAGATTTCCAAACCCCATCCTGCACTGAATCCCAAAGATTTCCAAATCCCATCCTGCACTGCATCCCAAAGCTTTCTAACCCAGTCCCACACTCCTTCCTCCTTCCCAAAGTTTTCCAACCCCATCCTGCACTTTGCTCACTGCAGCTCCACCTCCAATCAGCTCATGCCATGCCACAGCATCCAGGAGCACAGGGAAGGTCCTCAAGGGACCTTCACAGGGTGCCCTCACAGCCCACACAGTGGGTGACACCAAAGTGACTGAACCTCTGAGAGCTGGGAGCCCTGTGATTGCCCTAACTCACACAATGCCCCAGAACAGAAACAACCCTACATCTCAAATCCACTTCTGAGGGCCCCGCTGTCCCGCTCCATCCACTCCAAGGCCTGAGAACTCATCCCCAGTCTTTGAATTTACTTAAACGTGACTGGAGCTATGGCTTCTTTCCTGGAAGCAGTGTTTGAGAAGATTAACCTGAGTATAGCACAGGAGCTAATCCTTCTGCAGGCTCTGGTGACATCCCTGATCGCAGGGGGATCTGCTCCGTTCTGCCCCCTCACACTGCTCCACCCCTGCTGGGTTACTCAGGATTTACAGGCAGAGGGATGGGACCACAGCCAGAGCAGCAAAAAGCTCTTCTGTTCCTCGAGCTAAGTCAGGCCCAGGTGGGAAAAAGCCAGTTAAAGTGACTGCAATGAGTGACTTACCTCAGCCTCCCACAGCAGGCCCAGCTTGGCCATCTCTTCCTTGTGCTTCCAAGAGCAGAGCCAGGAGCATTTCAGAGGCTGACACCTTGGAAATCCTCCACGGAGAAGCATCCTGAGTGCACAGGACAGGCAAGAAACCAACAGTAACCATCCTGGGTTGTGCAGGGCTGCACAGGGGAGAGGATCTGGGGGCCACGAGCTTCATTAAACAGCTGAATTTTTAAGTTACTCATGGTCTGGAATCTGCTTGCTCTGCTAAAGGCTGAAGTGCCCACCTGAGCAATGCCAATCCAGCCCTCTAGAGAAGAGATGGAGAAGGGAACGGGGAAGACAAGCAGGACAGAGAGAATCTGATAAGAGAGCCTGATTGAATCACTCTGTCATTACCTGGGACACCCTGAAAACTTTATGGCCTCACTTCACAGCCTGAAAATACCCACTAAAAAGCTTTTGCTCCAGGATCTGGAGAGGCATCCTGGCAGTTTAGATCAATTCCAGTGCTCTGCTCTCTGTCCACATCATTGAGTGTTTTATCCACCATTTGCTGCAGTGATTCCCTTTGCTGGGAATGTTTATAGACAGCAGAAAGGGAGGTCACGAGTAAGCAACAGTGAGAACAGGGCAGGTCACAGTGTGGGTTAAATGAGCCCATGTACAAGGGGCAGGACGCATGGCCCCTTATAGAGCCACTAAATACATTTTTCTCACCTTTTCCTATCAAGTGTCAACAAGATCTACCCCAGTCGAGGGCCCCTTGATCCGTGTGGCCAAGCAGGGATTCGGGAGGATAAACATCCACACGTGGTTGGACAGGGTGACAACACACGGGCTGTTTGCTCAGCCAGACACGGGCACTTGACCACAAGCTGCTCACCCCCTCTTCACTGCTGAGGTACATCACTGTGGAAAAATGTAGTCTGATGCAAGGCAGTGCAAGATAACACCTCTGGGAACCAGGAATGCAAATGACAGCGACTTCCAATGTGAGAGATTACCTCAGAAGGCACCGAGCACAGCAGGACTAAAGATGCTGTCCCTGGAGTAAGTGAACATTCATCTGAGCAGGGACAGGAACCAGGCTTTCACTGGACATTTGCATTTTCTTCTTCTCTTACCCTCCATTTTCCCCTGTTTCACCCACATTTGCATGACTTTATATGAAAAAAACCAACCCCCTCCAGCATTTTAGAGGCTGTGAGGGCCCTCGTGCAGAGCATGGCACAGCTCTGGGTTTTTAGAGCTTTTCCAGGAGATGTGGGGTGTCCACACAGGGAGGGGAGGCCTGGGAGAGCATTTAAAAGGATTCCATACACACAGCTGAGAGCTGGAAAAATTCTGAACTCAGCTCAGCTTCCTCCGTTTGCCAAAGAGTTGCTTAAAAAATCCCAAGATGTCGAGGCATCAACAAGGAAATATCCTGGCTTGCAGGGGACTTCCCAGGATTTTGACACCAACATGATGAGATTCAATACCTGGAAGCTCAGGTCAGATAAATCCCAAAATATAATGCAGTTTCCCAGCAGGGAGGGACACTGGACACTGGAGGACCTCACGAGGGTGTGGATCCTCCTCCTTGGACACTGCTGCAGTAGATAACTCCTTTACAGCCAGGCTTTAGTCCAGCTCCAGGGAGACAGGGGCAGAGGGAGCAGGGCTGGATGGCTCAGGGCATCTCTCCGTGCCCCTGCTCCCTTCCTTGTCCCCTCAGCCACGACAAGAACAGGAAATTCTGGGTAATCTGCTGCTCAACCTTGCACTCCTCATGAAGCTGCAGTCCAATCTCACTCCCCAAGACTTCAGGAAGGAATTCGTTGATTTATTTTCCTCCCCCAGGCTCATTTGGCCCAGCAGATGTTGCTTGCTTGTTCTTCGTGTTATCTCCTCACCTTCCTCTGAATGGTCAGAGATGGGCTTGGCTGGAGCCAGCACAGCCAGGGTTTGTGGGTGTGCCAGGAGTAGGGGTCACCTGGTTCTGTGCCCTTTGGGATCAGTTGGTGCCACCTCAGCCAGTCACATAGAGTTTCTGTGGCATTTCGTGACGATGGTGGGTACCACACACAGTTCATAACCTGCACAGCACGTCCTTTAGTCTGCCAAGTGATCCCACTCCCCAGAACCTTCCAGGCCTGCCCAAATAAACATATGTAAGAGTTGAAATTCAATCTCTCCCCTGCCCTGTCCCCTGGAAAACTCTTTGATGACTAAGCCCATTAGGGGAGGAGCAAATCTCCTGGAAATGTCACAGCTGATCTCTGCTGACCTTATCAAAGTGCAGGATCAATATGCTGACCTGTTCAGAGCAGGAAACCTTAAGCAAAAGCCAAAGACAAGACATTAAAGCAGAATTTCAAGAATGGGTGTTGGTGGGGGAGGATGGAAATACCCCCTACTCTGGCTCTGGAGAGTGAAAAACAAATGAGCCAAAAGGAACCGTGATGCTGAGAATTATCATCTACATAATTAGTATTTGATAAAGCAGGAAATAAAACATAACATCCATTCATCATGCTGACAGCTGCAGGACCACGGTGCCAGGCTCTCGGGAGATGGGGGCTGTGCCTTCAGCAGTGCAGGTACCAATCCTCACCTCCAGCTCAGGGAGCCCAACGTGCCCTGGGGCATGCCAGGGACTGGCTTGGAACGTGCCAGGCGTGACCCTGTGCTCTGCACTGCCTGGATTTGAAGGGTGGAGAACCATCAGCGTTGGTGACAGCTACGGAGCTTCCAGTGAGTCTGGGGCCTCAGGCACACAGGGACCTTCAGGCAGCCTGGGAAGATACACTGACTTTCCTGACACCTGGAACTCGACCTCCGCCCCTCATGGCTGCAGCAGTCCCTGCCCTGGCTTTGAACTGGGTAAACCATCACCATTTTGAACAGCTCATCCCACCCTGGGAGGTGGCAAAGCCATTTCAAACAGCCTGGGGCCAGCCTGCCTTACAGGACAAGTATGGACAGGGGCAAGGAACGGGCCTGGGTACCCAAAGAGATGCAGCCAAAGGATTTCTGGTCCAACACAACCCATCTCAGCTCCTACAGACCATAAAGCAGCACCTCCCCTCTGTGGGTCCTCTGATTTTCCATAAGATGCCAGAGTATTTTCAGATAAACACGTTATTAACCTTCCCACAGTGAAGAGGCTCCAGAGTGCAAAGAGGAGCTGTGGTTCCCACAGAGGACAATTTAAAGGAGCAGGTGACAGAAAGAACACTAAACAAAATCAAAGAGAGGGAGATTAAAAGGTAAATCACTTGTAGGACATCTAGAGCAGCTCACTCTACAGGGCTTTGCCCAAAGGAGAGATATTTTCCTTTCTCTTTATAGCAATTTTTAAGATTTACCTTTCCTCACAAGGGTGAACGTGAGGCATTTAAAGGCAGCTTGGGGACAAAACAGGCAGAAGCCAACTTTGCTGACACAAAGAGCCGAGTGGCAGCACCACACAGCCCTCCTGCTGTGCCGGGCCGTGCCCAGCTCCCGACTGCCCACTCGGGGCAGATCCCCATCCACCTGCTGAGGCAGAGCATCTCACTGGGAAAACACTAAAAAATTCCCTTGAGTACTGCCAGTGCCCCAATTCCCACGTGAATCATCTCAGGCTGCTGGGAGGGGCGGGAAGAGCTCCGGTCCCAGCCCTTCCTCCTTTCCCTCCCTTTTCATTTGCCATCTCCTCTAATCTCATCAGCTTCTTTTGCCGGCTGGTTCTTCAGCATCTCACCTCATTAACCTGAAACGAGGCAGGATCTCAGCTCTCCAGCTGACCAGCTTTTCCCAGCACAGACAGAGCCCTGTGTACAAGGTCTCCGGGAGGTGTTTCAAAACACAGCAATCTAAGCAAGTCTCTGCTGTCCCGGGAAATTCTCTGTGTGCTGGAAGCCTCATCAAACCAGGGGAAAGAAAGCAACAGCAAAATTTAACAGTGCCATCCCTAGCAGCCACAGATGGCTGCAGTTCCTAAATAAGCATTACATTAGTGTGAAGGAGAGGGGGGAAAAAATTAAAGGAAGAAAGGAAAATATAACAGCTGTATCTTAAGCCTGGAGGCTGATGCTAAATCTACATTTGTAGATGCTTTCAGCACTGGCAATAAAAGTCAAGTTGCTTCCCTGTTAAAGGGGCACTGCTGAGTGTTTTATGCAGCATCCTCAACCTGCTGATCATTTGGTAGGAACATCCTCCAGCTGTCCGGTAGGATGGGGACCTGGGAAAACAGGAGGAGAGGTGTCCACAGAGGAAAGAAATGGGGGAAAGCATTAATATTTAATGGAGTGTTTTACACGGCTTTGAATGGAGTGTTCTGCTAAAAAAAACACCAACAAAAACCAAACAAATACAAAAATCAATAGTGCACAATGGCTTTCAGTGCACTGACAGAAACATCATTCGCCCTCTCATCACTGCTGTCACGTTAAAACCACAGCTCCAACAATTTCCCCAGCCTGGAATTCTGCTGGGTGGGCAAAACAGAGGAATAAGAATTGGGGGCCTTGACTTGAAATCTTGACCCCTCCAAAGCAGAGGAAATCTCACTCTGGAAGCAGGAGCTCAGGTGGGGCTCATGGAATGAATCAGAGAACCACAGAATGAATCACAGAACCATGGAATGGTTTGGGTGGGAAGGGACCTTCAAGCTCATCCAGTCCCACCCCCTGCCAGGAGCAGGGACACCTTCCACTATCCCAGGTTGCTCCAAGCCCCGTCCAGCCTGGCCTTGGACACATCCAGGGATCCAGGGGCAGCCACAGCTGCTCTGGGCACCCTGTGCCAGGGCCTCCCCACCCTCACAGGGAAGGATTCCTTCTGTATATCTAAGACAAATTTCCCCTCTTTCAGTTTGAAGCCATTCCCTGTGTCCTGTCCCTCCATGCCTTGTCCCCAGTCCCTCTCCAGCTCTCCTGGAGCCCCTTTAGGCACTGGAAGGTCTCCCTGGAGCCTTCTCGTCTGGTGAACACTCCCAGCTCTCCCAGCCTGGCTCCAGAGCAGAGGGGCTCCAGCCCTCAGAGCATCTCTGTGACCTTCTCAGTACTCACTCCAGCAGCTCCAGGTCCTTCTTATGCTTTGGCTTCCAGGGCTGGGGCAGCTCTGCAGGTGGGGGTCTCACCCGAGGGGGCCGAGGGGCAGAATCCCAACCCCTTTCCTGCTGCCCATGCTGGGGCTCAGCCAAGGGCTCAGGAGGTTCTGGGTCCCAGTGAGCACAGTGGGGTCACACTGAGCTCCTCATCCCCCACACCCACATGTCCTTCTGCTCAGGGCTCTTCAGGAAAAGCTCTGCTCCGAGCTGAGGGGATGCTGGAGATTTTTCCCCATGATCTGGGAAGGAAACCATGGGTTTGCTGCCAGCAAAGAGCACAGTTGACACAAATTTTGGAGGAGCAGTACACGGTGACATGACTGGGCCCCCAGCACCGTGCAAGAGCAGCACCATGGTCCTGAGTCACCTTCACACTCATGGCTGTGCCCAACCCACAGCCAGCGCAGCCCAGCACTGAGAGGAGCGTTTTCCTGAGGCAGAATCCCTCCGTGGAGGGGTGGGAATGCCGAGGATCAGCCGTGGGAGCAGCCCAGGCAGCTGCCAGAGATGCGCCTTCATAGACAGGGACACCCCAAGGCACTCCCGATCCCAGTCTCCCAGCTCGCTGACACACACGTGTGCACACCATCAGGGATGAGGTTCCTCACAACCTCACACATCCCTTTTCCTCTCCTTTGCTTCTCAGAGGTTTTGTTTCTCTCACGTTCCCATCAGTCTGTGACAAAATGCAAAATTACCCCCACCGTGTCTGAGCTGTGGAACCTTCTGCCTCCTCCTGACCTGTTCAGCATTTTTACCACATCCATTTATTTTTATTACACTTCATCAGAACAGTGATGTCCTCTAAGTTGCTTGGGTTCTTCAGCAACCTATGGCTACTCCCTCCCTCACACACATTGCAGATTCTTCCTGTTTTGCTGTCATGTTCCCTCTCCATCCCTGAATTAGCTACGCCAATTAATTACCAGCCCCTGGGACTGCCCTTAGAGCACAGGCCCTGAGGCTGAGGAGCGAAAGGGATGCTATTACACAAGTGAGCAAGGTTTGGCTGCTCTTACCTGAGCTCCCTCGGGATGTTCCATCAGAATGTTGATTTCCTGCAAAAGGAACAACTCACCTGGGCATGTCAATGCCAACACGTTCTTGTTTCTAAACAAAAAATTACCCGAGTGTTTTGACAACATCAAAACATCATGTTTCATTATTTTGAGGGCATGGAATACTTTGATATTAATTCTAAAACATCTTTTCACTTAGAAGTTTCTCTTATAAGCCAACTGCTTTAAATGCCAAAATCAACTCAAAATGTGTAAACAATTTTTAATGGTTTCACAGGGACATCTCAGGACAAAGAATATGTTTAAATTAAACTCCATAATTTTTCCCTGTAATGGGAAATGCAGTTCTTGCTCATGTCTAGACATCAGCACAATGTTTTGGTGGACTCTGATGTAATTGGAAGAACCCCCCCCAGGAGAGATGGGCAGTGGGACTAACAGGGAATGCTGGAGGGCATGGAAAAATCCAGGCTGAGGCAGGAGAGGAAAGAGGCAGAAGGATGAGCTGGGAACAACGCTGCAGGCCAGGGAAACGTGAATTTGTGATGCCAGGTGGGGTATTTGCCCCTGGGCCAGCTTTCAGGGAGTTTGTGATGGGAATGGAGAAGCTGCCAAAGGAGGACATTTCAGAGCACTCATTTCAAGGACAATCCACAGAATCCTTTCAAATCCCATCAATTAGTGAAAAACCCACCCTGGAATTTCCTTCCCTCTGAAGCAGACTCCCTGCTGTGCCAGTGCAGAGCTGCATCCTGGCAGCATCAAGAGGAGCTCTGGAAGCATCATCTCCATCATTCCGAGCTGCTCCGAGCCCGGATCACCAGAGAAAGCCGATCAGTGCTGGGTGTCTGGCTGGGAGAAAATCTGGAGCCATGCTCTGAAGCACATTAATTGCTTATTAATTACCCCATTCATCACAGTGACACCCTTGTCTGCATTCCCAGTGGCACCCTTGCCATTGGCTGGGACTGTCACACTGCTCTGGGTAAGCTGAGGAACTTCTGCTGCCTCACCTCAGACCCTCCTGCATCCCAAAGGGTGGAAAATAAACCCAAAGCCCCCACACCTTCACGAGAATCCCAATGACAACACGGCAGGTTGGAAACTTGCCCCTCAATGGGAAATGCAGAAGAGAGAGGACTTCCAGGACGAGGATGCTCCCAAGCCCTCCAAGTTTGGGATTCATGGTGCAATTTGAAAAGTGTCATCTTAGGGAGCCCATCCAGGGCTTTGCTGCAGCTTCCCACAGGCAACTGCAAGTTCCCATTAAATCACAGAGAGCTGTAAACCAATCACCAGGGAAAATTTCTGTTCCATCACCGGTGCTTTTTCTTTATTTCATTATTTATAGCACTCTCTGATTTCCAGCAACTTTTTTATTATAAAAAAAAAAATTATTTTCTTTGTCTGAAAATTGGTATAAAAAGAAATCCATCTCTCAGCCATCATTTCTCTTAATGATGTTTACATCAGCAGATGGGGGGGAAAAATCACTTTTTAAACAGAATTTATTACCCGCTGACCCAAAGCTTTCCCATACATCACTGTGCTTTCACAAAGTTAGTTTCCACAGCAACGTGATGTAACTCTCCAGTGTGTCTGGGAGCTGCTGACGTTAACTCTTCCATTCCTATCCATATTTCTTTGTGATGGGATACCTTGGCCACATGGACACCTCAAAACTGGATCATGGAGTCAATCTCCTGAGTTGGAAGGGACCCACAAGCGTTATCCAGCCCTCAGCTCCTGGCCCTGCACAGACACCCCAACAATCCCATCCTGTCCCTGGGAGCGCTGTCCAAATGCCCCTGGAGCTCTGGCTCAGGAAGAACTCTGGCTCTGGGAAAGCTCAGGCTCAGGAGTGCTCTGCAGATAGGGACATCTTTAAGCTGTCTCATTTAATGAGGCATCAAAGTAACAGCTTCAAGCAAGAGGGAAAGGCTGTGGTCGTCCTGGGGAAAGGCACCAGCGGGGCAGGGGTAGCACAGAAGGAAGGGGATGGATGTCTGGAGACGCTCACCACAAAGTCATGGAAAGGCTTGGGTTGGAAAGGTCCTTAAAGATCATCCAATTCCCAAAGGCAGGAGCACCTTCCACCAGACCAGGTTGCTCCAAGCTGGCCTTTTCACCAGAAAGCAAGTTTATCAGCAGGCACAGCAGGAACGCCTAAACCCTGTGAGAGATCTTCCTCCAGGCCCATCTTCTCCAGCACCAAGGCCGGATGCTGAGAGAATCTGGGAACAAAATATAATACAGAGTTCTTCAGAAAAAGGCTTAGTGCAGATGAACAAACAGAAACTTAAGCCTTCAAAACAGTGGTGAATTCCTCTGGGGTGAGCACCTTGTGCTGTGGTTCATCTCCTCGCTGAAACTTGGGGTAGGAGCACCCAGAGAGCGGGCCCTGCCTGCCTCTGAGGGACCACACGTGCATGAACAGCTCCAGAGTTGGACCACACGTGCATGCAGCTCCAGCAGCAGAATGAGTGCAGAGCAAGCAGCACCAGCATCTCGAGGAGGGGAAGGGCTCAGCACAGCACCAGGAAACTCCCCAAGGATCTGGCCCCAGGCCTTGGCCCCACATCTGCAGCCCAGCGTCAGGCCCGGGTGGGTTTAGCATCGAATCTGGCCTCTCAGCAATCAAGGTTCAGCTCCAATAGAGACAGTTGCACCTATCACTGCATTTATTGATTGCCGGGATGTTGATAAACAATTGATTTTTTTCTGCAAATGCCACCTGGAAGGAGTTTTATGCCTCTCTCTGCCGGGAGCGAGCGATAGCAGGAGCCTAACAAACACAGAACACAAACTATCTCCTGCTGGGGCAGATAATTCCTGCTGGCAAACAGCTGAGGAATAGCTGGAAGCTGCTTCTACTGGGATTTGGGAGTCTACCATGGTGGGAGATGGGAAAGGCATTTACTCAGTGCTTTGGCTCAGGTATCAGAGTGTCACACTGGCACCTTATCGAAGGAATCCAACATCTCCAGCCCCGTGGCTTGAGCCAGTTACACAGCAGTGAGTGATCCACCTGAGGAGAGATGGCAATCAGCTGGCAAACAGGCCTGCCGGAGTTCAGAGGCCAAAGAGGAAAAGGCTGTGGGACCATGGGAGGCATGTGACAACCCCCAGTGACAAGTTGTGCCAAGGGGAAAGCAGCTCCACGTGAGCCTTGTCAGGAGAATGTCGCACGGAGAGCTCCGGAGTCAAAAAACAACCAGGCATTTCAAGGGGACAAGAGAAATCCAAGTTCCGTGGGTCTGTGGCTCCCTGAGGGTTGGGGCCATATAGCAGATTAGAAACCAGAAATCTGGGAGCAAAATGTAATCCAGGCATTGGGGTCCTTCAGGAAAAGAGGAGCATGTAATGAACTTCCCCCGAACTTGGGAAAATTTTAAGTGGCATTCACAAGAGACAGCAAAGCAAAAGGGCACGCTGGAAACCAGGCCCTGGCGGCTCTGATCTCCCCAGACAGCCTTGGATGCTGCAGAGCTCTGCTGTGAGAGTCCTCCATGGAATTCCAAGTGTACTGTGGATCTGGACTTCTCTCTGGACATCAGCCCTGTGTGTGCTGCGCAAAGACCACTGACATAGCACTGCCAGGGTCTACAGAGGCAGAACTCCCTCCCAAACCTCCTTCTGCTCTCCCTTCAGCACTTCTAAAAAACCACACAATGGCCAGAAAACATCTCCAACATGCACAGCATGGAAGGTGCTTCAAAATCTGTTCTCCACAGCCTGGAAGGATGCAGGGAATCCCTGTGCTAAACCACTTCTCACCTTTCCCAAAGCACAGAGCTTCCCAAACCCCTCAGCTTCCTCAGTAGCACCAGAAAAAAAAAAGGCAGTCCTTGTCCTCGTCTGCCTGACTAAAAGGATTTGTGGAATTTAAAGGTGTTTTCTGAAATGAGTCGCCGCCCATAACTGCACTTTGGCTGGTGTGTCAGCTGTGTGCTCATCCCCACAATAATTCATCAGCAAACACCAACAGCTTTGGGAAAGCTGACTCAGGAGACTGAGACCTTATTTAGCCAAAAACACTTGCTCTGATTGATTTTTTTCCTGAAAACAATTTAAGCTTCCTTTTCTGCATTCTGTGTGGCAGCTCTCGCACAAGTTCAAGTCTCCAGCAAAGCCGCTCTGTGATAAGAGGCATCAGTTCTGCCAAAAATGATCTGAGCCCCATTTGCAGTGATATGAGCATACATTGATGGGGTTGCCATCATTATCAGAGATCAAACACAGGATTAGGATCATTATCAAATCAGCCTACCCGTGCCATTTCCTCCACTTACCTTACAATCCTCAAGTCTACCAGAGGAGGTTGACCTTTATATCAAAAAATGTCGAGCAGCCTATTTATTGGAAAGCTCCAAATTAGATGACCGAGAAGGAGAAAGCTTTTCCAGCAGTGGCTCCCACCCCCATCAGCAGGATCTGGGAGCTCCAAAGTGCTGGGAAGTAGCTGCAGGCTCATCAGAATAGTCTGTTTGATTGAAGGAGATGTGCTGATCGATCAGGCAGCCACCCAGGGGGTGTTGTCCAATTCCTGCCCAGGACTGGGAGCTCCATCCATCCATCCATCCATCCATCCATCCATCCATCCATCCATCCATCCCTCCATCCATCCATCACCGGAGCTGGCTGTGCCAGGCGGGAGCGGTGCCTGCAGCGGGGCTTTAAAATCCCCGCCTTTCCAACAACCCTGACCCATGGAATGAAGGGAGCTTGGGATTGAGCTGGCAATGGGAAGCCTCAGCAGCACCACACCCTGTGGAGGACCGGGACATGGGGCTGGGAAATGGGCCACAGTCCTTGGAAATGGGCCACAGTCCTTCTCCTGCTCAGGGATCCTGTGAGAGGAACTGCAATGGGTGCAGGACTCCGGAGCGGGATGAGGATGTGTGTCCCACATCAAGAACAATCCTTTCCCAAAGCTTCCCGTACCCATTGTGTGGGTCAGGCTAAAGCTCAGCTCCAGGTCCAGCAGTAACGTGAGACAGTGCAAATGGCTCTGTTGGGAAGAGAAAGCCAGGATACACAGCCCGTGGCCGTGACTGGAGCTCTGGCGGGTGAGCAGCAGGAACAGCCCCACGCATGCTCCCAAGGCTTTGGGATGACAGCACCCAGCCACCACAGCATCTGGGCAGGATTTCCCCGTGATCACCTGTCCATCCTCAGACTCAACATCCCATTTCCAGCGATCCTGAGGTCTCACACCTTACCCACACTGCTGCAGAGCTGAGGCCACTCAAGACCTTGCCACCCACACTCCGCATCCTCCCGGGCTGCTCCTGCTCCTTCCCAGCCTTTCCACCTGGTATTTCTGCTGGAGGAATCAGCCATTGAACTCAGCCCCAAAGTCCCCCTGGAGTCCAGAGGAACATAAACCAAACCCAGCTGCTCTCTGCTGTCACAGCCTAAGTGCATTAATGTCTTTTTATCTCCATGGGGGCACCGTGGCCGCCCCCTGTTTCCATGCAATTGGTGTTAATAGAATCTCTCTCTGCCGAAGTGACGAGGGAAGGATCCACTTCACTTGGCAGTTTTTATCTGCATTGAAATTGGAGTGCAAGCCTTGTGTTCCATAAACCCCTCCGTTGATAGCTCTCATCTGTGACCCTCCTCTGAGACCGGCTTCAGGCTGATTATTCCCGAAGAAAACGTCTCTATAAGGCAGCCCTCAGCTCTGGCTTGCTATCAGCAAGTCAGCTCTGAAACACTTCTTTCAGCCAGCTTGGGTAATTTTCACTGCAAAATTAAAAGGAAAAATTGTCCAGAGACAAAGCATTACACAGAGCACATGGGAAATAAGATCCGGAATGGATCTGGAGTCGTGGCCAAAAAGTGGTTAGTTTGGATTGAGGAGGGAGCCCTTGGAGCTGTGAGGCAGCAGCTGAAGGGAGACCTGAGCAAATTAAAGCAGCTGTTACAGCCTCCTTTCCTCCTCAGCACACGTGGGCCAAGGACGACAGGAGCTCTGAGCTGTAGCTGAGCCCAGGTGTCCAAGCTCTGTGGGAAGAAGAAACTAAGGAAATAGGTGGGAAAGAAGAGGAGAACCAGCTGAGCAAAGAACACACCTGAGTGGAAAGCCAGCAAGGCTTTGTGCCTACCTCCAGCAGTGGGAGGTGGGAGGAACAACTCCGGGCTTAAAGGTCCTGAGGTGTGCAGAAAGCTGACAGCGTGGAAGGCAGGAAAAGGGATGCTGAGGAGAGCCAGGTAGCAGCATCTGCTCAGAATGCCATGGAGATCGGGCTGCATCCCCTGCCATCCCAACAGATCAAACACGTGTGTGTGTGTCTGTTGGGGTGCTGGGGGTATTGCTGTACCCCACGTGCCACCTTCATTAAGCCTGGATGGCCAAGAGAAGCCCTTAAGCCACTTGGAAGTTGTCCTGGAGGTATTTCACCAGAGCCTTGAGGGTCTAAAGACCAAGGAAAGACACACTCCCATAGGCTTCTCCGATCTCCCCAACATCTTCCTTTTCCTACCTACAGAAGAGCTTCACCCTGCTCAGATTTTCCTCCGTGCTCTTGAAGTCCCAGATTCATCTGGTGCGTCTTTGGTTTCACACGGCGCCTTCGCCGTAAATCACTCATTCAGTTCTAGATTGATATTAACCATTTTGCCAGAAGCTCCTTATCTGCACAAGCTGCCGCCGAGCCCAGCTGGATCTGTCCACACCAAATGGAGAGAAATTATGAATGTCCTTCATCAGTCAAGGCAGGGAAAGTGATAGCAGTGAGGAGAGACAGTAAATAAGGAAAGCATCCACCGAGTATTTCCAAAGTAAATCAAGTTACGGGAACAATTATAGGAAATAGAGATTTTGTCTGCAATTACAGTCCTGTTGCTTCTCCCATCCACACAGACAGTTATGCAGCATCAAAATGAAGAACTGACTTGCATTTTTAAAGTTTCAGGTTATTTTTTTTTTCCCCAGCTGGGAGAACAGGTTTGAATCTCCCTCCCTCCTAGCCCCATTTAGCCAGCTCTACTGAACTCAGCTGTAACTTGAATATTCGATTCAAAATCAGGGCAGAGCTGAGGGTACTGATGCAACCCAGCCAAGACCCCCCCAGCCCACAGGTTCAGCAAAGCTTTTTGAAGCAGGTTTTGGCCAGGGAGCAAATGAATGCAGCCCTAAAGCCCTCTGTGCTCAGCAAAGCCCAGCTGGAGGACTTCATTAACCATTTTCCTGGGGCCCTTTTCATAAGTCCAGGTTGTAGCAGGTGAACCCCGCCCTGCCCAGTCTGTGTTCAAGCAATGACAATAATGATTTCTTGATATTGAAAAAGGATAAAACCTTAACTGGCCCCATCTAATTGGTCATGGAAGGCAAACAATTATAGACTGGGATATGGAAGGCGGCGATTCATGGAAGTTTTACAAGTAATCTAATTAATAATCTTCAATTAATTTACTGCTGTCTCTTAAGAGGTGAAAAGGAGAGGTGTGAGTGCTGTGGATGGAGACACAGTCCAGCAGCTCTGCCAGCCACAGGGTGACAGCTCGACCTTGCGAGTGTCACCGCTTCCCGGGAATTCTGCCTCCAAATCCAACCCCTGCTGCGAGCATGGGGGGAAGGAGCAGCCCCCCTCGGAGATAAGAAGTGACAATAAGTGCCCGAGAGTCCTGATGTGCTGGGACACGTGGGGACAGAAGCCAGGACAGAAGGACACGTCTCCCTGCGAGGCGCTGGAGCGGAGCAGCCCAGCAGGGTCTTGCCTTCAGCCAGGACAATGCCCTTGGAATGCTCTCCTGCCTGTTAAAATCTTGTCTGCTTCGAGCTGCCTGCAACCCTTTCCATCCTGGCCAGAGGCAAACCCTGGGCAGAGACACACCAAGTGCAATAAATATCGATTGTGCCCTCGGGGTGGAGTTTGTGCAGAGTTCATTGGACCTTTCCATCCCTACACATGGATTTTTCCACGTGGCAGATCTGAGATGGAGACTCCTCAGCCAGTCCGGCTTGCAGGAAGGGTCTGGCTCCCCACAAGACCCCAGTCCTCGCTGTCAGGGCAGGATTTGAAGGAGCAGGGATAAACTGAGTTTCTGTCACTGCCACCAGAATGAAAGCAATGACCTGCACAAGGTGGCACTGCCTCGAGAGGATCCCAAACCCTGCTCTGGGTAGGATCTTCCTCAACACCACATCCTGGGCTCCCACCCTCCTCTCTCCTACCTGGCTGCATCCTCCAGTCTCCTGTGCCTTGGTCGAAGTGCCAGGGGGACAACACAGGATCTCACATCACTGCCTCATTATCCTAATCATTCTAATCACCTTATTAGGCACCTCACAGCTACTCCAGCTCCAGGACAGGGGTGGCCTTTCCCACCATCAAGCTCATCTTGAGAGCAGGAGAGGGACAATCCTTCTGGATATGCAGAGAGCCTCTAGAAGGCAGAAAGAGAAGCCAAAAGTGGCTGGAAATCAGGGATATTGCAGTAAATAATGCAGGATCGGACACACATGGCAGTGCCAGCCTCCTCCCTCTCAGAGCTTTCCTTCCTGCTAAAGTGTCCAGTTAAAACAGGGACTAAAATTAAAATGGAATTGCTGTCCTGCAAGAGTGGGGGAGAGTTTTTATGTCTTTCTCTCTCAAAAGTCAGACAAAAGGTCAGCAATTCCTAAAATCTGTAAAACACACAGTAAAAAAAATAAAAATAAACCAACAGAGAAGAAATTTGATCGAGGGATTATGGTGCTCCAATCCAAACCAGGGCAAACTTCAGCTCATCTGAAAGTCCCACACAGCAACTGCAGCTTCTAATTTAAAGAGAATATTTTAAACAGCCCAGATTTGCTGCCTTTTTCTTTTCTTTTTTTTTTTTTTTAATCAAATGAGAAAATTAATGTTTAAAAATCCTCCCTGGAAAAAAAATTAAAAAGCAGTTTTTCAGTGGAAAGCAGCTGAAATGAAAAAATTTTTTGCAGGTTTTCTCTGCAGAGGAAAAGGCATTTTTCATTGAAATGGATGCAATCTGTTTTCTCTCCTGATGAAAGGGAATGGTGCTTCTGGACAAATCCCTGCAAAGAGGACAGTCCACGCCACGGCACAGAGCATCTCCAGGCTTCTCCCTCAAACCGGCCCTGGCAGAAACCCTCCAGTGCTGCACTGGCTCCAAACTGCAGCTTTCATTTCAAGGAAAGAATTCCACTCCACTCAAAACAAAGCTCTTCAGTTTGGATTTTTCCCAGCGGTTTTGTTGTGGTTTTGAAAGTGAAGCTAAAATCAACAATTACAGAAATTGCTATGCCTGTGTAGCGAGCACAGCAGTGGAAAATTCCCATCCAGCTCTGGACTCAAACTCAGAGCAGATCCTGCTCGCAGGATTGGATTTGAAGAGCCAAATGGATTTTCCTCTGAGCTACCAGGAAGCACTGCTGAAATATCCCCTCCTGCAATAAACCCACCCTGCTAACTTCCAGCAAAACCCCACCCTCAAGAGGCATCATGATTTGCCCTCCCAAGCAAGGCAGGGGTGCCCTACCAGCGCAGAGCCTTGTCCCTGGAAGTGCTTAATTCCATATGCTTCAGAGGATAGAGGAGGAAAAAAATAATTAAAAGGCTTTTAATGCATCTGGCCAATTAAATAAAGCTGTAAATGGCAAGGAAATAATTCCTTGCTGACCCCTGCAGCAATCAGCTGCTGACCTGCAGCATGAGAATTGATTAGCGCTATCTTAGCGTGGCTTGTATAACTACAAATGTTATTATTGGCCATAAAATCAGCCAGCCCTTTATGCAGCCCATTGCTGGCATTTGGCTCCCTGACCTCCCCAGCCATGAATTTTGCCTGCTGGAAGGAGCTTCCGGCTGGAAGGAGCAGCTGGAAGCCTTTCTGTGCTTCCCTGTGGAACTGGGAGGTGGTTTCCAACGGTGGGCAGCACCGTCCCAGTTTGCCCCAGCCCAGCCCCCAGTGAATTTGGTGCAGTGAGGGGTTAAGTGCCCAGAATAAGCTCAGCCTTACAGCTCTGAGCTGCTGCTGTCGTTCTTCACCACAGCCCGGCCCAGGCTTCCCCCAGCCCTTCTCACTCCGTTAATAACACGCTGTCAGCACCAGGCTGAGTGAAATCCTCCCCTTTTCCTCAGAGACAGCACAGCTGGGGTGGGATCTGCCCTCGTCCTCGTCCCCAGGAAAATCCCATTTCCCTGGCGCAAGTGCTCACTCAGCACCTGCCCTGGAGCAGAGCGCCCTGGCCAAAAGCTGCTCCCAAACACCTTTGGAGGTGGTCAGTAAGGAACTGCTGGCTCTCTCACAGCTCAGAGACATCTCTCCATCTGTCATTCCTCTTCCTCCATCAACCGTTTGTGCTGGGCTGGATGCACAGGAAACCACACTTGGTCCCCAGGAGCTCAGGGAAGCAAACTGGCAGGTGACATTAGGAACAGGGAGCAACTTCTCTCTGGGCAGAGCTGGAGCTGTGTGACCTGGAGGCCTGAGCTAGTGCTGACAGCACTGGTGTGGCTGCATGGTACATTCCAAAAATCTGGATAAATCCGATGACTTTGGGACCTAAAAAGTGTGGAGGACATCTCAGTAGAGATACGAGAGTTGGAGCCCAAAATCTGAAATCTGTGGTGAGTTTTTATCCAGTTCAACCCCTTGAGACTCTCAGGGGGTGGGTATTTCCTGTGTCCCAGACAAACCCTGAAGCCACAGATGTCTGGAAAGGGGTTGCTCTACAACAGGACATAGAATGCCATCACCTCAGCCATCACTACAGCCCTGGCAGAAGGAAGAGCAGGGAATGTTAGGAGTGCTACCAAAACTGGGGATGCTCCGAGGACGTATTTCCATTCAGACTGCATTGAGAAGGGAGTCTGAAAGAGGAACAACCAGCCCGGGGCACCAGCAAAGCCCAGCCCGGTGCTAAAAACTTCCCCAAATGATACCAATGATCAATGTACAGGTTTGATGCCTCTGGGCACCAATGGCAGCGGCCAGACTAAAGCAACCCACCCTGTTTTGGGCACAGCACCAGAGACCGTCTTCAAACGAGGAATCAAAGATGATGCAAAGGGATGCTGAGGCAGAGGCCGGAGGAGTTGGGAATTGCACCAGGTTTCCAGCCTTTTCCGGAGGGCTGGAAGAGTTGGGAATTGCACCAGGTTTCCAGCCTTTCCCGGAGGGCTGGAGGAGCTGGGAATTGCACCAGGTTTCCAGCCTTTCCCAGAGGGCTGGAGGAGCTGGGAATTGCACCAGGTTTCCAGCCTTTCCCAGAGGGCTGGAGGAGCTGGGAATTGCACCAGGTTTCCAGCCTTTCCCGGAGGGCTGGAGGAGTTGGGAATTGCACCAGCTTTCCAGCCCATGTGCCTCTCCAGAGCCACTTGGGAGTCTGGGAGACACCTCTCCTGCTCAGGGGAGCATGTCTGAGCATTCATAGCCTCAAAACAAAGCATTTCTTCCCAAAAGGAAAAGAAGGAGTGGGGAGAGAAGCAAAAGGAAGGGTGGGAGGGGAAGGGCGACAAAAGGGAAGGGGCAGCTCTGTACTCCAGCCCCAGCCCTGCCTGAACTGCGCTCACCTGGAAACTCCCTGGCAGCTGGTCCCCGTGGAGAACCGGCGAGGGAGGGAAGCTTTCACTCACCTGCATGGCTGGCAAAAGCCTGAGGTGCTGAGACCTCTTAGAAAGGCGCCTGTGCTCGTGTTTAACATGTTCACCTGACCAGAGCCCAGAAAGGTGGGTGGGAATATCAGCGTGGACATGCGGCACCCCATCCCAGCAGGCTCCTGCTGCAGCCCTTCCCTCTCAGCCTGTGCTGCTCAGGCCCTGCACAGAGAAGGGCTCAGCAGGCAGGATTCACACAAGCCACCTGCTTTCATGGGATTGCTCCAAGGAGCTCCCTACAACATCCAGGCAAGCCAAGGATAACCTGCAGAGCCTCACCTGTCCCCTTCACCGAAAGGAAGGGAAGGAGGAGCAGGAATTCCTAGCTGGTAGTCATCCAGGTTGGCTGTCAAAAGCCTGGAATAAAAAATAACCCGCATTTTGTTGGCTGCATCTCTCCCAGCCGGTGCCAGATGCCCCCAGTGTTTGGGCAGGGACACGTCCCATGGTGGCTCTGCAGTCGGGGTGGTGGGTGCCAGGAACAGAGAAGGGAAAAGGAAAGGGAATAAAGACAGTGAAGGAATGGCAGTGAAGGGAGAGGAAGGAGTGAGTGGGCACAGGAGCACGAGGCGGGGGGGCTGAGCGAATCCATCAGAGGAACGACTCAGCAGCTGCTCCTGCCTTCACCCCGAGCTTTGCCGGAGCTTTGGCTGAGTCCAACAACAAATACCCACTGTACCAGGGAGATTATCCACATTTAAACAAGCAGGAGGGAAGCAAGGCCTGAACAGAGCAACAAATGGCATCCCTGAGGACTGAGCAGGGCATTCCAGATCCTGGATGCTGGTGCTGGCTGCGCATCCCATTGCTCAGCCCATCACAGGGAGCACCCAACCAAGGCTCTCCCTTCTCCCAGGTGTGGAGGTCAGGACTAGGATGGTGCAGCCAAATGTGGAATCTGATGCAATGTTTTTAATCACATCCACAGGCTCTCTATTGCAGCTTGTTTTAATCACAAATGGCTGCACTTGTGAGAGCTTTAACGTGTTCGTTGCTTTGGGACGAAAAGGAGCAGAATTTTGGTTCATGTACACACAGAATCCCAGAATGGTTTGGGTTGGAAGGGACCTTAAACTCATCCCATTCCCACCACCTGCCATGGGCAGGGACACCTCCCACTGTCCCAGACTGCTCCAAGCCCCAATGTCCAACCTGGCCTTGGACACTGCCAGGGATCCAGGGGCAGCCCCAGCTTCTCAGGGCACCCTGTGCCAGGGCCTGCCCACCCTCACAGGGAAGAATTCCTTCCAATATCCCATCTAAATCTACTCTCTGGAAGCCATTCCCTGTGTTCTGTCCCTCCATCCCTCATCCCAAGTCCCTCTCCAGCTCTCCTGGAGCTCCTTTGGGCCCGGGAATGGTCTCCCAGTTCTCCTTGGAGCCTTCTCTTCTCCAGGAAGAGCATCCCCAGCTCTCCCAGCCTATCAGGGCCCAGATGAATGCAGCAGAAATGCCTCTACCTGCCTTGGAAGAGCAGCACACGTAGAAAAGCAGAAGATTCAGTAATGAGCTGGTGCTGAAAACCCCCTGAACAAGTCAAGGCAACAAATGAGCTGCTGCAGCCGGAGTTAAACATCATAAACAACCCTAACTCTGCTTTCCCTTTCCAGGCAAAAATCAAACCTCTCGACAGGCCTACAAGCACGGCGAGATGTTTGCAGGAAGATGCAGGTTTTGAGAAGTGGTGTACGGATAACAGTACCTTGGATAAAAAATATTGAATTCCCCTGATTAAATCTCTGCCGGCGAAATCCCTCGTGCAAAACTCGTGGTCAGCTCTTCTTGTTCTGCCTCCCCTCAGCTTAAATGCATCACCCATACCAAGGCAAGGCTCCAGGACAGAGATTTCAAATAAATGTAAGGGTTTCTGGAGTTTCCCAGCCAAGCAGTTTTCAGGATTCAGAATTATGAACCAAGGGATACCTCCCAGAGATTCATTAAAATCCTTTACTCGGACCCCTTAAAAAGAACCTCAAAAGAAAGAAAAAAAAAGGAAAAAA
The DNA here is from genome assembly GCF_041296385.1 of Aphelocoma coerulescens. Classification (NCBI taxonomy): domain Eukaryota; kingdom Metazoa; phylum Chordata; class Aves; order Passeriformes; family Corvidae; genus Aphelocoma; species Aphelocoma coerulescens. The sequence goes on along the minus strand of NC_091023.1, from coordinate 2,160,913 downwards.
AAAACCAAACAAATAAATGGAGAAGAAAGAAAAAGAAAATACTGCTGCTGCATAAGCAGGTACAACTGAAATGGATGAGTGTGTTCAATTACAGCAATTATTTAAAGTTCTGCTCGTGTTTCTGTGTCTCTTCATCCTCACAGATGCCATGAGAGCATCAAAGAACACAACTAACATGTGTCACACACGGTACCTTCTCTTACCACCTCTCCCACACACAGAGAAGGACAATTGTGCACTGCAGTGTTTTCTTCCAGTGTGATTTTGAATTGGAGGGGTTGTTCTTCCACTTCCTGCTCTTCTAATCTGACACTTGACTCAAAAGAGGGGCAAGGTATCCCACTCCTGCCGGAGGAAAAGCCAAAATGTAGCACTCTTGTGCCGAACACGGAATTTTTTGCATGATGCCACCTTGAATCATTTTCTTCTTGTCCTTTCAGTAAATACCCTGAAGGAATAAACACAGCTGAGGCTGAACAAAAGGGCTCCAAACTAACACATAACAACCTGCTTTTTAGGAGGGTTGTGTGAGCCCTTGAAAAAACCCAATAGTCTCTTGACTTAATGCTGGAATCCACTAGAGCAGGTTTTTGTCTCGTTGTGCACGTTCCCATCAGGAGGCTGTAAATACAAACGCAGGCACAGGAAGCACTCACAGGCATCCTGGATGGAACATTCAGTTCTGCCCCAGTGGCCCCTGTATGGGACACAAGGCACAGGCCCAGTTCAGGTTCTCACTGCTGGCCCACATCTGCTCAGACTGTGTCAGGACAGGTTTTAGGTTGGGCTGACTCCTTTTCCTCAGCCAGTATAAACTATTCCATGAGATTGGGATAACTGGGCAGAGGTGGGCCAACATTGCAGCAGCTGATCTGAACCCAGAGCTCGTGACAGGCTTAACCAGAGGTTCCCAAGTCATGAAGCCACAGCTCCCAAAACCAAATCCTCCTGAGCCTTTACGCCTTAACTTTGTTGGGCTTCCAAGAGATGAAGAGAATAAATGGCGCATCATGGAATTATTAAGGTTGGAAAAACCCTCCAAGGCCATCGAGTCCAAGCTGTGCCCCATCCCCACCTTGTCCCCAGCCCAGAGCACTGAGTGCCACGTCCAGGCATTCCCTGGACACCTCCAGGGATGGGCACTCCAAACCTCCCTGGGCAGCCCCTGCCAAGGCCTGAGCACCCTTTCCATGAGGAAATTCCTGCTGCTGTGCAACCTCAGCCTCCCCTGGCCCAGCTTGAGGCCGTTCTCTCTCCTCCTGTCCCTGTTCCCTGGGAGCAGAGCCCGACCCCCCCCCCCCCCCAGCTGCCCCCTCCTGTCAGGGAGTTGTGCAGAGCCACAGGGTCCCCCCTGAGCCTCCTTTGCTCCAGGCTGAGCCCCTTTCCCAGCTCCCTCCTGGTGCTCCAGCCCCTTCCCAGCTCCGTTCCCTTCTCTGGACACGCTCCAGTCCTCAATGTCTCTCTTGCACTGAGGGGCCAGAGCTGGGCACAGCTCTGCCCACGTGACCTCACCAGCCCATCTGAGCTAAATTATCTGTGTAAACATTGGATGTGTTGAGCAGTTTCAGGAGATTGCCCAGAGCAGACCCAGGCTGGTCACTCAGCTCTCCCGTCTCAAAGGCCACCAAAGATACACCAGCTCGTTCTGGGCACAGCTGAACTCACAGAGCAGCACCTGGCACCACGTGCAGACGTTTTGGTGGCGCTGCCATGGAGCAGCACACAGCATATTTTCATTTCAACTCATTGCTTCTAAGCAGGAAGCATTTGTAATTTCCTCCAGCACTAGGGATAATGTTAGCCCCCACACATGAAATGAAAGACGCCTCCCAAAATGCATTTTCAAATGCACCCTAAACAGTAAACACCATTCAAGTCAGATGCAGCCAGGATCATAATTGGAAGCTGCAGAGAGTGCTCTTTCAGGATCCATAATAATTGGCATTTTGCTGGAAAGGTTCATGTAATAAAAACGTTTGCAAGGAAGGGCCAGCTGCTCCAAAACATACACACTCATTCAGGCAACACAAAGTACCCCAAAACTCTGCAGGTGAGCTATGTGGATGTGTCCCTGCATGGCTCCAGCGGTGCCAAGCAGGAGGAATACAGCAGGAAAGGTTCCTGGAAGGACAGCAAGAACTTTATGAGGTCTGGAATGGTTTTTCCACAAAGAGCCACCCAATGGGTTGGGATGCTGCAGCCTAGAAAAGAGGCAGGTAAGGGGGGATTCAAAAATCTTGAGTCACTGGAGGAGTGGGGGAGACATCACAGAATCCTGGGATCATCGAGGTTGGAAAAGTCCTCCCAGCCCATGGAGTCCAGCCTGTGACCAATGCCCACCTTGTCCCCAGCCCGGAGTTCTGAGTCCCAGTCTCCAGGCCTTCCTTGGACACCTCCAGGGGTGGGGACTCCAAACCTCCCTGGGCAGCCCTTTCCAGCATTTAACAACCTTTTCCATGAAGAAATTCCTCCTGATGTCCAACCTGGCACAACTCAAGGCCATTTCCTCTTTTCCTGTCGCTGCCTGAGAGCAGAGCCCGACCTCCCCTTGCCACAACCTCCCTTCAGGTACAAAATTGCTCCTTAACCACCTTGTGCAGCCCCAGAACAAGGTGCATTAGAGGGAAGCAATCAAAGAGATCCACAGCAAATCAGGGAAGATGGTTGTGAGCAAAGGGGGTGTGGAAAGTTTGCAGGGGGCTCAAGGCAGGGCTGGGCAAGTACTTGGGAGTGAAATCCAGTAAGGATTATTAGACAGACAAGCTTTCCCAGACACAGAAAATATCCTAAGCTGAAAATAATTAGGGCCCAAGAGAGTATTCAAGGAAAGTATCAGAACTGTTTGCCTCTCCCTGCTGTTCTCCAGGAAAGCAATTACGGCCAGTGGGTCTGTGCAGAGGGTGGGGTTTTATCAGCTGCCCTTCCTGGGTCCTCACTGCAGCGAGCAAAGGGGCCCTCCACGCTCTCCTGGGGCAGGGCAGAGCTGTGCAGGGAGAGAAAAATGCAGGGAAGACTGAGGGGAGGGGACGAGAAATGGGGGAAGGGGGCAGAGTAGGACAAACACGGGTGTACGTGGTTCTACAGGCGGCCCTGAGGACTAATCCTGGTCTTACTGACTGCGAGGGAGAGGGAGGAGAGGCTGAGCTGCTCTAACGGGGTTGTTGCAGCTGTGATGGTTTTAGGACAAGAGGAAAGGAAAACTTACAGGGAAAGGCAGCATCTCCAAGGAAAGCAGGTGCTCAGGTGGGGAGAGCAGTCGGCACTGGGGAAATGCAACCGCTGGATCAAACCTGCAGTGGTGCATCCCAAAACTCACCCATTTCCCTCCCACCCAACTACAGCACCCTGGAAGCAACGAAAGGTGCTCCTCTCCCTCCCGGGGGTGGCTCCCTGAGCTCACTAAGACAGATGAGCCCCAAATAAGGATCAATAACTGGGCTGTGAGGAAGGCAAGATGGACGAGGGAGGGAATGGGCACTGAAAAGGGCAAGTTCCAGGCAGGATTAATGATGTCACAGTGGAGCAGAGGAAGTCACACTGCTCAGCTCTTCGTGCCTTCAGGAGGTTTGGAAGGAGTGACATGTCCCAAGGGATCCAGATGCCAAATGCACTGGCACCTCCAGAGTGCTTCTGTCTCAGTGTTACGGGGTTTAGATGGCAGCAGGGACAGATCCAGGAGCAAGGGAAGGAGCTGGAAAGCCCTAGGGAAGTCTCACAAAGGCACAAGCTTGTGCTGGTAACAGCTCAAGAAGGGATTGGGGAAAAACCCCAAATCTTCTCATCTCAAAGCCCCTCTCTACCTCTCCTACAACATTCCACTCTTATTTCCATCAGTTCTCACCTCCCAGGCCACAGCCCTGTGCCCAGCCAGGCTGCTGTCCCAATCAAAGCCATTCCTTCAGTCTCGTGTCTCCATCAGGATGGGGGGGGGGAGACAATAAACACCCCTTCTCCAGCAGCAGCTGCACAGCTGGCTCCAGGCACAGGGTTCTTGGAGGAACGTTACCTGGGAGGAAATCATTAAAGAAATCCAGCTAATTTTGTAATTCACACCTGGACTGCAAATGTTAAAGAGCCTGCAATGATCTCTAATGAAATATCACATTGTTTAAAGAGTTCCCAGTGAAATTCGCCCTTAATTGATTTTTGATCTGTGAAAAAACACCATGGAGAGAGAGAGGAGATATCAGTCAGGCTCCTGTTTCATCCCTCCTGTGAGCATTTTCCTGCCTTTGTTTCCTTTGTCCCCAAGGAATCAACACTAGACCGAAGAAAGCAGCCTGGAAGATACTACAGAACTAATAAATAACACTCGAGTGGGAATCCTGAACAGCACATCCTCTTAAATCATCCTGAAAAAGGTGAAGCAGTCTCCCAGGACAGCTCAAAAATCAGAGGATGTGGATTTGTAGCAAGAGCTGTCCCAGACAAACCATGGGCTGGACCTTCTCCAGCCCTCAGGAACCTCCCCGACAGGACCGAGGCTGACCCCTGGTGCAGTAACACATCTCATCTCACCCTCGGGGTATCACAGGGGAGCTTAATCCAGACACCAACGACACAGAGCCACAGCCAAAAATATTGACAGCAAAGAGCTGGCAGAAAATTCCTGACAGCGGCAGCGTCCGGCTCAGGACGCGCCAGGGCAGCTGCTGGAGCCAAGGAAGCAGGTCAGGATTAACTCACGAGATAATGCACTGCAAAGCCCTTCCAAAAGCCAGCAGCAAACTGTCATCAAGCAAATGAGCAAACAGTAAAATATTGCTGGGAGAGATGAGAGGAAATGCATCTCTAAACATCACCGGAGACCCAAATAAACTGCTGAACCAGGCGGCTGGGAAGCACCAGGCACTCAATAAGGCTTTAACTAACATTTACAGCTGCCACAGAGCCTGCTGCAAATAACCAAAGCTAAAAGGAAAAAGGGGAAAAAAAAATGAAGGAAAGGATGAGCAAAGGTTTTCTTAAGAGCTGCTGGAAGGAACCACATCCCAGGCTGGCCAACTAAACCAGCAGGGGAACACCTTCCATGGCAAAGAAATTGTGATGGGATTGATGGCAGGGGGAAGTCTGGGACGCTGCCAGGGGAACAGGAAATCCCTGGACATGCTGAGCATCTTCAACAATAAAGCCTTTGATAAAATAAAGAGACTATTAATTAAGGAGTTAAGGGGAGAAGAATCCTCACAACTGCCACGTTTGGATCAGTGCTGCTCAGTGACAGGTTCACGTGGCTAAACCTGGGATAACGATGGATAACCTGGGATAACAGGGGATGCATTTCCCTCAATTACACAGTGCTCATGTCAGGTTTATCATATGGCTCTGCCACAGGGTGCCCAGAGAAGCTGTGGCTGCCCCTAGACCCCTGAAAGTCTCCAAAACCAGCTTGGACAGGGCTTGGAGCACCCTGGGCTAGTGGAAGGTGTCCCTGCCCACGGCAGGGGTTGGAACGGGCTGAGCTTTAAGGTCCCTTCCAACCCAACCCATTCCATGATTTTATGATTCTATGGTTCTTATGGGAAGGATCAGATCAATTTTGCTTATTGTAAAGCACGTGTTGGTTTATTCCCCTAGCAAGACTGGTGCTTTTCAGCTCCTGCTGGAGAACTTTCCTTATCACTCCGTTCATACATCTCTGTGGGATCTAGTGAAATCTCCACCTCAGCTGAAATGGGGGAACCAGCCAGATGGGATTCCCATGGAGTGGTTTGCCTGTGACCATGAGTTTTATCCTTGAGCAGGACTCAGCTGGGAGCAGGCAGGAGCACCGAAGGGAAGCTCTGTGTGGAAGGTGTCCATCCTGAGGGCTTTTCTTTCCTGTACCAATCCAAGGAACTTCCTTCAGCATCTCTCCCTCAGCTGCCTTGTCTAGACTATCACGCTGAGCATCTGGGGCATTTCATAATCTTCTTAAGAACTGTGACCTTCAGTTCTGTGTTACAGTGACCTGAAAGTTTGTCCAAGAAAAACATGAGCTTCATTTTAAAAATACACAAATTCCCCCAGCTCAGCTCTTCCCAGGCACATCCAAACCACGCCACATTTTCTCCCATCTGCAAAGAGCTGCTGTATGTGAAGCTGCTGTATGTGGCAGTATTTCTGCCACCCCACTTTCTTGGGTATAATCATGCACAGTTAATTTTTGAAAATTCAGCAGCTCAGCCGTTTCTTCCCTTGTACATCCCTTCACCTTTTGGGGGAAAAAAACCAAGCAAAGAACCAGCTCCAGGCCTGGAAGGTGCCAGGTGCCAGGACAATCCACCCAGAAAGCCTTCAGCTGGCTCCTCTGGAGCTGGGCACATCTGCAGCCCTTACCAAGCATCCTTTATGTCCAGTGCCTGCCATGCCCAACAGCACAGAAGCTGATGCAAAGGACACCCAGTGACCTGGGCGAGGTCACAATGCCCAGTGGCCAGGACACACCTGGGAGCCGCTCCCATATCCCGAGTCCCTGCTCCATGCACTCTCCCTGGAGGCTGAGGCCCTTGGTTTGTTGTTTAAGGCACAATTTAGTGCACTCCTTACCTGCTTCCTTTGAATCTAATGATCCACGCTCTCAATTTGGTTTGCCTGCCTTGAAAGTCTGCTCCTCACTAATTCCCATTCATCCATCCAGTTTTCCTTGTTCCCTGCAAACTGTCATTTCTCTGACTGCAGCGTATTCAACTCCATCATCCCAGGCATTTTATTTGTGTGGTTCTGCTCTAACGGCGAGCATGGCTGTTCCAAATTATGCCTTGCTTTCAGTTTTGCTTGAGTGTAAAAATGTCGTGTAAAAATGAGCCACCCTCTGATGAAGGCTTTCAGCCTTCCCATTTGAGGAACAGCGGGCAGCTTTTTGATTCTGGGAGCAATGGGAGAAGGAGCAATCCAGCTTTTGTTTTACAGATTGCTACAATAGATAGCTTCCCTGTAGGAAGTGTAGCACTATATTATGCTTATGTAAAGGGTAATGACTGGGAACTTGGAGAACTCTCCTCTTTGGAAGTGCCTGACGAGTGGGAACAGCAGGTGTGGAGAAAGAAGAAAGCTCCAATGCCTTTCTGTCCTGACTTTCTCTTCTTTTATGTTTGGAGACTGAACTCGGTGTCAGAAGCAAGTCGGCTCCTGCAGGTACATGAAAGTGGAAAGGTGTGAACGTGGCAAGGAAGAAACCCAAACAAACAGGGGGAAGCGGTGCTAGGGCTGAACCCCAAAGCCTGCAGCAGCAATGAAAGGGGCTGTGCTCAGCAATAAAGAGGCTCTTTAGCTCGCTGTGGGGAAACTGGGCAATTACACGACAGGCTGGATAAGGGAGAGAGCAAAGTGCCAGCAAATGCTGCTGGGGAAAGGCTGTGTCGTGTTCTGAGAGCAGCATAGCACATCACAGTGACAGTGAGCTGAGGAAAACCCACTGACACCCTCCACAAAGCCATTGCTGACCCACAGGAACACCGGATACTAAAGGTGCCCCTCTCTGGCCCTGCAGACCTGAGGCAAAATGCTCCTTCCCGCTGCCTAACAGCACAATGAGCCACCACAGGGAGCAAAGCTCCAAAGAGGGACCCTTTGCTTTGCCTATTCCAGGCACAAAAGATTCCAAAGCCCCAGGAAATGCCACCAAGATGCAGGATCTGCTCAAGTCTGAGCTGGGCAAAGGTGGCTCAGCCAGCAGCTCAGGCAAGGCACTCGAGGGTCCTGTGTGAGAGCAAACACACGACCTGGCACAGAGGGAGAAACAAAATGCAGGACACTGCTCCAAGCCAGGGCAGGAGCAGCTCTCTGGGATGAATCAGAAAATACAGCTTGCCTGGTTTGCCCCTGGCTGAAAAAGTCTCCCTCCTCTGGTCCAGAGCCTTCAGGCTGAGTCAGAGTTTTCACGGGGGCTTCTCCAATATTGGGGGTCACATCCATCACCTACCCTGGTGTGTGTCCAGCTCCATGACATCCAGCTCCTGGGTGGCCTTTGGGAACAACAGAAAAAAACACAATTAAGTAAAAAGCAGCAGGAAATTCCATGAATAGAGACTCGTATGAGAGAACTGAGGAAGGAGAAAACCCCTGTGCATTCCCCTAACCTCTGTAAGAATTGCTAAAAGCAGCTGAACAAAGGGACAAGAAGCTGCTGGGACAACACAGTAATGCACATTTACTGAGAACGTGGATCAGAGCAGCCCAAGGATGTGATCTGCATCCCTTTCCAGGCTGAGTTTTAGGAAACCAGCAGCTCCCAAACAAGCAAGCAGAGGCGAGGTGACACGTAACAGCCGTGATCGTGCTGGACAACAAAGACCTCCCCAATGCTCTGAGAGGAAGGAAACAAAGATGCAGCAAAAATACAGACAAATGAAAAGGACTCCACCAGTCACAATAGCACGAGGACAATGGGAGTTCTAAGCTGTATGCCAAGGGAAAGCACAGGCTGAAATACAAGTGGTACAGTCAGCACAGGAGGTGCTGCGCTAGCCTAAAATACAACTTCATTCATGCAGCCGTGGTGCAAAAGCTGCAGGAGATGAATATACAGCTGATACGCACAAGGAATGGAAAGAGGGACCTGCACGATCCCCACATTATCTCTGCCAGAGAAAACCTCAAATGGTGTTTAAGGAGTGGGATGTCTCTCAAGCACACTGCAGCCAGCGCTGGGCGAGAGGAGAGCGGTACAGCGATATGTGACAGTAGCAATATATACTGGGAATGCACTGCAGGAAAAGGAAACCATTCTGAGAGCAACAGACACCTCTGACCCAGAAATGTGCCCGTCACGGGGTGAGGTGCAAGGCAGGGGAGTGCAGCAATAATATAAAACATTTGCAAGCAGCAAGGGAATTCACTGGGACAGAGAGTGTTCATAGGAACACGAGGGACCGAGGAGACTCTAATTCCCTTGGGAAGAGGAAAAGCAAGCTGCAAACTCCAGCTCTGGCAGAAGGGCACACACAGAACATGCTTTGGAGGCAGGGAAGCACAGCCTTACCGTGATCCCGATGCTGGCAGTCAGTGGTGGTGGGATGGGAACGCTCCTTGGGATCCAGGCTGCAGTGCCACCAGCAGTCCCACAAACAATGCCCCAGGCAGGGAGGATCCCCTGGAGGCTCTTAAGCTGTGGTTTAAGGTCTGGGGTACAAGGACTAAGTCCTCTCTGGCTGCTGCGAGCAGCCAGGAGGGGAGTGGTAACTCCGAGACGAAGCAGATAGAGGATCACACACAAGTGATTTCCCATCTTCAGCTTCCAACCCCGTCCCACGGAGCGAGAGCAGCACAGCTGACAGCCACAGATCCGAGAGAGACTCGGAGATTACTGGGACTTGGGAATGATCTAATAAAACCTCTTCCTAGTCCTGCTGTGCCCCAAGACAAACACACGTTACAGCTGCATTAAGACAACACAGCTGCTCTGTAAAACAAGCAGCTCTTTCCGAAATGCCACGACGTGGAGGAAGGTGAAATCCAACCACACGATGGCAGGGAACAGGGGCCTAAATCATCCCATATGGAAAAGGAACAGCTATACCTGCAGTCACAATAATCCCAGGAACGGGTCTGGCTTGCTGGGAGCCTGCTTACCAAAACAGGAGCAATTGATGTTCAAAGTCAGGAAGGCTTCAAGAAGAAAACCTCAAACCACTCCTGGGTGGGTTTTTTTAAAGCCACAGCTTGCAGTCCAAAATATCTCCCGTGCCTCCCACTGAACGGGAAATCTCAGAGCTTTGCCATGTGCTGCTGAAAGGAGGGCTGTCTCCAGGGATGCTTCTCTCCCAGAGCGTTCTCCCAGCATCAGCTGGGAGTGCTGACCTTCCCCCCAAAATAAACACAGCAAACGGCCCAAAGACAGGAAAAGCATCAAAACAAGTGAAGCACTTGGCCAACTGCAAAGCCAGGCTTGGAGAGCCTCCAGGAGCTCCAAGAGCAAGCTCTCCCCTGCAGGAGCTCCCATCCATCATCCCAGTGCCGGTGCCAAGCTGCCCTCTCCACTGCTGGGAAAGGCGCCGGCAGTGCCAGCTCAGCACCGGGGCTGTGACACGGAGCAGCTCTCTGGATTAGGTCAGGGCATTCCTGGAGGAGCTGGGAAGCCATAAATCCATGGGAGATAGTGCAGGAGGGTGCTGACCTTCCTCCTGACTGTTCCACCTGCAATATTCCTGAGAGGGCCTTTCCTGCAGGTTAAGCTGGGCAGGAGTAGGGACGCCAGAGGGCTGGCAAGTGCCGAATGCCTGGAGAGGGGCTGATCAGGAGGAAGAAGGAGGCAGAAATGAAATACATGCCACCCTTCAGAGACCCTACAGCAAAGCAGGAAGGAGCCTGGCATGGAGAACAACTTCTCATTAACCTCTCAGGCCCAGCCTCCCAGGGAAGCATCCAGCAGGGCTGTGGGAGGCCCTCCAGGAAGCACGGGGAAGCCAGGGGTCAGTGGGTCCATCCCAAGATCCCAGTTGTGTTCACCCCCTGTGCTTTTGTACCTTTTACTTGGGAGAGGGAACAGAGCCAGACAGTCAAGCACCAGCAACCATGGCAGCAAGAGCAGAACCAGGAATTCAAACAGCTCTGAATTAGCTACAGAAAAGCTGAAGGGGAACAACAGGGAAGCAAGGCACTGTCAGGCAGAGAAACGCTGCTTGGGAAATGGAAGCTGTCTTCATCCAGCACCTCCCATTCCTGTGTGACTCCAGAGGGCTGTGCTGGGAACACTAACAGGAGATAAAGGGGCAATGGCCTTAAACTGAAGGGACAATGGATTTAGATTCGATAGACAGGAGAAATCCTTCCCTGGGAGGGCAGGGAGGCCCTGGCACAGGGTGTCCAGAGCAGCTGGGGCTGCCCCTGGATCCCTGGAAGTGTCCAAGGCCAGGCTGGACACTGGGGCTTGGAGCAACCTGGGACAGTGGAAGGAGTCCCTGGAGGTGGAACTGGATGGGCTTCACAGTCCCTTCCAACCCAAACCATTCTGGGATTCCTTGATGAAGACAACAAACAGGTGAACAGGAATAAATAACCTAAGAGTCCCAGAATTACAGTCTGCCTGATCCCAGGAAAAACAACCCTTTTTTTGGGACCAGCCATCCATGGGAAGCACGCTTAGATTGAACACACACATCCCCACTCCTGAAATACCCCCAAACTCTTGGTACATTCCCCTCCACGAGCTCATGAAATGAGCAGAGGAAGCTGAAACACGGAAGGGGAGAGTTGAGCAGTGGCAAAGAGGAAGAACAGTCTCCCACAGAGGCTGACAGAGACTCTCATCACAGCCAACAGCTCTTGCCTGAGGCACTTTTCTGTCACCACACCACAAGTGCTCCTGTCCCAGGCCCCAGGCTCCAGGATGCAAGGTTTGTGCCAGCTGTGGGAAGCCCAGCTCTTTCCAGGGAGCAATAGGAATTGGGGGATGTCTCCACTCAGGGAGCTGTGGGTGCAAGGAGGGTGAAGGAGCCCCGTGACTGCTCCCCCAGCCCTCTGAATGAAGATGGACCCTTTTTTTTCCCACAGAATGCAACATTTCAAAGCCTGGGTGTCCATGGCTGGGGCTGGGACAGTGGTGGGGAGGACTGGTCCTCTTTGCTGACAGCAGAGACACATGGAGTGAACAGCAGAGGGGCTGCAGTGGTTATTGATCTGCTACATGACCTTGGCTAAGTCACTTAACCTCCTTTTCCTCATCTGGATATTGGGAATTATGGGACTTGCAGAGTGCCACAAATTCATCAGAGAGAACTACTTAAGGGCCATTTATGACTTAATGGGATTTCCCACTTGAAAATTACTCCCATGAGGATTGAAGCAGTGGGACTGGGATATTCATAGCCCAGCTCTACCATAAGTGCAGAGCTTTTTTTTTTTTTTATGTTTTTTTCCCCTAAAACACCCATGTAAATCTTACTGCTCAGGAACACACAACCCAAGCATGTCCAGCCTCACTGCTCTTTGCAAACACGTTTTGAATCGACTCTGGCCATGGTAACAAGCCCCTGTCCTTGCCTGATTCATGTGGATTCAAACATTTGGAGCTGCAGACCCAGAGCTGATGGGGAAAGATGCTCAGCTGGGTGCTCATGGTGTGAAGTGTGCTCAGGTTAGCCTGCAGGCTGTCACAGCACGGGTCCCTGGAAGAAGTGAAAATCCTGAGGGTTAAAAGCTAAAGGTCACAACAATGTCACAGTTCCCTCAGGAAGGTCAGCTCCAAGTTCCAGTTTCTCCTGTGGGGTACCACCACAGAATCATGGAATCACAGAATGGCCTGGGTTGGAAGGGACCTGAAAGACCATCCAATTCCATCCACCTGCCATGGGCAAGGACACGTCCCACTGTCCCAGGCTGCCCCAAGCCCTGTCCAACCTGGCCTTGGACACTGCCAGGGATCCAGGGGCAGTCCCAGCTTCTCTGGGCACCCTGTGCCAGGGCCTCCCCACCCTCCCAGGGAAGAATTTCTTCCCAATATCCAACCTAAATTTCCCCTCTTTCAGTTTGAAGCCATTCCCCTTTGTCCTGGCACTCCAGTCCATTGCAAATTACCTCTCTCCATATTTCCTCTTGGTTCTTTCAGGCCCTGCAAGGCCACAGTAAGGTCACCCCAAAGCTTCTCCTCTCCAGGCTGAACAATCCCAGCTCTCCCAGCCTTTCCTCCCAGCAGAGCTGCTCCATCCCTCTGCTCATCCTGGTGCCTCCTCTGGCCTCTCTCCAGCAGCTCCATGTCCTCCCTGTGCTGGGCCCCAGGGCTGGGGCAGCTCTGCAGGTGGGGTCTCACCTGAGGGGGCAGAGGGGCAGAATCCCAACCCCTTTCCTGCTGCCCTCGCTGCTTTCAATCCATGGGAAGGTTTAAATCCCTTCGTCTCCACACTCCAGGCCACTGGCCAGCACAAACCAGGCACTGATGTTTCCTAGGGACAGCCAGTGCTTCCAGTGGCAGAGCAGTTCGAAGCACCTCGGCACAATGCAGGCCGAGGGCTGAGAAGCTGAACACAAAATTCTTCTCTGTGGTGAACGCTTTCCTAGGGAAGGGCAGATAAAAATCCCCCGTGTTTGTGCCTCAGTACAACCAGTGCTTTATGAGCTCTCACAGACCCACACACAGCCCTGGCACTTGGAGAGCACGGCACTAAATCCAAAGATCTTTCCTGTGCTAACTCATTTCTCCATGGGGAATTCAAACACTTACCAGCCTGAGGAATATCTACTTCTGCCCTGTCACACTCCCTTGCTCCTTCCTCACCCTTCCCCTCATCACCCACACAGTCAGTTGGTATTTATTCTGCTCTCTTTTATTTGGATTTCCTCTAAGCAGACTCATTAATCTTCCCTGCAGATGCACAGCTCTGACAGCCAGGGTCTTGACACCTCCAGAGCCAGCGAAGGACATTCTCATACTCTTCTCTTCTTTTTCCCTGCTCCTTTCTCCTTTTAAAGAAACCCTTCATACCTCACCAGGCACAGGGTTTTTGATGAGAAGGTCATGTGAACTGGAGACAAGGGGGCTGTGGGGGAGGAAGGCAGGGGAAGAGGATGCAACTCCCACAAGGAACTCCCAAAGTCCCACTGAAAAGGTCAGGATGCTTTTGAGTCCTCTGCTCTGCTCCCCCGACACAAAAAAATATCCTCAGCCCAGTGCAGAGATACTTGATAAAGAGTCTAATGAAGTGGAAAGAGTGTTGTAGGGGAAGAATGGTCCTCTCTCATCTCGACATCCCATGATGCTCCATCCAGTTGCTATGGAGACTTAAAAAGAGAAGGTGTTTTGTTGTCTTGAAGGGCCTTCTCCCTTCCCAGTAACCTTGACCTTTTCCAGGTTTGTGTTTGTGTGTGCATGTGTATGTATTTGTAAAAAAGAGATAAGGAATTCCATTTCTTCTTATCTGGTCATGGCTCACTGGCTGGCACTGATGCATGTGGGGGGCCGTCAGCTTGGCTCAGCATGGAGATTTGGAGAGGATAAGAGCAGGAAAATACAGAGGGGAGCAGTTAATTAAGGCTGATACTGCAAAGGACATTGTTTGCTGGATAATGAATTCCATCCGCTCCCGAAACACAAGTGCAATTAAAGGTGTGAGAGACGAAGGGCAGGAGGGAGCAGTGGGTCACTGTCACTGGACAAAGTGGCCCCAGTGGCCCTCCAAAGCTGGGGTTTCACACAAAAAAAACACCACCAGAGATTATTTCTCATGAGCAAGGCAGAGGAGCTGCTGCCTTGTTTTCCCCCCAAGGGAGGAAGGGCTCGCTGTGGTGTCAGGCCTTGGAGGGATGTGAGAGTCACTCAGGGTTGATTTAGGAGATGCTCAAAGCCAGAGGAATATGGAGTTTAGCAGACAGGCCCATGCATGACAGCGCTGCCCACAAGTTCACGTCCATTCCCTCCCCTTACCAGCAATTTCCTGGTAATTACTTAGCAGGAATTTACTTCCCATTTTTAGCCAGGCTGACAGAGTTGCTCAGATGTCACCAGGAGCCCGCTGCTTTCATCCTCCACCAGCCCTTGCAGCACCCAGCCCACAGCTACATCCCCGCCACCCTCCCCATCTCCTTCCCAAAGGGGAGAGGGAACCTTGGTGCTGGAATTTGTCCTCCAGCCTGAGTCCCCTCCCAGCTCAGAGGCCACCACAGCCCCTCTGCTCGCTCTCCATATGAGGGCACAAACCTCTGTGTGCCATCACCTCATGGGACAGACAAACAAGCGAGGAAAGGCGATAGAAAATCATCTTTTTTGTGGGATAGGAGCCATAAAGCTTGGCTTGGAGAAGGTTGGCATCAAGAGAGGAAGGAAGACATGGAATGTGCCTGCCATATCCTCTACAACACCAGAGGAACCTGGGCAGCCCATTCCAGCCACGGCCGGGAGTCAGGCCCGGATTTGGATGGAGTGTTGCACAACCCCGTTTTTAATTACGGAGGATTATTCATGTTAGATAAACAACCTGACACCGTTTGGCACCTGGTTTACTCCAGCTGTAGGTTAATGAAGATCTGATGCCTGGGACATCTTTGAACTCCTCTCAATTACCAGCAGCAGAAGCATCCCAGGGTCAGATTCCTAAGCCCTTTAGGGATTTAGCTTCTCTGTCCCTAAAGAGATCAGGGATAAGGTTTATGGTCACCACTAACCCTGTGTCCATGCACTCTCTAAATTAACACAGCACTGACGCAGGCAAGATGAGGAATTAATCAAAATGAACTCCCTGAGCAGTGGCCTTGGCAGTTCTCTGCTCTCCTCCCCCCAAGCCTGGCTAAGCTTCCTCAGATCCTGACTGACTTAAAGCAGCTCCACTGCACTCGCTGGTCCTGATGGCTTTCCATACGTATCACATTCCAACTGAGAAGAGAATACCGAAAGAAAAAAGTCATAAAAAATTTATTGGAAAATATTTCTCTTTTAGCCAAGACTGCTGTTGATACGATCACCTTTCCATTCTCTGCAGGAGTTGGAGTGTGAGCCTCTCCCACAGCCCATCTCTCAAGCTTATGATCTGAACTTGTTTGTCCATTCCCAGCCTGCCAAACCATTTCCAATAATAAGATCCATCTCCTCCTGCTCAAAGCTGCATTGTCTTCATATCCTTGGAGATCAGATGTCTGTTCTTCCTTTTATCACTTGAGCTGCACGTGTTTTGATTGTAAACACCCTGATAACACTCCAGTTAGCCCCTCACAAGTAAAATAATAAAGGAGAGATAACATTTCTAGACGTGACACTTAGATTGTCATCCTACCCTGAGATAACAAGGAGCAGACAGCCCGGGAGTCTGTCTTACCCCGATAAAGATCTTGTCACCATAGATACAAAAGAGATAAACTTTCTAAAATAATATCCCTGTTCATGTCTCTTTGCTCAAGTTGGAAAAGTGCAGTTCCTCTCCCTCCTCCCACCGGGTGTGTTTACAATTCCTGCCTTCCCCATCCCCGTGGAACGAGCCCTTGGCATGTTACAAGACAGAGCTTTGTGTTCCTCACCCAGGAGGAGCAGCTGACAGGTACCATCTCCCAGGATCAGGTTTTGGGCACAACCAGCTCTGGCAGAGCACAGAACTCATCAAACACTTCTGGTAGAGGGTGACACCCACCACAGCCCAACCAAGCACCAGTTATCCCCACGTGCTGCACCTCCCTGCTCCCGAAAAATCCCCCACACCCATGGCTGGGTGGTCCATCGCAGCAGGACGCTGCTCCCTGCAGCAGGTGCCAGCCTTCTGAGCTGCCTTTCTCCATGCTGACTACAAGAGATGCTTGACATTTCTGAGCTGAGGCATTTCAGAAATGACAAATGGGCTTGCAATCAAAATGAAAACGTGTGCAGAAATGTCTCTGATCGGGCTGGGAGTTGCCAGGCTTGGAAACTGAAAGCGGAGAGTTTGTCTAAAAAAGCAAAATAAAATACAATAAAATTACATCATTTGTTCAAGAAATACATCTGGCAATCCAAAACTGCTGCGGCCCTTGGGAGTTGCTTTTATTGTTTGATTGCTTCTTGCGAAAGTACTTCTAAATACTTCATAAAGTGTTTTGAAGGACAAAAACATCCAAAGGGAATGTTTCTGAATTGGCATTTTCTCTAAAGAAACAAGGTGGAGTACCTGTTGGAAGTCTACCATATTTAGCTGTCTCACTGAAGAAGAAGCAACCACCAGCACCAGGGTGTTTTGCTCTGTGTGGTCTCCCCATTGTAGAAAACACAAGAATTTATTCTCCTCCTGGTGAATATTGACCCTGGCTTTGCTTCACTGCATATTTACCTCTCGGGTCAATAAATCATCATGTTCATCTCAATAGAAGTCAGTATCTGCTTATTATTATATTAACCTTTCCCAGGAAGATAACAGTTGGTTTTCCCCTCTAATAAGACATTGCACAAATTGAATAACCAAGAAAGATTCCTTTGTGATTGGACTTTTTCACTACCAGCATTCTTGCTCGGTTTGAGGCATGTGAAACAACACCCATATAATGCACCACGTGGAGCTGTCTTTCTCCTACAAGCAGCTTTCAGAGCACACACTGGGCCCCAGGAAAAGCCCTGGGATATCTGGGAGATAACACATCCATGGAGTCTGTCCTCTGGCCAACAATATTTTAAAAATGCTGCATCATTTGGTCCTGCAAGAGGTCAGGCTTTCATTCTGGCCAGGTATTAGCACGAGCCTTCACAAAGCACCCAACATGAAGACAGGGAGGCTCAGCCAAAAGCTGGGAAGAAAAGCTGTGTGAATTCGTGAGGAAGGATGGCTAGGCAGAAGGACAGATGGAAAGCATGAGGATGAAGGCAGAAGGAAAGAAGCCTGGCACACAGGAATAAAAAGGGACTCTTCATTATGGAAGAGAAAAGGGCACGTGCTGAAGTGGAGCCCAGCCTCGGTGCCCCCACACGGGGCACACAGACCAGGAGATACCTGGTGGGGCTGTGCCTGCTGGCCTCCTGTCACCAGCCTTTGGGGATTACAGACAGCATGGCACTTCTTCAAAAGTGCAGAAGACAGCCTTGACATCCTGGCAAATTCCTGCCTTCAATAAAAAGCAACGACTTGCAAGGCTGTGTGTGAGATATGGCGACACATATGGCTGGCACGGTGTCCTACATACTGCCTGAGCTGCCACCAGCCACCTCGCTGCCTGCAAAGCTCCTCAGCTATTAAAGTCACACTATAAAATGTAATTTGCCTTTACATCTTAAACTCAGAAGCTCCTTTAAATTTGATATATGCACTCCTTCCCTGAAATCTAGATTTTAACGGTGCTTCTTTCACGTGCAAGTGCTGCCCACAGGTGCCAGCCAGACTTTCTGTATAGGGGAAACAGAATGCTGATAAAACTTAGGGTAAAACATTTGTCATGTTTCATTAGACTGGACTGGAACAGACTGAAATATGTGTCGTTATATCTGCCCAGTGAGGGGTGGTTGGCCTTGGCTACCTGCTGGGCGTGAGACCGGAGAGAGCTGAAGAGGAGGGGAAAGTTTGATCTTTGTGGAAGAGATGGAATGAGAAGGATACTGGGCCAGAGGGCAGGGAAGAAACAGCACAAAGTCATCCCCATAATCTGTATAAAACACCCCTGGAGTCTGCTGCTGGATCCAAATGTGGTCCCAAACATCCCTCTGTATATAAACACTCACTTCCAAAAGCTTCTGAGCTGCTGAACGAAAACAAACACCAGCCATGATATGAGATAAACAGGAAAGGAGCCAGAGTAAACCCTGCAGTGGGAACAAAGCCTGGGAGAGCAAATACAGAGCCCCAGGGACAGAGACTGTGGAAAGCACAGGGAAAGGGTGCTCATAGGCGTGGCAGGAACACCACCTACGGCCCCACGAAGGAGGAAGAGCTGCACCAGGTTTTCCAGCAGCGTGGAGAACCAGGATAAGCTTTACAGCTTGGCAGAAACCCCCCTGAAAGACTCTGGGCTTTTCACCTTCAAAATCCACCAGAACTGCAATGCCAGGCACTTGGGCTAAGTGGCTGCTGCCCGCCACGAAATCCAGATTAAGCCAGGCAGATGCTGAAGCCCTGGCAGCAAATGGCCAAGCAGCAACTGTTCCTCCTCTCCCATGCTGGAAAAAAGCCTGGCTTTGAGACATCCCACTTCACCCACGGCACCCACCTTCTGCAGGCAGGAAAACCCTTCCAGATTACAGCGTTCCTGGCTCCCTTCAGCAGGGGAAGGATGGGCTACAGCCAGCTCAGAGGACCTGGGGAACAACAGCGATTCCCCCACGGGGTGGAGAAAGCAGCATCAGACACAGCAAGAAAGCACAGTGGGGGACAAGGTGCCACCACCTTGTGCCAGCCCAGGCTTGCTCATTGGTAAGTTGTTGCTAGATGTGCCCAAGGACAGGAAGAATTCCCACACAGGGGATGGCATCACTTCACCAGCTTCCAGCCTTTGGAATGCACCCATCCTACCTCCCAAATCCAGACCCGAACAGCTCAGAGCATGAAGGACGCCTGTGATCCAGGGCACATTTCATCATGGTGAGGAGGAAGCCAAGCCCCCATCCCACGGACAGGAGGCTTCCCCCTGCAAAGGGAAGGAAATGGCAGCCCATGCTCCGTGGAACAAGCACCACATGGGATGATGGGCACACACCCAGCCCAAAAGCTTTTGGCTTTTTTTTATCTTGTTTTCCGTGTGATGGAATTGAAGGGTTTCCTGCTGTGCTCTGAAAAGGGCAGAAACAATAACCTCTGCAATTAGCACTTGGCACAACGAGCTCCTGTCCACAATAAATTAACAGAACCAATTAGGGAGGAGGGAAAATCATCAGATGCCATAAGGTAAATCCCAGCTCTGCCAGAGCGCGGGCAGGGGCCGTTCTGGAGCACGGCCACTCTGGGACATCCTGCTGGCTCCGAGGAGGGACAGACAGAGGCTTCCTCCCTGTGCCCAAGCTTTGTCCCAGCCAAGGGAGGGGTGGAAAGCCAAGGCACGCTTCTATTTGAAACCCGTCACATGAAATTTCTTGCCTTGTTCTCACCTTGCTGGGGGCAACCACATCCCAAAGGGGCCTCTCAAGGCAAGGGGGGGTCACAGACCAGTCCCTCAAGGGGTGAAGTTCTCAGCTGGGATATGATGGGTGGATGAAAAGTGTTAGAACACTTCCTCTTAGCTTTGCTTGCTCCAAGACCTTCAGTTCCTCCCCGCTGTAGCTTGTATCTGTAGGACACAGAGGTTCCCTGCCTGCCACTCCCCTGGGACAGCCCATCCTGCCAGGGGGACACTGAGGAGCAGGGCTGGCTGTCCCTGTCAAACCTCAGCAGCTGCTTGTGGCCAAGAGCTGCAGCCAGTGCCACTCCTGAGAGCAGAGACCACCAGGATGGGGATATGTGCCAGAGAGGGTTCCCAAGGCTGAGCCATCCTCAACAACAAATGTGGCCTGCAATAATCAGAACACTGGTTTTTCAGCCCCTGCCTGATCCAACATGCTCCATTCCTCCATCCAACTGGAGCAGAAAACTGTGTTTCAGCTTTAGAAACACATTTGAGCCATCATCCCAGGAAAGATCACGCTGATGCCCTGCTCAAATTGACTTGGACATGAGAAAAGGCATGTGCTTTAGCAAGGGAGTGAGGAACCATAAACCAGGCAAAGTGACAAACAGCAGCATGTCAGGAAGGGGAGATGTGCCTGGTGGGCTCGGCAGAGATCCCTCCCAGACCCGTCTGTTGTCACCTCTTCATTAACGAGCTGGAAAAAGAAGCAAGGAGCAAATAACAGAATTGGCAGACCCAGCTATGTTAGGAGGAGATGCCGTCCCCCAGTGAAGGACAGGGACATAAAACAAATGAGAAGACAGGTTAGAAATCAAGGCAGGAAATAAAGAACTGTGAGAAAAATGTCTCTCCACACAGATTTACAGAGGGGATCAAAACCATTCAGGCAACCAGAAACTCCCCTCTGCAAAGGGCTCTGGTATTTCAGATTTGTAGGTGCTGTTAAACAAAAGCCAAAACCGTCCCCAGAAGAAAGTGAGTGTCCCTGGTTCCATGTGTCAGACAATTATTTACTGTTTGCTGGGGGTTTTTCTCTCTGAAAAGGAAGTTCATGAATATTTCAGACAGTGGGGACATGAAGATCTGCCCCCATGGACATCCCGTGGGGAGTCAGTCCCATCACTCACTATCCAAAAAGCCTGGGGATGGGCACTTGGTCAGAGTACTTCAGCACCCAGGCTTTTCTTCTTCCTTTCTCCTCAGAATCCCTTTTTGCTTTAATAGGAGTTACATAAACACTCGACTCCCAGAAGCAGAGCTGTAAGAAAGCAGGGATACCCACACGAGCCTCCAGCATCCCTCTCCAGCCAGAAAAGCTCAAAGGAGCCAGGCAATGAATGTGTGCACCCAGAAAAACTCTCAGAAATTCTTAAGGAGACTCCATTGGCTGCCTGCAAAAGGAAACCCCAGCGAGGAGTGACTGGGAGTGTTGTTTTTAAAGCCACACTTGAGGTGTAAGAGCGAGAGGTGCTTGGTGGTTCACTCAGGGATCTCCTGCAGTTCACCTGGATGCAGGCACAAGAACAAGATTCAGGCAAGACAGATGCACACACAAACAGCCAAGAGGGGTAGGGGGGCTGAATAAACACACAGCTCTGGGGTTTCAGTGGCCATATACAGATATATCTACTTTTTTATAGCATATCTACAATATTAGGTGGATGCAGAGATGCTCAGAAATCTTTGAAGATGACCTGAGGAGGTCTCAGTGTGAAAAATCACCCTTCCCAGAATTTTTTCCTCTTCTTCCTTGCTTTCTCCTCCTGGATTAAGAGAGCCAGCACACTGGACTATAAATGAACACTCAGCAGCGCTGGCCTTCTCCCAAGCCTTAAATTGTTTATAGCCCATTCGATCTGCACTTACAGCCTTGGGTCTGCTAATCCAATTGCATCTTCTTTCTATGGCTGGGCTTTTTTCCTTTTAAACACCATCTTATCTAATCAGCACCATTTGCATTGTGTGAAGTCTCTACGTGCTCCAGGAGCCCAGACACTCAGATTTAATACATCAAAGAGCTTTTTTACTAAAACTCAGCAATTTTTTTTCTTTTTTTTTTTTTTAATTCAAGCTTGAATATGCGTGCTCAAAGCAGGGATTTGTGAAGATTCTGCAGGACTGGGTTGTCTTCTCATTTTTAGGGGAAAATATGGTGCCGAAGCATGGCTGGAGTTTCTGTGTTCCTGCGCCACATCTTCCTCGCCACTTCCCAACTCCCGGAGCGGAGATGCTGCCGTGACCTTTTTCCACATGGGATAGGCACAGCTTGTCTGGGGGCACAAGAACAGCTCTGAGCAAGGAGAGGGAGCACAGCTCCAGCAGGGCTCTAGAACAGGCCATGGGACACAACAGTGGCGTGGTGGGAACCCCAGGAGAGCTCCGCACATTCCCTGAACGGCTGGCGCAGAGCGATGGGAGCGGTACCAGAGGGTGACAAGTGGCCTGATGGACCACAGCTGATCTCCTCACTTCCCAGCTGGCTCCTGCTGCCCTCAGCCACTTGGATTTCCTGAGAGGCTGAAGACACATCATCCCATAGGTCACTGGAAGGAGGAAGCCTTCCAGGCTGCTGCAACTTGCTGGTTCCTGATTTATAAGCACTCTTCCCCTTCCAGTGCTGATTCATGCAGCAGAGAACGTTCCTGCTCCCCTCTGTGCAATTACTGAGCACAAACATTGGCTTTTAATTACAAGATTAAAGTTCCCATTAAAAATGAATTTCTTAGAGGCTTAATAACCAAATTTTTTGGAAGGGACTGTGATTCTACTTGCAAAGACCGGCCACACAGACCCCTTTATTTGGCATATCAAACTGGGCACACATTTGCTCCCATTCTCCAGAGTCCTTCCTCCGTGCCTGCAATTTCTGCTCAGATTTGACCTCTAGTTTCCCTAGACTGCAGTCACTGCTGCAGACATGCAGCTGAAGTCTGCAGGTTGTTCTCCAACCCACTTCTGAAACCTGGTGGGAAAGCAACCGTGTCACCTCAGCTCCTTCTGCCAATCCCCTGCTATGGCAGACATCAGAAGAGGGGTTTTGTCCAATACTCACACAGAATCCTTTGAAAAATTCACCCAAATTTGTATGAAAAAGCAGATTTCTGCTGTTTAGTCACGGCATGACCAGCCCAGGGCTCTCTTTTGTCCTAGACCTCACCCTGAAGGGTTTGAATTAGGAGCAGTGGCACCACAGCTTTTGCCTCTTGTACCTACCCTGAAAGGAGAATCCCAACTGCTCCCTGCCACAAGGCTCTGAGTGGGATCAAGAGTCAGGATGAGGCCAGAACACAGATCTGGGTCTGCTGGGTGTTATTTTTCCTCTATCAACAAACAAAAAAAAGGAGAAAACACCCATGTCTATGACTTATCCACCAACCCACTCACTCTTCCCCTACCACTGCCAAAATAACGACACCCCAAAGACATCCCAACCCCACTGCTAAAATAACGACACCCCAAAGACATCCTAACCCCACTGATAAAATAACAGCACCCCAAAGATATCCTAACCCCACTGCTAAAATAATGACACCCCAAAGACATCCTAACCCCACTGCTAAAATAATGACACCCCAAAGATATCCTAACCCCACTGCTAAAATAATGACACCCCAAAGACATCCCAGCCCCATTGCTAAAATAACAACACCCCAAAAACATCTTAACCCCACTGCTAAAATAATGGCACCCCAAAGACATCCCAGCCCCATTGCTAAAATAACAACATCCCAAAGAAATCCCAGCCCCACTGCTAAAATAACGTCATCCCAAAGACTTCACAGCCTTCTCCAGACCTGCTGAGTCCCACCCTGGTGAGGGACAGGTCCTCCTTTTCCTGGGAGAGCTGATCCTGAGCTTCAATTAAAGTGGATTTCAACAGACTGGAATCCAGCAGGCTTCCCAATTATTCCCTTTTTCTTTCTGGATGTGTTTGGTCACCGAGTCGTGTTTCTCTCCACAGGGAAGTCACTCACTAAACCTGCCTGCTTATTTAAGCCTCGGCAGCCTCAGTCCACTGCCATTTTGCCACCTGAGACCAAAAACCTGGAGTCCCTGAGTCATTAAAAGCAAGATGCAATTAGCACCAATTCTGCCTGGCGCACTCCCTCCTATTCCATGCCCATGTCTGAAGCTCCTTCCTTTGTGAGCTCTAATGCGTGTTTAATGTGCAACTTAATTATTTGATTACAACGGCATAATTGTGTAATTGTAATGTATTGTGCAAGTTGGCTGGAAGGAGAGGGGAGACATTTGCTGGGTGACGTGGAATCCACAGAACAACAGCAGCATCAGAAGAAATCCAACGAGACGATAATTTGGAGGAATAGTTAAGAAAATGGGCACTTTGGAAAATGAAAAGCGCCTGGACTTTTTTTTTAATCTTTATAATTAATTTGTTCTTCCCTCTTGTTGCGTTGTGATCAGTGAGAAATTCCCTGCTCGTTGCCAAAGCACAGCAAGCGTGGCTGTGCTGGAAGTGCGGGGCTGGGCAGCCTGTCCTGTCTCTGCCGCATTCCTCCAAGGAAAACTGAAGATGTGCCCAAATTGCTCTGAGCTGGCCCTCGAAAAATGGTAGCAGAGCAAACACACAGAGGTTTTACTGGGTCAAAGGCACCCACGGCTCAGCCAGGACCACGCGTGAGCCAACGGAGCCAAGCAACCTCCCATGGAATAACCTTGCCTTGGAAATAGGAAGAGATGCGGACAGGGGCTCATGGCAATTAATCACAAAGTAGTAATTCAAGTACCTGGATGAGCCCTCTGAGCCATCTCAGGGCGACACATCTGCTCTCCAACCTCTGGACTTTGGATCAGAACACTCCTGTCCATGGGCTGAACCCAAAAACGAGGGGAAAAACCCTGGAAGAATTTAATCAAGGTAAGCAACAGGCGCAGGAGCTCACTGCAAAGATTGCAAACCACATCTTGGAGATCAATTCTGAGCACAGCTCCATGAGCTCTCTGGTTTCTCCTGCTCTCCTTCAAAAGACTTTAATGACTCCCTGTCCCCCAGCAGCAAGGAGAGGCACATTCCCAAGGACACCACATCAATAAATAAGAGGAGCAGCAGCTGAGCCAGCCAGCTCAGCCTCCTCATCCCACATCTGGTGAGGTACAGTCTGCCTGCACCATCCCCAGTTTCTGTGGGAGACACAAGCCCTCGGGAATTATTTTAGGGAGACCACTGAAGCTGTTTCTCATCAGCAGTTGCTGGATAACTGGCGAGGGCTCGTAGCAGCAATGCTTTCCACAGCCAGGGTTTCTCCCCTCAGAGCGCAGCTCCCGCGGCGCTGGAGCCCTCACAGACAGGAGATCTGTACCCAAACCCTGACAGCTGCACACACACTGCCACAGGCTGCTTCACAGGTGACATTTCCACACAGCTGGGGTTACACTCGTGGCCATTTCAGCCAAGTTTCTCCCTTGAGACATCCCAGGCCAAGCTTTGGCACACAAACTGTAGGATTCCGACCCGTTTCAAAGCCTGCTCTGGTCTGAGCACAAACTGCGGAGTAAGGAGCACTGAGCCTGTTCCGAGGTCAGCCACGCAAAGAGAGGCAGTGGCAGCCTGTCCATCTGCCAGCAATCCAAGGAAGATTAAGGAGCAAACTCCAGGATGTGGAGGTGGTCCCTCCACCAGTAACAGTGAGCTCTTGTAGCAGTGCCAGCCACGTGAATGGAACCAAATAACTGCAGTTATGCCCAGACTAAATTTGCCACAATTCGAATTAATACTCTTAGCTAAGACCCAGTTTCAGTCCAAAGGGGCTGTTTCTCGCTGCGGTCTCTGGCTGTGCTCACACCAGGGGTAACAGCACAACACACACAATTAGGATGTAAAGCTTTGCTCCCCAGTTTGTCCATGGAAAGAGCTGCAGGAACACTGCGAGGCTCCACCCTTTCCCAGAAAGAGACATTGTGGAATTCGAATCATACACCACAACCCTCAAAAATTCTGCCATCTCCAAGCTTGCAGTGAGACAAGGAAATGTTTTCTACCGAAACAAGAAATCAGCACTCAGAGATGATGCTTCGGGATAAAAGTGTTTGTTTGGTGGAGTTTACTTTTTAAAGAATGTCATCTGAAGCCAGAGTAAAAACATTTCTGGTTTACAATTAGAGAAAATAAAGATTTGTATGCACACTCAGCTTAAAATAAAAAGGAAAAAAAGAGGGTTTAAGTGAATCCTAACAGAACAGATTTGGCAGATCCCACACATTCCCTTGCTTTAGAATAAAAATGACAAGCAAACTTTCCGTGCTGAAGCTTTCTTGCTGTTTGGCTGACTGCAAGGCAAAAAGAGGCTGCAGATTGGCCATCAAGGATTTCCAGAGCATCTTTCTCAGAAGCAATCAGGGCCATCAGCTTTAAAAGCCACCACTGATTCCTCTGCCATTCCAGAGGAATTCATTAACATTTTGCTCCCGGACAAAAGAGGAGAGGCCTTCTCCTGTGGATGTGGGCAGCTGCTGGGCCCCCCAGCAGCATCCATCACCCAGCCTGTGAGGTCTGGAATTCCTGCAAGTGCACCAGAGTGTTTGTGTGCATTTCTGAGTGCCTGAGAGTTATGATGTTGTGCCAAGGCCTGTCTGACTCTTCGGGGAGGTCACTCAGACATGTTGTAATTCAGCAGACGTGCAAGAATCACAATTTAGCACCATCTTTCCACCTTCCAACACTCCCGCTCTGAGGAAAAGGAAAACAAAACAAAATGTTCATAATGCATTGGTGGCGGGTTCCCGATCTCCCAGCACAGCTGCCGCCCGTGCTGCCCAACAAAATCTGGGATGGGAGGAGATTTGGAGTTGCTTTTCCAAAGGAATGAGCCTCAGGCTCATCCACTGGTGTGATCCCTCACAGCTTCCCTGCAGTGAGGGCTGGAAACCTCTGTCAGGGAAGGAAATCTGGATCAATGCTGCTAATTAAAAGGGACGGAGGACAAGGTGGGCAGGACCAAACATCTTCTCTTCAGTGGAAGAGATGCATACAGGATGTCAGAGAGTCATGGAATGGCCTGGATTGGAAGGGACCTGGAAGACCATCCCATTCCACCCCCTGCCATGAGCAGGGACACCTTTCACTATCCCAGGCTCCTCTAAGCCCTGTCCAACCTGGCCTGGGACACTTCCAGGGATCCAGGGGCAGCCACAGCTTCTCTGGGCACCCTGTGCCAGGGCCTCCCCACCCTCACAGGGAACAATTCCTTCCCAACATCCATTCTAAACCTACTCTCTGGCAGTGGGAAGCCATTCCCCGTGTCCTGGTACTCCAGACTCTTGTAAACAATCTCTCTCCACTTTTCTTGTCGGCTCCTTCAGGTACTGGAATGTCCCAGTAATCTAAGATCATGTAACTCACTACGAGCCACAGCCTAAGAACGCGTGTGGGGACACTTGGCAGTGCTCTGCTCCTCCGTCATATCTCTTCACATCCTTCATGGTTGCCAAAAAACTGCTAAAATTGGGACAGAGCCTGTCCCAGGGTTTGGTCCAGGTCTTTCTCCCATGAGCACAGGCCACACGTGCTGCCAGAGCAGCCGCAAGGCAAAGGGACCGGGGCACAAGGACAAGAGGCAACGGGCACAAACTGATGCCCAGCAAGTTCCACACGAAGAGGAGGAAGAACTTTTCCTGTACAGTGACTGAGCCCTGAACAGATTGTCCAGAGAGTGTGGGGAGTCCCCTCCCTGGGGATATTCCAGGACCCACTGTGGTCCCTTCCAGCCTCACCCATTCTGGGATTCTGTGACATCCAACACATTCACTTTAGCTGGAGGGTTAAGGGACCTCAAGGCCAGGGAATACCGCAGAAATTATGGATTCTGATGCCCTGGGAACACAAGATAGATACTCTTTCCCATTGGGCTGGAGGAAAATCATCCAGCTTTGCCAAGGCTTCGCTGCCTCTCTTGGGAAACAGTCCAAGATTTTACAGACAAAGCCCATAAGGGAAGTTCCTCCAGGATAAGCACACACAAAGGCACCACCCCTGGCTGAGGAGGCCTCCTCAGTGCCAGACCTGGAACAGAACAACGGGAGAAGAAGCACCACCATACTTTTACCAAGTTCCCTTGAACTTCTCGCTAAGTGTCAGAGGGATACTGGAGGGATGACTCCCTGCTCTCCTATCATCCTCCAAGAGAAGCTGGGGTGCTGTTTCCGGATTTTCCATTGGTTCTTTGAAGCTTAGACTCATCAGACCTCTGTTCTCAGAAGAAAACCCACTGTCTCTCCTGCTTATAGACTCCAATCCAGATGTCTTACCCCATGTGTGGCTCTGAAACATTGACGTTTTCCCATTTCTCTAGGAATGGCCTGACCAGTTGCATCCCATCCTCTTCTCCCTCCTCCCCCATTGCTGATGAGCCCCTTGGCTTCTCCTCTGCCCAACCCACAGGTGCTTAATTGAAAAAAGAAATACAACCCAACACTGTTCCTTATAGAAAAGCAGCTTTCCATGTAGGCATTAAATATCAATTACACGAGAAGCCATGCAGTGCTTTAATTACACTCATGAAAAATCATCCCATTAATCAAGTTTCTAATCAGCTAATTTCTCATAAAAAGGTGGAAACTGTTATTTTATCGATTAACTCTTAACAATCACCCAGATGAAGCAATTCTGCTTTCTTTGCATATATCCTCTTTTACAACAGGAAAAATTCTTCCTTTATCAGGGACTTTGCCTGAGCGTGAAATAAGTTCCTTGCTTCTTGTTTCTGGCAGTGCTGTGCTTCCCTCTGGGGCTCGTGGCTGGAATGTGGGCTCCTTGCTCTCACACCCCCCATCCCAGCATCCAACATCGCCATGGAAAGGGCGCTGTCATCTTTCAAAGCTCTGATTTGGGAGACTGGGTCCACTCCAGATCAAAAAGACCTGCAAAAATAGTGGGTGATACAAGGAACAGCCTTGCCTTTTGAGGGGAGATGAAAAGAGCTCGGCTCACTTGGTCCAGCAAAACAAAAGCCAAGAAGGGACATGGTTGGGGTCTGGAAATACCTGGAGGGCTGGAGATGGAAAAAGGGAGGGAAGAAGATAGGAGGAAACAGAGCCATTCCAGTCGATGAACAAAGCAGCTGGGAATTAATGTAAGCTGGAGTTTAGAAACACATGCTGAGACTTTCTAACAGGCTTCCTTTGGGAGTTGCTGAGCAAAACCTAAAAAAAGGGTTTTTGCATAACTCGAGCTCCTGCGAGGCATTTGCCATGGTTGGGAAGGAACATCAGGCTCCACGGAGCCTGTCCTGTCTTCAAAAGAGGGTTTTCTGGGATCCACAGCCAGCCTAGACAAGAAGCCACTTGATTAATTATTGCCTCTGCTGACTTCTCCCACCTACTGCTCCGTTCAACCCCAATTATTCAGGATCAGCTCCTAACAATCTATTGAAGAGGTACAGCTTTTCATTTGCATAAGCAGTTTCAGCCAACACAGTCTGTTGAGACAGAAAATATACACTGAATATTTAGCAAGTCTGATGGCATTTCAAGAGCCTGTGATGGCACACAATTGATGACATCATGCATTCCTCCCATTTCCTGAAGCCTAATGTGGCCCAGAACTTCACCCAAAACGGATTGGCTCAGGGTTAAAAAAATAATTAAAAGAAAGAAATGTATGCAGAGTGTTTTTACAGAGTGTTTCTAGATTTAGATGCAACTCCCAGAGAACACCATCCAGCAATATCAAAGTTTATACAGAGCTGCAAAATTAGATGCAAAGCCCTGGAGTAGGAATAGAGATTAGAGACAAGGATTTCTCTCCTTCTCCTGGGAGAGGTGCAATGAGCTGCTCTGCTGAGGTCCCAGGTGGGTTTGGGCCACAAACCCACTGTCAGCTCATACAATCCCCAGCCTGCCATTCCAGCCTGGCAGGTGGCTGTGGCCCAGCTGCAGGAGCATGCCCAGGTTTCGGAGAGACCAGCTCCTTGCTGGGATTGGCTCCTGAGTACTCATGAGCAGAGATGTTCTCAGAGCAACACATTTTTTTGCTGTTGTGACCTCTCCTCCAGTATCTGAATATCCCTCAGCTGGGGTGGATCAGTATCGGTGCAAAAGTCTCCCTGTGCCCTCTCCCCTGTCCCAGGGCTCTTTTCCTGGCTCTGTTCCATGCGTTCTACAGCACTTGGGGCAATCACCAGTCCATTAAGGGATGCTCCGGGGGGCCTGGCCGGTCCTGAGGAAGGGAAGCCAGCAGCACACATCTGGCTGGGTGTCACTTGGCCTTACACAATCCCTTGTCAGCTCCCAAATCATAGAATTTGAGAATGGTCTGGGTTGGAAGGGACCTTAAGGACCTTCCACTGTCCCAGGCTGCTCCAGGCCCTGTCCGGCCTGGCCTTGGACACTTCAAGGATCCAGGGGCAGCCACAGCTTCTCTGGGCACCCTGTGCCAGGGCCTCAGCACCCTCACAGGGAACAATTCCTTGCCAATATCCCATCCCAACCTGCCCTTTTCAGCTTTAAGCCATCCCTCCTTGCCTTGTCACCTCACGTCCTTGCCCAGAGTCCCTCTCCAGCTCTCTCGGACAAATCTCCCAATCCCATTTATTTCTCCCATGCATTTGTTGCTACAGTAACACCACGTCTGACCCCAGCATTAGCAGCAACACCCTGGGAAGCTGCAGACACACAAATTCCCACTTGCCTCCATTCCATAGGGTGTGGCCGCCCCTCTCTCCTGCTCTTGCTCCCATCCAACAGCTACGGAAGAAGCATTTGGAGCACGAGCAGCACATGGCAGCACGGCATGGGATAGTGCAGGACAGAGCAGAGCCGGGATGGCAGCTGGGATGGGGAGCTGCCAGTGGAAAGGGTGTGGGATGCAAAGAGCCTGTGCTGGGGGAGGGACGGCCTCACACCCCTCCCAGCTGCTCTGAGACTGATGTCAGATGCGTCTGACGAGTCTCATGTGTGCAGCAGTGGCACCTGCACCGAACGGTCACATCCAACAGGCCTCGGGAAAATCCAGCTGGCAAAGGATTAACACCTGGGCTGGCCCTGCTGGCAGCTCATTCCATGCTTTGTCAGGCACTGGGTGAGGGATCCTGGGCACTGACGAGCTCTGCTTGGGGGAAAATAGAGAGCAACAGTGGGCTGAGAAACACAACAAATCCCCGAGGGAGCCCCCAGCATCCCAGGCTGTTCCTGATATCCTCAGATCCACCCTCTCACCTCTGTAGTTGGGTCAGGAAAAGGTTTTGCTCCTTGTTGTGAGTCCCAATGCTGTCAGAAGTCCTGTCTGCATTAAGAAAAGCATCCCCACACCGCTACATGCCCAGGACAGCAGCCCTGGCCACTGATTTTACTGACATAAACCAGGAAATCTTTCCTTACCAATACCTGCCGGCTCTGAGGGGAAAAGGACCATAAATCTACACCTGATTGCACCGAAGCCCTGCCATGCCCTACAGAGCATCCCCACACCCCCACCCCCACCCTGTGCTCCCAGCATCACTCCGTACCACAGCACTGGAAGGAAAGCCACAAAACCATCCCGGAGAAGTCTTCCCCCGAAGAGCGCAGTGGCCCGAGGCTGTAAAGGATAACAACCACCCCCAGCCCCGTCCCCACTGCCCGCCCTCCCTCGGGAAGCCTTGTTCGGCCTCGGGAACGCTTTCACTTGGGTGGCCGGGGGCAGCAGCCCCCAGCAGGGAATGAGAGGAGGGGGCAGGTCTGCAGGCTGGCGCTGGGGCAGCGGGAGGGGATGGGCAGAGGGAGGAACGCCGCACGCTTCGCCAGGCATCGCTCGGGGCGGGATAAAGGGACAGCAACGAGCCGGCTCAAAGCGGCAGCGCAGCCAGAGCCGCCTGAGTGATCCCCCGCCGCTGCAATTATTTATTCATAAATTAAACAGAAAGGGGAGCCAGGCCGGATGCCTGCTCAGAGGCGGCGTTTGTGGGAGGAAGGAAGGTACAGCGACCGCACCCGGGGACGGCTGCCTGACACTTCTCCTTCCCCAGCCGCAGTCATAACCTCTGATTTAATTATCTTAATGGCAACGGGGGTGAAAAAAATACAGCAGACAAGAGCAGACACTTTTTCTCAGGCAAAGGCTTCTCCTGATGCCCAGCGGTGGCCTCAGGCTCACTGTGCCTGCTTCCTGGACATCGCCTGCTCCCACATCCCTTGGGGAAAAGCCACAGACTTGCAGTCCCACTGTTCTTCTCCTGTCAGCACAAAGACTGCTCTGTGGAGCACTGCCCACAGGGCTGATGGAGGGATGCTCCTCTCCTCATGCCCTTCCCGGAGATGTTCCCGAGCCACATCCAGCCCTACTGGCCAGGGGACCCCACCTGGGGATACCCTGACCAGCAAGGACGGGCTTTTGTGTCAGGGAAGGAGTGAAAACGCCTAGGGAAACAAAGGGAGAACAATTAAATGAAACAGCTCGCTACCACGAGATCAATGCCATTGAATAAGAGATTTTCAGGCCAAGCCTCGTGGGTCTCAGAGACAGCCCGAACAAGCCAGGAAGAATTTGGACAGATGATCAGCACCGATGAACCCAAGCAGAGCTTCCCAAGTGCCAGGTTTTGCTCTGGGATCTGAAGACAGCACGCTCTGGAGAGGGGTGTTTGCCTGCTGGCTCTTTGCCGCCCAGGAATCTCATTTTCCAGGGTGTCAACAAGGCCAGGAGGGCCTACATTTGCCTTTTAGTGACAGCTGAACTACACGAAATCTGGCTCTGGGGCTCTTGGAAAGCACAATAAATACCATTAAGACTTGCAATAAAACTGCTCTGCTTGGCAACAGGAGGCTTTTCTTATCCACCACTCTTCCACGCCTTTTCGTCTTGGCTCTCCAGGAGCCAGGGTTTGGAGCCCAGCCTTCCTCCCAGCACCTCACAAGTGAGAAAATCAGCTTCCTGCCCTGGGAGAAGGAGAGAATGAGGTTCAACAGAGCCCCGGGCAGCTTGACCATGCCTGGCATGAGGCAGAGGAGCCCCTCTCCACAAGGTCTTCCCAACCCTCTGGCAGCACACAGCGGAGAAGGAGCTTCATCCCAAGCTTGTGTGATCCCAACCCCACCAGGCACTAGCCTGGCTCCATGCTGTTATGCCAAGCATAAGTGGATTTTATCTTCTCAAAGGGGGAGAATGAAGAAGGGAAAGAGACCCTGTGGGTCAGCAATCCCTGCAAGTGACACCTTCTGCAGCTCCATGGGGATCCTAAACAAATGCCACCCCAGAACCATCCTTGTTCCAGCTGGAACAGCTCAGAGGACAGACTCCTGCAATTCCCAGTGCCAAGGAGGAGGCTGACCCACCACAGCACCCACAGGGCAGTTAAACTCTTCCCCATCCTGCTCTCCCACTCCCACCAGTGCTGCCCCAGGCTCAGCAGCTCCCCCAGCTGTGGCCGTTCCAGGGCATGGGACTTAAATATTGAGCAGCTTTAAATGTTCCATGGGGGAAATTAACAATAAATAGAATGAAAAATATTATTTACCCCTAAGTGGGGACATCACTCACAAAAACAAAAGAGGCAAGAGGGGCCTGTCCCCAGGCCTGCGAGATGTCACAGCCTCACCTCCACTTTGTCACCAAAGTCCTTCACAGAACTTATCAGTGGCTTAAACCAAGGAACACAGCAGGTGATGAGAGAAGGGCTCCCTCTCCAAAACCTCAGCAGTGTGCAGACCCCTCACTCCCAAGCCCAAAAACTCCTTCCCCCAAAACTGCACCCCGAATCTGGTCCTTGTGCAAGGAGGAACCAGGCAAGATGGGATCCCCAAGCTCTCCACCCACACAAAGCCAATCCATACCAGCTTGAGGAGCAGGAGATGTGTTTCCATGTCCTTAGGATGACACAAAATGTCTCTGAGTCACCCTGAGTCATTCCTGGATGTTATTAGGATCTCCTCTTCTTGCTCCTCTGGAAGCTCCACTCCCAACATCTGCCATGGCTGAAGAGGACGAGGAGAACACGTCACTCCCGAGTCTCAGACAGTCTCACACACACACAGGGTGAAAGGCAGCTTTCAGCCCATCTTTGAAGGCCAGCAGAGGTGGGAGCAGGCAGCCCTGCCGTTCCTGGAAGGATCCCTCTCCGAAGCTCCTGCAGACAGCTCTGCACACTTTCGTGACACCATAATTGTACATTATCTCCTGTAATTTCCCTCTGACAATTTAGGGGACAATACAAAGAGCGGAGAGACTGTAATATTCAGATTGACATTCCCCCAAAAAGCTGCCGTTCCTGGTAAAGCCCTTGTCTTATGAATATGGAAAGCTGCCTGGAGGCTCTGCTTGAACGCAGTGTGTTGGTGTTTAATCAGAGGAGGTGGAGCGGGAGCAGCCCCGGCACAACAACAGCCCGGCACTTTTTAGGATGGGCAAGACATTCTCCATTTTCATGGACAATTCTGTTTACAATGCCTGCTCTAAAACAGCTTATAAAAGATTCACTCTGCCTCAGTGTTTGAGAGAAGAGTTAGTCAGAGAACAGGATTCCGTCTGCTGTTCCTGCCCTGTGGGAATTTCTAATGAAAACCATTTTTTGTCTCAACTTTTCCATAAGAAACAAAAAGAATTTTTTTTTTTTTTTCTTCCCTGGTAAGAAAAAAGTAAAGACTGAAATACTTCAGCCACAGCCCAACATTCCATGAACAGGAACGACTGCCAGAGTGCCTACGGAGAAGAGGAAGCAAGGGAAGACCTGCAAGGGAAGAGCTGGAGAAGGGAAGCACGGTGTTTTATGGATTGAGTGACCACCAAAACCAATGCCAAGTTTTTGTTGGGAATCCAGTTTCTATGACTTTCAGCAAGAAATTCCCAGAGCTCTCTGTGCCTTTGGGCGCCCATCTCCCAGCAACAGAGAAACTGGGTCGTGTGCATCTTCCACTCAGTTGACTTGGGGGACAAGTAAATGCTTGGGCCAAGCAGCAGAAAAGAACATTCCTTCCTCCTTTTCCCCGCCAAGGGCGAAATCCATGGAAGCTTGTGGGATTTTTGTTCAGGAGCTCAGCCCAGTCCTGGCTTCCCCCGTGCGGTTTTCCTCCCCAGTGCATGGATCTGTCTCCATGCCCTTGATGGACAGCCAGCCCCTCGGCTGCCGGATCCCACCCTGACAGCCATGAGGAGGATATTCCCCCCGGCCCCCTTGCCTCCCTCTCTGGATGCAGATCCTGGCAATCGATTGCTTCCCTTCAACACTGCTGCAGAGAAAGAAGAGTCTGATTTTGACAGATTTATATTTAGACTCACTTTCTTTCTTTTTTTTTTTTTTTTTGTATTTATGTAAGGATTTCTGTTTACCTTCTGGGTAGAACTCTAAGTTCACCCACGGAAGCAGCCACTGAACCGTGGAAAACAACAAAAAATAAAGGATGTACTAAAAAAAAAATCCATAGTATCTGTAATACCTCAATTAAGGGAGCATAAGTATTGAAGCCTGAAGTATCCCGATAATCTGAGCCATCAATTCTGACAGCAGAGAAGGTGCCACTACCGGAGCTGGGAAAAAATCTTTGCCTTTCAGCTCACGAGCGGGGAATCTCTCTCACCCTGAAAAGCCAAAAAAATCATAACCACATGAAAATATTCTTTTAAGTTCTGTCAAACTCCACATCTTTGGACATTCTAACTTTTGGGTCCCTAGTGTTAAAACTGTTTTTTCCTGATCCCATGAACATTCTGATTTGTCAATATTGCTGGAAAGGTTTAAAAGAAAAGGTTTTTCCGCTTCCCCGAGCTGGCAGGTTGTCAGGGATTCAAGGATCTGGAGTATAAAAGGGGTAACCAAACTTTTGGTCATGGGCCAAATCTCAGAGAGTAGGGCAAGAAAATCTGTTCACTGATGACACCAGTGAGCTAGAAAACACCTTCAAAGATGGTCAAACACTTCCTCAAAGAGGCTGGGAATGGGAATTCTGGGATACAGTAGTGGTTCAGGCAGCATTTTGCTGTCAGGTGTTCTTTCACTGCACTTCCTCCCTCTGAGGAGCAGCAGAACAGACAGCATTGGTATTTGGAAAGCTTTTTCATTTCTGCACCCGTGAGTTCCTTGGACAAGTCCCCGCAAGAAGCTAAATCCTTCCATTTGATATCCTTCCAGGTCAGCAGCCAATCTGTCACATGCCTGGTGTGACCTGGCTTTTCTGGGAGCCAGGAAGCCACGGGGAAGCGCTGCTTTAATCCCTGCAAAGGGCAGAGCAGCAAAGCCCGACCCTCGAGGCAGTGGCTGAAGGGCACAGCTCCTTCCTCAGCCACCCGAGGTTTTGTCCCAGTGATTCCAGGCAGGAGAAGGGGTTTTCTTCCCAGGTATGCGAAGGTTCAACAGGATGCAGTGGGCATCTTGCTCCTGGCTTCAAAGCCCAAACAAAGATAGATCCTCCTGGGAAAGGGCGATGAGTGTCACCAGGAGCATGGAAATGCTTCCAGCATCCCTGCTCCAAGGCTTGGCCAGGCTGCCCAAACCAGCCGAGTTCTGCCAGGCTCCCCAGGGCTCCCACCTCCTGCTCCAGACGTGACTTCAGCCCAGGCAAACACCATTGTCCTGTGGCTGGGCTGGACCTGCAGGGACCTTTCCCCAGGTCATGCCAGGCTATCGCTCTTCCCGAAGAAAAGCGAGGGATTTTGCCTCTCCCCATGCTGAGCTGGATATTGGGGCCATCCAGCCAAGCACAAAGCACAAGCTGGGCCTGCCCAAGAGCCATATGTCAGGAATGGGAAGGACATTCCAGCCCACTCACCATGGAAATTGTCACTCTCTGCCTCCCGGGCACCAATCACACCCTCATCCACCACAGGCTCCATGGCTCCCTGGGACAGCAGCTGCCAGCCAAGGACACAGGCTCCGCTCATCCACTGCTCTCCCTCGAGAAGAGCTGGAAGGTTGGGCCCAAACAACCACCAGAAATTCACATGAGATGTTTCTGCCTCTCTCCAGCCTTAACGCAGCAATGGGCA
Source organism: Aphelocoma coerulescens (assembly GCF_041296385.1). Taxonomy (NCBI): domain Eukaryota; kingdom Metazoa; phylum Chordata; class Aves; order Passeriformes; family Corvidae; genus Aphelocoma; species Aphelocoma coerulescens. The sequence goes on along the minus strand of NC_091023.1, from coordinate 2,124,552 downwards.
CTGGGGGCGCTTCCGTAGGGAGCAGCCACAGCGGCTGACCCTTGGCATTCCCCAAGGGATTCCACTGGAGCCACCTGCACGGCTGGGTCCCCAGCACAGGAGGCCAAACCCCTCATTCTGGGCCACCTGCACAGGAGGCCAAACCCCTCATTCTGGGCCACCAGCACGGGAGGTCAAACCCCTCATTCTGGGCCACCAGCACAGCTGAGTCCCCAGCACAGGAGGCCAAACCCCTCATTGTGTTGGCACACGAGGGCATGAGTGCTTCCAGAGCGGTGCTGAGACCTCTGGGCCCCTGGCAGCCGCCCACCCCTCCATCCCAGCAGCAGGTTTTTCCCAGAGCTGCTCCCAGCAGCTGAGCCTGTGGGAAGCACCTGGCCTCGAGCCACCCGGGTTAGTGCTGCGTGCTGGAGGATGAACTCGGCAGCCCGAAGCACAGCTTCATTTTATTGCAATAAAGAGGAATCAAGTAATGACAAGGCGAGGGGTGAGCGATGGGGTAATGAGAGAGCTGCCACAGAGCAGAGCCAACGGAGAGCAGCTCCTCCTGCTCTTTGCCTTCACCCACTGCTTGGAATTGCCTGTGGAAGGGCCAGGCTCTGAGGAGAAAGCTGTCACCGAGGACTAATTCATGGGCAATTCACAATTTATGCTCAGCCTTTGAGCCGGGCTGCTTCCTCCAGCTGTGGAATTAATGAGAGTCCCCCCAGCCCTGCCTGCTCCCCACCTGCCCAGCCAGGCTGCACCCCTGCTTTGGAGTCACCCCACCACCAATATTGCATTACCAGCACTTGCTGGAATTGCCACCAAGGAATATTGTCAAGCACGGGGCATTTGCTTTTATGGCAAGGGAGAAGTGGTCCTGCCTGCACAGACACAGCTCTGCTCTGAGGATAGGCTTGCAAAGGAGTGGGTGAAGCCCTGAGGTGTGCTGGCAGGATGAAGGGGTCCCTCGAGGCAGGTTTGGTTTTACAATTCCTTGCCCAAGCAGATGTTGGTGGTACTGCACTCTTGGCCCTACTAAGATCCCAGGCAAGATCAGCTAACATCTTACCCTAAATTAGGGCCCTGTCCTGGCCTTCTCAACATCAGGGCCCTTTGGCAGAGCTAAGAGCATCCCAGTATGTCACAAAGTACATGCAGAAACACGAGAGGGCTGCCAGGCTCCAGGGTAAAAATCCAGCTCCACTCCCTCCAAGATTGTTTTAGCCGGGATGCTCCTTGAACTGGAACCACAGAAATAATTTGCCAGTGAGAAACCCAGACCTTCAGGTGCAATCCAAGTATCCATCCTAATTCAATTTTCCCAAAGAAGCAGAGTGTACCAGGACAATCAGAAAAGCAATCTGTAATTTTCCTCGGATGCCTCACAGCAGCCCTAACGGAAGAGCCACAAATGAGATGTCCACCCCCACACCAAAATGAGATTTTAGCAAAGCCCACCTCCACAACAGATTAATGAATATGCAGACAGTTTGTGCCAAAATAACCCAGATCCAAATTCCCTTAGAGATGGGGGAGAAGGGGATGAGAACCTGCTTTGTAACCTCTGTCACTGGTACCAGTCCCTACAAACAGCCAAGTGCACCAGACCTCAAAGGGGTGGAGGGAGGATTCGACCCTCTCTTCCCTATCATTTGTGTGCACTTCCAATTTCACTCCCACTGAGGTGCCCAGGATGCCCATCTGGATGCGCAGGAAGCCGATAAGCTCAGGTTATCACTAGTTTAGTGTGATAATCCCAGTAGGCATGGCCTAGCAAGGAGAAGGACCACAGGGAACCCAGCATCATCTTCCACCAACCCCATGATGGAGCCCCCTCCTCCTGTCTGGAGCGTTCCCTTCTAAAGCCAGGCACTGCCTGGCTTCCACGGACCCTGGGAGGAAGGGGAAACCCACTCAGTTGCTCGGGCAGTGTGCTCACAGGAGCCAGGCAGGCCTTTCACCCAAGCAGCACATTAAATATAAAAGAGAAGTCACCATGGATGTTAATGTATAGCATCGGGATTTATTCCCCCCTCCTGTTCCCAGCACCACATGACAACATTAATTAAATGTGTTTCTGACCCTGCTGCGCTTCTTTAAATATTTGCCATTCTCCACAAGCAGTGTTTGGTTAATGAAATGAAATTAATGAGCTCATTAGATTGTGCTGTAATCTTTCAGATGCGAGCCCAGCACTCGGAATCACTGCTCCCTTTCTCCGCTCTCGCGCTGTAACTCGGCGCATTCAGCTCCACAAGCAACGGCTGAACAGGGCAGTAATCAATTAACAGGGCAGCAGCCATGGGAAGGGGAAGGAGGAGACGCCAAGGACAACAAGAGGCAGCTGGGTGACTTTCCCACGGGTGCCGATCCCGCGGTTCCGGGCGGTCCCTGGCACACATAGCTTCGTTCTGCGGATGCTTCTCCAAGGTGAGGATCAGCTACAGGAGTCTGATGTGGCAAGAGCCGAATCCATGGCTACATCCACTCTGCTTTCTTTGGGAAAGCCAACAGGCCTTGGGAAAGAAGAGCTGGGCTTAAAAACTTCCAGACGTGCCTCTAACAGCAGCCCTGGCTCTGGCTGAGACACAACAAGGGCTGCACTCCCAACTGGCCGAGGCCATGGGCTTGTCCCCACCACTGACCCCTAAATCTCTTCCAGGAGCGAGGAAACCCCATGGGGCCCATGTCCCTCAACCAGGCAACTCCCCACACTCTCTTTGATGATTACTCGCCCCGATGCCCCCCATGCTGGTCCAAACAACCCTCCAGCATCCAGCCGTTCCTACACCTCCCCCCAGCCCAGAGCAGAATCCACATCCTTGGTGTCCACCGCTGATGTACAGCCCCAGGAGGGGCAGCAAGGGAGGCTCTTGGCCTTTGGGCTGCACCACCTCACCAAGCCAGCACGGTTCCTACCTTTTTCTTTCCGAGCCAGCAGGATTTTCCCCAGAGCAGTGCTCTGTTTCCCTATTGTCTCGTGAAGCTTCGTCACAGAATTAACTCAGATCAAAGAGCTTCCACAGCAGCACGAAATCCCCCCATGGGCAGGGAAAGGAGGAGGGGGTGGGCAATAAGACAAAAAATGCTCCAGTAAATCTCTTCCCAAGAAAGCAAATAGGGGTGGTTTCTGCACGCACATAAACCCCACAGCTCAGAGACTGTGTTAGCTATGGCGACTCCCAACAGCTCCAGAGGAATTCCGGGTAGGAAATGTATGCAAATCGAATTCTCTCCATGGCTGTACTCACCAACAGATTGGATCACAAAGCTTTATCAGGCTCCTGTCCCTGGGCTTTTGTCATTTACCTCTTAGCCCAGAAGTCACATGGTGGTGAGCCAGGCCTGCTGGGATAAAACACAGGGGTGATGAGCACAGCCAGGAGGGAGCAAGAGGAAAGCGTTCCTATGATGAAACACTGAAAAATCTCCAGGTCGAAAAAGGAAATGATACCCCAAATCCCCACAAAAGCCTCGAGGAAAGCAATGCCCCACCACTACTGCAGGGCACATGAAAAGAAAAACATCTTTGCACTCACAGGTGGCAGGGCCAGAGCTGGAAACCCCAAACTAACGGTATTCCCATATTCATCAATTGCACCAACCTCCTGCACCCAAAAGATGATCTCAAAGGACTCTTGAATTGTCCCCCCTCTGCATCTCACAGGATTATCCCATGTTAGCTCGAGCAATCCAGAATTGTCTCTATCCGCTTGTCTGGGTGGGCATCACAACCACCAAAATGCCAGGCTGAGCTCAAATATCTCAAGGTTAGCCAGCTCTTTCACAACCTTTCCCACCCCACCAGCCCACCCAGCGAGGCTGGACTTTCCTCTGTTTTAAAGGATCCGAACATCCCTGCCTTCGGTGACTGATGATTAAAGAGAGAGAAAAGCGCAGCTATCATTTATCCACGACCTTGGGGGGGCTGCAAATAACGCTGGCTGGCTGATGGCAGGTCCCCTGGCCACAGAGTGGAGGAGTGGCTCTCAAGGGCAGCAGGGAGAATAAATCCAGAGGCCAGGCTGCCAGCTCCCCCCGCTCTGCTGCAGAGAGGAGCTGCACACACCTGGCAGGTGGGAGAGATCACCTGAGGCAGTGGGCACCACGCAGGAGATGATGCAACAGAGGATGAGCAGGGGTGGAGAGTTGCCACAACTCCTGGACAACTCTGAAAACAGCAGTGTTGGATCTCCAAGGGGTTTTCCAGCAGCAAAGATGTGGGAGATTCAACGAGGGCACACGGGCAGCCATTCGTTTCACTGAGGATGGCCTCTGAGATGGTGTTTGCTGGGAATGAGTCACTCCAAAAGGGAAGGTAAGTGAGTCTTTCCACCCCAGGGCAGCACAAACAGCATTTTTCACCACATTCATACCATATCCCTGGCTTTCCAGCTGGATCCTGCCTTCCATCTCCCTCCAGAGGCAGCCACAGCACAGAAATCAGGTACCCACCTGCTCGCAGAGCTGACTTTGCTCTTTGCAGGCTGTAGAGAATCCACTGACCAGGAGGCAGAGCATGGCCCAGCACACCAGCAGGCTGGTGTGCGCCCCTGGGAGGGTTCAGTGCCAGGAACCCATTTTCCAGGAGCCAGCACCACCCCTGCCATAGGTTCGGGGTCCCAGCCCACGTTCACAGAGCAGCCGTACCTCTTGTCTTCATCCTGGCTTAGCTGTGTAAGCAACGCTGCTCCCACAGCCTTGCTTTGTTTCCAGTGGGTGAACAAATCCTCAATCTTGTTTAAAATCAAATCAAAATTCAAATTTTGGCTCAAGTACTGCAGCCTGCTTACGCTTCCGCCCGGCTCCTACAGCCAGAGAGAACGAATGCCCACATCCCTGTGAGTGTCTCCTGGCAGGTGGCTTTACCCTCACCCCTTGCCCTCACCCCTTGCCCTTCTCTTTCCCCCATGGATGGGGACCTGCAGCGATGCACGGCAGCCCGAGCGGGAGGTGCCTTTGTGGCAGCTGGAAGCGGAGCCGGAATCCACGGGGCGGGTTCGGTACAGATCCTTACAAATGCAACTGCTCTTCCGAAGTGTATTTATATCTTATCTGTGCTGTTTACCCATATGTTCAATAAATCATTATTCATTATCTGATAAGGTGCTTGCAGGGAATTTCTAAGCCAGGCTTACAGTTGGCACAGAGCGGGACACGCTGGGAATACAAATGGAAAAATAAACAGAGCATCTGTCTCCAGCGAGGCTGCTGTGCTGCCAGGGGACTGTGGTGACATTGCCAGCCAGGAGACCAAAGGCTGGGTCACCCGGCCTGCTGGGCTGGGGACAACAGGCCTGTGTTATGTGGAACAGCCTCTCTTTCAGCTAATTACACACCCCAGATCCCTCCCGTGACAGAAGTGACACTACAAAGCCAGCCGTGTTTCCTCTCTTCTGCTCCTCATTCATCTCTGCCCTGCCAGGCCCTCACTGCAGCCAGGCAGAGACAGGCTCTGCTCCTCAGCATCCACGGGAACTCTGCGAAAGCTTCAGCCTGGGAGCACCAAGGGACAAGCTGGGAGTGTAGATCTGAGACAGCTTGAATGGACAGGAGAACGCTTCTTTGTGCTGTGGCCCAGGCGTAAAACCAGAGGAGAAGGATCGGAGCAAAGCCCTCTCTGCTCCCTTTGCCCGCTCCAGCATGAAGAGGAGACACGGGAAGCACCTGGAGATGTTGCTGCACGGCACATCCCAACTCGTGCTCTCTCCCCTCTGATGCTCCCTCCAACACCAGTATCCCAAACTGGCTCCATTTAGGCCAGGCAAAGTCTTACCACGGCCTTCACCACACCCATGGCCTCTCACATCTCAGCTACTGCAAGGATGAGCTGCACTGGATGGGTATTTCCACATGGAATAGGGGGAGGCAAGTGGAAGGAGAGGGTAGGAGTCAGGTTCAAGTCATGTGAACACCAGCCCCAGCACGTCTTCAAAACAGGCTACAAGGAAGTGTGACATCCAATTTCTTGGGAAGGGGAGGCAGAACGGTAATTAAATTTCTGATCTTGTTAGCCAATTTCTCCAATCACTGCCCCTGAACTGGAGAAGGGGAAGGGAGAGGGGAGACGTTTGCGTCAGCGACGCTTGTGAGGGAAATTAGGTTTTCACGGATTATTGGGTTAGTTCCACTTCTCCCACTTTTTAATTTATTTGTCTGTATGTGCTGCCGAGCTGAAAGGCCGAGAATTTTTCCCCCTTTTTTTTTTAATTAAAATCTGTAGTTTTGGAAGACGAAAACTTTGGAAGGGGGAAAGACTGCAACAATATAACCATGTCAGCCAAAATCTGCTTCCCTCCCAAACTTTTGTTAATCTCTCCTCAGAACAAGAGGCTAATAAGATCTCTCATTAGGACTCCAAATAGCCTCCGGATACTTTTATAAAAGAAAAAAACTTGTCAATGAACTTTTTTCTATCTGAAAAAAGAACAGAATTTACTTGCTTACTGCTACTTGCAGGCTGAGGGTTGGGTTGTTCTTTTTTTTTTTTTAATTTTCCCTTAATGCTACAAAAGAAATTCCAGAATTGCTGCCTGTGCAACCCTGGGCCTCTATTATTTCTCAAAAGACAGTAACACTGCCCCTCTTTCCAATTTCTTTAGAAATAGAGGAGAAGACTAAAATGTGCCTATGGGCAGTGTTCAAGTAAATTATCTGTATGATTATTTCCAACTGCCTGCTGAGTGGTTTCCTAGGAACAATGCCAAGGGGCTATTTTGTTTAAGGTTTCTGAATTTGGGATAAAAGAGAAGCAGTGTAGTTCACTCAGTGCCCAGACTTCCACTTTGATGAAAGGTTTGGAAAGGAGGAACGGCTGCACAGCTCAGCCTTAGCTACAGGAGGCTTGCAAAGATATCTGGGAAGCCAACAAAGGCTGGAAAGAGCAACTTCTGGAAAACAGAGTAGCACAGCTGCAGTGCGATAGAGCTGGGAAAAGCTCTGGCCAGAGAATCATTGAGTCATTAAGGTTGGAAAAACCTTCAAGATCATCGAGTCCAACCTTGAACCGAATCCCACCACGCCCACATTTCCAAGTGCCACATCTGCTTCATTTTTGAACATCTGCAGGGATGGGGGCTCCACCACTTCCCTGAGCAGCCTGTTCCAGGGCCTGACCACCCTTTCAGTGAAGGCATTTCCCCCAATATCCGACCTGAAGCTCCCCTGGTGCAACTTGAGGCCCCTTCCCCTTTTCCCACAGTAACCAAGGACGGTGCGTCAGTGCCTGGGTGGGATCAGGAGCCTGTGGGATCGTTTCACACCTCGGGGCAGTGCTGGCCAAGCTCTCTGAGCTAACCCATCCACAGATATTCGGAAAGCAGAGTTGGGCTGGTTCTTTCTCCTTTGCCCACTCAGTGTTGTGGATCATGTCCCCCCATCAGGCTGCCCATGAGGGATACCCACACCCACCTCACCCTGAAATCTTTGCAGACAAAATCACATTCATTCCTGGGACCTTTTCTAGGGATAGACCCATGGATGAGACCCCTCAGCTGGGAGAGGAAAGAGCCCAAGCCAAGATCACACAAACCTTCTGAGCAGCTAAGTACAAAAGCCCAGACTTACCCCACCCAGCTTCAGCCACGCAGAGTCTGGTCCATTTTCCATGGAGAGTGGAGGTGACACCTCCAGGCAGTGGCAGAGCTGGCCAAAGGTAACTTCTAGAAAGGCTTTAAACAAAGCCAAACACACACCAAAGCAGCACCCTGTTCTTCCTTCACAATCAGGGTGAAAACTGTGGCTGGAACCCTAATTAAGATCCTCATCATGGCCAAGCTCCGAGCTGACCCGCCCTCATCAGTCTTTGCACTTTGGAAAGAGCTAATTCCGACGGCAGCGAAGAGGAAGGGAATTTACGCTGCTCTGCCGTGACCCAGACTTCACAGCCATTCAAAGTGAGCAGCCACGGCCATTAAAAACCTCACTTCATGCACCGGAGAGGCTCATAAAGAGAGTGTGAATTCACAGAGCACCGCCTCAGAGAGCCCATTCCCTGCCTGTCCCACAGCCTGCCTTTGTCTGAAATATGGAATAAAAGGGAGCTTCATACTTTACTTCAGACTCGTTTCACTTTCCCCTTGTTTTCCCTGCCGGCTGACTAAAGAGGAAGTGATTTATAAGGGGAAAACAAGGGGAAGTGGTTCTAATTAATTGGCCATAACCGTTACAGCTGTACTGGCATCCAGCAAACAGAGGGCAACAGTGCCGAGACAGAAATGCAGAACCCTGAAAGATTCCACAATAATCCTGCTCCAAGCCAGAATAAAATTAACTTTCTGCCCTCACAGTGCTGGAAGAAACCCCTCGTCCAAGGCTCCTGGCACCTGAGCTGTCATTTTCCACACAGAGTCAGCAGGAGAACGGAACTGAAGGGAGTCTCCAGCCTGAACCTCTCCTTGCAGGCCCTCCTTTCCCTTTCCAGAGAGGCCTCAGAGTTCATTTTCACATCAGCTCAAGTTCAGGGTGTAAGGAGAGAGTCTAGCTTAAGAAATCTCAACGCCAAGCCTAGGATGAGAAGCTTCACCAAAAGGCTAAAGCTCCATCAGCCCCTGCCATCTCCCAGCTGGGAGGAGAACAGGGGGCTCCTGGGGCACTGCGGAGCCAGGGGAAAAAGAAAGGCTGGTTTGTGTCCAGAAACAAATGTGTTTGTTCTGCTTTCAGCAGCGTTATGGCCAGGAGAAGTGGCCTCGGGGGAGCCATGCATCACACATTGCAGGTGCCTGGCTTCAGGAGGGGGAAACTCTCCAGCTTTCCTAACTGCGAGTGCCAGAAGTTCTGTGTCCAAAGTTCATCCTGACCTCAGAGGGTTGGCCCGCTCCGTGGGAGGAAACAAAGCTTGGGCATAATCGGAACAAGCTCATAATTAAAAGTGCTCTCGCCTTTATGAGCTCCCAGGTCGCAAAGCTGCCATGGGAGAAGCTGTTTCCACTTTCCCTCCTTGCACAGGGAGCAGCACAGCAGGAAGGAACAGCCTGGCAGATGCCAGAGCCTGGTGTTTGCTGAGAGGGCAGCCCTGATGTAACCCCACCAGGTTATCCCTGGGAGTCTCTGCATGGGGATTTTTATGGGTGGAAGGTGTGGGGAGCAGTTAACCAGGACAGCTTTTAATAGGGAAATCCAGCACTAGCAGGGAAAAGAGTGCAAAATTCAAATAACACTGGGCATTCCCATTCACCAGAGGCATCGTGTCCTCAGGAAGAAAGCCAGGCTCCTGCCAGCTGTCCCACAGGAGCAGACACTGTAGCTCAGAGAGTGTGATAAGCTCCAGCTTTTGTAACAAGTTTTTAAAAAAAGACACCAATATTTGCCCAGCACTTTGCTGGGGCTGAGCTCGATTATGCTGTGCCGTGAGAGATTAGCACAACCAGATTGCTTTGTGGACTCACCACTTCCCCACGGCCCCAGGCAGATTTTCCTCTGCGTGCTTTGGAAAAGGTCTCAGGACGTGAACTTGCATTCAGCAGGGAGCCCCAGCAGCTCCAGGGGGCTGCTATTTCCTCTCCACCTGGGATCCAGGCAAGCCAGCACCTTTCCCAGCGAGTCTGGCTGACGGTCCGCTCCGTTCGGGACGAGGACAGCCGCAGGCAGGACTCTGTGTCTCCAGCTCCCCGAGCAGCCTGACGTCTTTGGGAGGTGGTGGGCCCCTCTTCCAGGCAAGAGACTCCAGCAAAGCCAGAGTTCCCAGGAGGAACAGCAGATCCCAGCAGCTACAGGGAAGGGAAAGCAATTTCTGTGCCTTCTTGGCAGTTTCTGCCATGCCAGCTGGCAAAGCAAAAGGTGCCCCAAAGAGAAGGCCGCTGTACCTGGCTGTGGTGATGGGATGTGTGGGGAAGAGGGGAAAGGGCTCCAAATGGAAGAAGCCCAGGGAAGTGCTGAGGACGCTGGCACAACCACCAAAGCCTGTGCTGTGCCACCTTGAAAAGGGAGATTCTAAAACAGCTGAGGGGGAGGGGGAAGAAAAATAATAATTAAAAAATAATTAATCATTGCAATTCTTCAGGGACAGCCCATGTGCCCTTGCAGGCAGCTCAGCAAAAACGACCCCTGGGACACCACAGTGGCACACAGGGACAGGGGACAAAGGGATGCTCAGGGAAGGGGCAGGATGGAGTTGTCCTGGTGTTAAGAAAACAATGTTTTTACTCCAGAACTCAAAGGAGACCAAGAACAGTATAAAACAAACGGAAGGACAAGCACTCCTCTAGGAGTGAAACAGCTCCCTATCATCAGCTAAGGATAAGAGATGGAGGCCTTGTCTAGGCAAGAGCAGTGGAATGTGACATGAAGCAGAAGCCAGACAAAACCTGCTGCTTTTGGCTGTGGCAAACAGGCCACGTTACTGGCAGGTGCAGTGGGGAAAGGACTTCATCCTGTTTTCCCCAGAAAACTCAGATCCAGCGCCTCTGCTGATCCCTCTGGAGAAGAGAGGCTGGCCTGTTACCGAGCTCAAAGTATCCAAGTCGTACATCAAGGATCCCGAGGGACGAGGGCTGAACAGGAGTCACGGACACCACGGCTGCAGGATGGGCAGTGGCCGCCTCTGGCAGGGACAGTCCCCCAGCTGGACACCCCTGGCCAGAGGCTGAGGCTGTTTGGCCCTGAGGTCAATGCTGGCACCGCTTTGGAGGCTCAGAGATGTCCAGGGATGGAGGGGACATTCCAGGGAGGAGAAGTGCCGAGGAACGTGTGATCGGCTGCTCCTGTGTTTGCTCAGCTGCTCCCACTGTGCTGCTAAACCACTGCTGGGGAAAGGGAGAGGTTTTAGCCCAGGATAGTCATTCCTCACGTGTCAGACTCCAAGCAGAGGTCTGGAACACTCAGTGTTCGCTTGAGACAGCACCTGGGGAGGCCTCAGCCCGTGCAAGACAAGCTTTGCCAAGATCTTGTTCCTACTCCTCTAACAAACAGTGCAGTTCACTCACACTGTGTTGATTGTTAGTAAGGAAGGGTGAGTGATCCATGACCAGCAGCAAAGCCAAGGGCATGAAAATTATGCTCTCCTGGGCTGTGAGCATGTTTTGAACCCACAACCTTCACCAGACAATGGTGCCCTTCACCAGAAGTTCCCACCACTCAGCCCTGCCCTTTGCAAGACGGGAGTTTTGAACGAGCAAATCCCAAAGCCAGCACACAGCTCCTGTACACAGAGGGCAGGTTTGGGTTTGGGAGCCACACAGTGGGAATGCAGACCAGTTTCTTGCACCCCACCCCTGGCTGCAGCTCAGCATGCAGGCCCCAGGACACAGAGCCCACCCACACAAGGGTCCTCTGGCACAGGGTAGCCCGATGTGTTCCCAAGGAAAGGATGGGAAGATTGCTCTCCTGCTAGAAGACAGCCTCGAGCTGGGAGGTGCTGAGGTGAGGACATGTCAAGATGTGAAGGCTCCTGCTCCCGAGGCACCGGGCAAGGCTGGGCCATGGACATTCACACAGCTCTCTGCTCACACCGGGCTGCTCTTGAGCATCTAAGAGGCACAATGGGGTCAGCCACAGGTACACAGACTCCTGAGAAGCAACTGCAAGTTATGCAAGGCTCTGCCAGGCCAAAACTGAACCACTGGGGCTCAGACTTCCACCAAAAAAAGGTGCAAGCATGAGACAACCGTGGGTAACAAAGTCCTTGACCTGCACATCCCTCACTCCAACAGAACCTCTGCTGAAGAGCACCACGACTGCTGCCATGGCTTGCATGACACAAGTACCCATGAGAAGCCACCCTCGTGGGGAGCAAGGGGCTGGCTTACAAGCAAGAAAAGGGTGTTCACAAGCTCAAGAAGCACAAGAACAGGCAGCAAATCAGTGACAGACCTCCAGGACCTTGTACTGAAAGGAATCATCCTCTGCTCCTCTCCATCAGCTCCTGCTGAGTGCTCCCACTGATTGTGCTCCTCAGAGGACCCAGAAGCGTGCCTCAATCAAATCTCAGCCAACATCACCTATTTTACAAAAATTTGGGACATATAATCAAATTTTTGACACACACCCCCCCACACACTTTTCAAGCATTTTCCCAGACTCCTGGAGGTTTTCACTTTACTACCCCAGCAGAAGGGGACATTTCCACCTGCCACAAGCCAAGCACAGCGCTGTGCAACCCTTTGTACAGGATTTTGTAGGAAGCAAGCAGGGAGAGGCAGGATCTCCCACTCTGATGCACATTTATAACTTCCTAAAACATCTTTTCAAGCCCTGCTCACATCAACCCAACTGTGGTAAAATGCACAGGGCACCAGGCGAAACCACGGGGAAATACATTTGACAGGAATTATCTGGGGAGCCAACAAGAGCACACAGCAGAGGCAGTTTGTCTGGGAATCTCACAGTCCACAGAGATTAGATACTCAAAACATGAATCCCAGAAACAGCTTATTCCCACCTTTAATGAGGAAACAGGATCCACCCTGTGCTCAGTTTTCTGCTCCATGCACTACCACCAGTGCCAGCAGAACTATCCTCCAGCAAAACCCCCTCCTTACCAGACTCTCTGCAACCACTGAGGTGGAACTGAGAGCAGCTCAGTTGGAAGGAACCTACGACCATCATCTTGTCCAAGAGCCACTTCAGGGCTGGCCAAAATTTCACATGTGTTTTTAAGGGCATTGTCCAAATGTCCCTTCAACACTGACAGGCTTGGGGCAGCAGGCACCTCTCCAGGAAGGTTCTTCCAACACAGAAAGGTTGTTCCAGTGCTTGACCACCCATATTCATGTCCCTGAACATCCTTTTCTGATGGTGGAGTGCAGAACTGGGCACAGCACTCGAGCACCACCTCTAAACACAGAGGGATACCCATCTTTTTTGACCATCTGTGTTTTCCCTGCCCAGGGTGCAGTTTGCCCTCGTGGCTCTGCTGGCTCCTGAGGACCTGCTGCCACCCAGCACCCCCAAACCTCTCCTGCAGGGCTGCTCTCCAGCCATTCCCCTCCCAATCCATAATTACAGCTGCCAGTTCTCTTGTCCCTCTCGACAGTCAACAGCAGCTCCCAGTTTATTATCATCAGCAAACTCACTCACAGTGTATTCAGCTCCTGTATCCAGATCACTGATAAAAATATTGAACACAACTGGGCAGGAACATGAATCCATGCTGTGAGCACCTGATGATTTCATCATCCTTTAAATGCCTTTAATAGTGCCCAGTGTGGTTCTCTCCATTCTATTTTTCCCAGGCACTGAGCTTACACTAACAGGTCTGTAGGCTTCTGGATCTTCCCTCATGCCCTCCTTGTAGACTGGAATAATTCTGGCTGGCTTCCAGCCAGCTGGGAGCTCCCCAGACTCCCAAGGTCTTTGTAGAAGACATTCTCCAGCTCCTTCAGTACTCTGGGATGAATCCCATCCAGCCAGCTCAATTTATGGGTGCTCAACTGATGATAACTTGCTGCTGTTTCTTGTTAATCTTCGTGCAGCTCTTGGTGGGAGGGGTTGGTTGATCTGACCTTGCTGAGGTCACTTGCACAGATTCCTCCTCTTCTGCCACATCAGGCCCCTGCCCAGCTGCTCCAGGAAGAGCAGCTCGTCTCCCTGTGCACACAGGGGAAGAGGGTGGGCTCCCAGCACATGGAATTCCTGTGGCTGGTGTGCCCAGGGCTCGGCCCCGCTGGCAGGACACACCTCCCCACCCCATGCACCACACGGGGAACAAACACGGAGCCACGCTGCAAGTTTTCCTTCCAGTAACACCTGGAAGCTTCCCTAACCTGACACCAAGCAGGCAGCAGAACAGTGTCCCTAAAAAGGTGGGTTAGAGCACTACTGATAGATGTGTTCTAAAATAAAATCATGAAATACAGTAGGGAACTCGTCCCTGAGGAACCTCCATGGACTGCAGCAGTCCCAGCAGGACACAGCCAGAATTTGTGGACACTGAGTGCTGCGAAGAGCAAAGCTCTGATTCTGCAAGGTGTCCTTGGAGCCCTATTATTTGTGATTAATAAGGCATGATGCAAACACTTAGTTAAATCAGATTAGATCAATAGTACACCATGAATCACTTCTATAGGTTTCCTATAATATTTATATAGACTGCAGTTATCAGCAAGACTCTCCAGTAAAATTGTCTGTGCTGAAATTTATTTGAAAAAGTACCTTTTATACTCTATTAAAAAAAGCAAACTGACTTTTTTATTCTCTCGGAGAGCCGAACTTCCCAGGCAAAAGCTCGGGGAACAGCATGTGGCTTTGCAAAACAAACATTTGGAGACTGCTGCCTGTTTTATCACCTCGTGGAATGGGAATTCCACCTCCATCCCTGTTCCTCCTCAGCCTCTTACACACAGTGACAAAGAAATGTTTGAGCTATCTCTGCTGACTGTTGGGAGGGCACGAGCAGGAGTGTGACAGAGCCAGCAAGGGGTAGGAAAGCCAGCACACTTCCACACTGGTCCAGTGATGACAAAAAAATGCCGTGGCAAAGATTTTCGTGGGGTTTCAGAAACTCCTTGTGCATTAAATCAAGGCAGTGAATTTACAGCGAATTAATGAAACTAATTTTCTGGCTGGAATCATCATCTGTGAATTATTGTGTCTTTACTCATTAAATAAATTATCTGTGTCTTCCAAGACATTAAGAATGCATCATAAATTACCACCCTTCATAAATAATTTGCTTTTTGCCTGGGTTTAAATATAGAGAGAGAATTAAGCAAGGGGAAGAAAAGCATACAAGAGATAAGGGAAGCAAAGGGGCAAAAAAGAAAGCACAAAGAGAAGGGAAGGGGGTGAAACTGAGAACAAATGAGTGAAGAGAGGAAAAAACCAGGTGAAAATGGAGACATATGTCCAGCTCAGAAGGGAAGGAAATGGGGAAGGAAAAAAGGAAGCGAGGGATGAAAGAGGACAGACAGGACAAATAGCCCTGTGCAGTATTTCAGGTCGGTGTTAATTGCGACTCGGTGAACGTGGCAGGAAATGAAGCGCCAATATCCAAAGGCTCTCGTGACTTTTATAAACGATTTCATTCCCGTGGAGCTTGTTCCATGTCAGTGAGTACAAACATTCTGTCCAAGAGATCTCTGCAAAGGGATGCCAGCGAGGGAAGCGCACTTTGTCATGGAGCGGTGACAGCACTTACTGAGAGGGCCCAGATTTGTAAATGACAACAGCAGCCGTGGCTGACTTGTCAGAGAGGGGCAAAGCAGCACCCCCTGGACTTGTGCTGTGGGATCCTGCTCCAGGCTGGGCCAGAGCAGGCAGAGCCCGATCTCATCCCTGCCCTGCCCTGCCTCAGCTCAAGGACACGGTGCTGACAAACGCAGCACCTGCACACAGGTGAAACCTCCTTGGGGCACCAAGGTGATCCAGGTGCAGACCTGTGCCGTGATCCAGCAGGATTTCTGTCTGGATATCATCCAGGACACCAGTACCCATCCCTTAATGCTAAAGCCTGCCAAGGATCACAGAACAACCTGAGTTGGAGGGGACCCACAAGGAGCAGAGTCCAGCTCCTGGCCCTGCCCAGGACACTCCAAGAACAATTACAGCTTTTAAGACCCACCAGAGGCTGCCAAAGCACCAGCCAAACCACTGTCCACAGAGTGGCCAGAACAGCTGCTTTCTCAGTCAGACCCTTGGCTGCTTCCAGGCTCCCCCTCAGTTCGAGGGCCACCAGGACAGAGCTGGGCAGCAGCAGTGGCATCCCCTTCCTGCCACACTGCAAGGAATGAACCCAGTGCAGTGAGGAACAGGTTCGGGGCCCGTTTGCCTGCACTCTGTGAGAGCCTCTCTGCGTGGAGAGCATTCCCACTGAGGAAGATCCTTGTTCTGACAAATCAAGAGCTGCAGTTTAGGGAGATTTCTGATGAGAAGTGGGATGAAGTTAATAGCGACGGTGCTGGTGAAGAAGCCCGTGGGACACAGCACAGATCTGAGCAGATCAGATCCTGCAGATCTGAGCTTGTTTGAGATGACCAGAAGCCATGCAGGAGAACTAGAGGAGCTCCAAGCCGAGTATTTTGCTCCTTGGTGGAACTCAGCACCAGAGAACCGCAGCCACAATGGCATTTTTGTGGCCAGCTCGGAGCACAGGCAAACATCTGCCCTCAAAACCTGACGTGGCCATTGCCTTGCTGAGCTGCCCCAGCCAGCTGTGGTTTGCACCCTGGCCTGGTCACACCGGGTCTCCTGTCCTGCATCGCGGGGTTTGGCTGTGTCAGCGCCGCAGCCGGGCTGGGGACAGGGCGGGGTCACAGCAGCTGGCTCACCTCTGGCTCCCTGCAAGCAGAAGGGTGTTCCTGCAGGAAGCTGGAGGGTGGCCAGTCCTGGGAGCTCTCGGAGAATGAGCACAACGGCAGCTGTTTCCTATCTGGAAGTGGAAGAGCTCTGAGCTCAGCCCATGCGGGTCACCAGCCAGGAGAAAAGGAATTCTTTCCTCCTTCTTCCAAGTCCAAACCCAACCCAGGGTACATGGAGCCTCGGACAAATCTGCTCTGCAACCATCAGATCTGCTGGGTAACAGGGAACAGCAATACCAAGGCAACAATGAAAGCGAAGCCACAGCAGGATAAGTCCCAGAAAACAACAATCCAAGGAAACATCTCTGGGAAACTCCTGGCCAGGTGACAACACACACAGCCTTACCACGGAGTCACCCAACGGGTTAGAAGGGGCCTTAAAAATCATCTCATTCCACCCCCCTGCCCTGGGCAGGGACACCTCTCACCAGAGCAGGTTGCTCAGAGCCCTGTCCATGCCACAGGGCTTGGGTTTAAAGAGGGTATCTGAAGGGTTTTGGGTTTGAGGGTCCACCAGCTGTATTTGAAGCAACTCCATAAGGATGGAGGAATGTGGCCTTTGGTACAAAAAGGTCTCCTTGCTGCAAACATCAGAGCCAAACACAGCATTTCTGTACAGCTTTCACAGCACTAGAAACCCACCTGCTGACCCAGGTGGCTTCTGTCCCAAACTCTGGGTGCTGAACTCCCTGTGCCGGGCACAGAACATCCCTAAGCTCGAACCACTTCAGCACAACCCTTCCCACTGTCTGGATTTACCCAAATGGAGGCTGGAAATGGTTTCCCCAGCTCCTCTCACCATTAACTCAGCAGCCAGATTCACCACCTCCAGTCACCACCTGGGGATCCTGGGTGCTAAATCAAACCTTTTGGGTACTCAAGAGATCCTGAGCAATTCACCCAGGAGGCAAGAGAGAAGGGAAAGAGGAGGAACTGAAACATCTAGCAGGAAAAAGGAAAGAATTCAGCTTCATCTCTTTTGGGGGGGAGTTTGGCTGGGTGAGTGACCTCCACACACTTTCTCCAGCTCCCCACCACGCCTGCTCACAAGGCTGAGCAGAGGGGCTGCTGCAGGGTGACGCTCACCTGGAGCACCCATCTCTTCCCTGGCCTCCAGCCAGCCTCTCCCAGCAGTACCGTGGTCACACAGCACCATATAAGCTTTCCTTGGAAAAAAAACCTGTTCCTTTCTCTGCCCACAACATCCACAGGGTCACATCACACAGGCTTTTCACACCTCTTAAACTGCACAATTCCCTCCTGCTTCCGACTTGGCTGCTTCTCAAAGAAATGACCCCAAATCCTGTGCAAGCTGCAGTATAACCCGAGCCTGCCCTCTCCATCCTTTCCATCCCTGATGCCAGCAGAACACCTCCACTCCAGCTGCTCTTCCCACACAAGTCCAGCCCAAACTCCCACATCCTCCTTCCCCGTGCTGTCCTGATGTTCCTGCAGTCAGCCAGCCCTCAAGGGAGGTAACATTCCACCAACTCCAATAACTCAGGATGGAGATCAGCTGGTAATGGAAAAGCCTTTCCCAGAACAGTCTCCAGCTGATTTTGGAAAGGTTCAGAGCAGCCAGCCTAGATCCCACCACCTCCATGCAGTCAGCATCATCCCTGGAAATATTTACCTCCCTTTTCCTTGGGTAAAGGCCTCTGTACCCAAGGGCTGTGCAGAGGATTTTTCCCACTGCCAGCTCAGCCTGTTTTGAAACCCCGTTAAAAATAGGGGATTTTCCATCAGGTCCTGAAGCAACAAGTGAGTCCAGCCAAGTGTGAAGCAGGTCACTCTCCTCCTTCACAGCTTTTCACACCATGTGTTCCGTGTCCGGGCCGTGACAAGGGCTGGCCTTGGGGACATGGAGGAGGCGGCTGCCGCAGCCTTTGTGCACCAGCAGCTCCCTTCCCTCGCTCCCGAGCCAGCACACATCTGCCCCACAGCAGGAGCACCATTCCTTCCTCCCGATCCAGCAGGATGGAGAGCCAGAGATTTATGTACTCCACGATTTTTATGTGCTCTCAAGAAGGGCTGCGGAGGGAAAACTCCACCACTCACAAAAGCCTCCATCTGTGAGTTTATTTATCCGTGCTGGGAAGGCTGTTTATTCTGTTTCGGGGTGGAAACTACACTGGGATTGCAGCTTAATTGTACTGTTTGTTGAATTAATTGCTCTGTTTGATCGGCCTTTCTCCCATCATGCTTGGGAACGGAATGGCTTTGCTGCAATGTGGGAATGGAGAGGGTTGGAGCTGTTTCTCCTGGCAGCCAGCATGCAGCGAGCAAGAGGGGCTGTTTTGGGGACAGCACGAAGTGCCTGGTGCAGATCTTGCTGCAGAGGGTGGCCAGGGAGTTTAAGCATCCTGGGAATAGGGCCCAGGCCAAAGGCAGAGAAGGATGTGGATGTATAGGATTCTGGGTTGGCCTTTCGCTTCTTTTTCCAGCTGACCCCTGCCCAGCCAACCATCCAGGATCCGTGTGCCCAAGCAGGGACCTGCTGTCCAGGCTGGCCCCTCCATGACTGGTGGCCTCTAACCACTTCTCCTGCAATGAGAGCAAACACTGTGAATTTTCCAGGTCACCCGATGAATCACGGCACACAGAGCAAACCTCAGCATTATTTTCATATTGGAACATTTTTCCCCTCACCTTCATTCACAGTTTTTTTCTTTTCCCTTTCAGGTTTTGCCAGCAAACATCCAGCTCGAGTGAAATCCAGCTTGTTTCACATTCCGTTTTTCCACTTTCATAATCACAGCCCTCGACTTTTTAGGTCTTGTTCCTGCCTCTCCCCCTTCCCACACACACTTCCTTCTGCCCACTGGCCTTTGGCTGAGCACAGTGACCAGTGGCATTTCCCACACACACTTTTTCAGTTCCCCCCTCTCTCTCCAAAGGGAAGCAGCATCAGGATTCCACGGGGATGTCACCGCTCTCCCGCCAGCACGGACGGGACTTCTCTCTCTGAGCCACACCTGCCTGGGGACCCTTCCCGACACAAGAACCAGGCACTAAAGGGAATCGACCCCATGGCCACCCTCCCGCCCTGTTGGCAACATCCCAACACAGGCAGCAGGCTGATTCCTCCCACTCATTAGACATCCCAGCAGAGTGCAGGGAGTATGTCAGGCCAGGAGGGCACAACCCCTGGAAGGACAACCCTCCCCACCTAATCCTGCCCCTTTCACTCGAATCTGCAGGCTCTGGGAATGTGCCTTCCATGACAGAGAGCGAGCTGCTGGAGACAGCCAGATGTTTCAATCAGCAGATCTCTGGTGTCTGAGGCAAACCCATTCCTTGCTGATAAGGAATGAATACTGTCTGTGTCTGTCCGGGTACGTGTTTCTCTCTCTCTCTATTTCTCTTTTCTCCTTCATAAAGCTGTCAGACCAAAAATAACATATTAGTGCAAGGAAGGAATGTCAGCTGTAATACAATAACGTGGTTGGGAGGCTGGGGGATGTGCGTGCCTGGCTGCTGTGCCAGAGTCTCTCTGTACTGAGCTATGGCTCAGGAGTGCCTTTCCCTCCTCCTCACCTTGATCTCCCACCAGACATGGAAAATGGATATGATAAATAGGAGGGAGTGCTTATTCAGCACCATTCCACTGCCAAAAGCCACCTGTGTTTGACACCACAGGAAGATCACACATCCCCAGGACAGAAAGTGAGGAATATCAGCCCACTGATAATTCACCCCTGGAAGCATTCAAGGCCTCGTTGGATGGGGCCCTGAGCAACCTGCTCTAGTGGGTGGTGTCCCTGTCCATGGCAGGGGCTGGGACTGGATGATCTTTAAGTTCCATTCCAGCCCAAACCACTCTGGAATTCTGTGAACATGGCAGGAATGGCCAGCCCACACCAGGCTCAGGCTGGGCCACCGGCACGGGGCACAGCTTGAAAATCCAGTGCCCCAGTGTTGACTGGAACAGGGTCTGGGACAAAACATGGTAAGGGGCCCACTGCTGAGGTCACCTCTTGATTTGAAGGCCAGCAGGGCCTCATGCTGCTCTCTGGCCTATCCAACCAGCTCCTGGCAAAATCCCTCCACGGAAAACCAATGACACCTGAGGGACCATCCCTGGTCCACAGGTACCCAGCACCACCGGGATGGTTTCCAGCTGGACAGAACTGTTCCCATCTCCTGCTCATCTGTTCCAGCATCCAGAGACTTCTTGTGCAAAGGCAAAAAAAAAGAGGAAATACATAAAGAAGGAAAAGCCTCCTGCCCCCACACAGGTCTCTTATCTTCACCCTGAATGGGTGGGGCCCGTTCTGGCACCACCAGGCAGGAGCCCTCAGGTGCCAGGCTCTTCTCTCACCTTCCACACTTCAAGAAGCAACAGTGCCCATTCCAACCCTTCCCATGGGCCCACCACTGCCACATTTCACAGCCGTGCAGATGTCCCAGCCCCGAGCTCTGCCTTGAGCGGTGCCATGAACTGAAATGGCTGCAGGAGTGCCAGGGCTGGGATCCAGCGCCGTGCCCCGCTCCGAGCCCGCTGCAGAGATGTTCCTCCCCATTTCCTCCGCCCTGCCACCACAAATGCAGGACCAGGGGAGCTGACAGGCAGGAGCAGGCTCACAGACATCTTGTCCAGTGTCCAATTTGGGGATGTGCCAGGCTGAAGGATAAGATTCCTACCGACAGCACATATGCAAATCAGGGCTCCTTCTGCAGTTTTTAATAGCCCAAAACTGATTTAACTCTTCAAACACAGAGGCCAAAATCCCTTTCAAAATGTGCGTTACTGTTCCAAAAATTCTGGCTACTTTTGATATGCAAATACCAACCCAGCCTCCTTCTCAAACTTGCCAAGTTCTTGATTTCATTTTCTTAATTCCATCCAGTAGCACCGAAGTTGCACAGAAAGATGCAAAGTGTTTCTTCTAGCAGTTCCTAATTAATTCAACGCCTGGTCTTTTCCGTGGGTTGTTTTCCAGCCCCCTCCTTTTCAACCTGGTCAGTTGTTGGAGGCATCTGAGGTATCCATGAAACCTAATGGGGCAGGAAAGTCACTGTGATGACTCTTCAATTAGCTGGACAAGGATGTGCAGCGTCACAGAAAAATGTTTCTTCTGCTAATGAGAACTAACGATCCCTTACCTGGGGGATTCTGTGCTCTGATCAAAGGAGCCCAATCAAAACCTCTGCAAATTTCTGACTAAACCAGACAAAAGAAGGCAGAAAGGCACCAAGTCAGATGCTGAATAGATAATAAAATTCACTTTCCCTTTCCCTTCCCTGAAAATGGTAAATCTAATGGGCATGACTAAGCAGCTGTGAGGGAAGACGTGAACAAATTTGTAAAGCAAAGGGGAGTTTAAAGTTCATCTCATTTTCCCCTTCTGCAACATTGTCTGCAATCATATTATGATTTAAAGGCCACCTTTCCCCCAGTGGGAAGCGGGTGAGAAGGGTATGATTCAATTTTGCATGCCAAATGTGATGGGAGAAGAGGAAGGCCAGGAGGCACAGGCAGAGCAGCCACATCCCCTTGGCACTGTTAAATGTGTGTTCCTTTTTCCAGTTCTTCAAGGTACAGGGGGAAAAGTAGAATAATGGCACAGTGGCATTTTCTGTCTCAGTTTGTACACGGAAAAACTGCACCTTTCACTACTGGGAACGAAGCCAGAACAAATCCTGATTCAACCAACACCAACCTTGGGAGACTCTGCTCCACCTTGAGAAAGCCCCTGGAAGCCAAATGACAACCCTGCCCTTTTCCAGGAGCTGTCACCGTTCCCTGCTGCATTTCCAGCTCACCAGAAGACGCTCCTGCTGCTGTTGGCTTCCACCCTTCTCACTTGCCAGCAGGATTAATCTCAGCTCCGTGTCACTGCATTCCAGGGTGGCAGCTGGGCTGTTCCCATTTGAGGCAGTAGGAAAGGATTATCCCAGAGGATGCAGAGGAAGGAAGCAAAGCAGCATGGACCCCTGTCCAGGTTAGTTCTGCCTGCCACTCCTGGCCCCTAATTTCTCGGCAGGGAACATTTTTCCCCAGATTGTGTCCAGTTCCAGAGGCTTCATGTCAGTAAATGGCCGTGGTGATATTGAACCACAAGAAGAGTGGCATAAATGGAGGGAAGGGGTTGTTTGCAGGAAGGGAAGTGCCAGTGAAAAATATTTAAGACAGAGGTGACCTTTCAAGCACGGAGCAGATCTGGATTCCAGGAGATCTCTACAGTTCCCTGATGGGAGGGGGCAGCCAGGGCAGGGTCGGGCTCTGCTCCCAGGGAACAGGGACAGGATGAGAGGCAATGGCCTCAAGTTGTGCCAGGGGAGGCTCAGGTTGGACATCAGGAGGAATTTCTTCCTGGAAAGGGTGGCCAGGCACTGGAAGGAGCTGCCCAGGGAGATGCTGGAGTCCCCATCCCTCCAGGTGTCCAAGGAAGGCCTGGACGTGGCACTCAGAGCTCTGGGCTGGTCACGAGGTGGGGATGAAAGGTTGAACTCAATGATCCTGGAGGTGTTTTCCAACCCCAATGATTCTGTGGTTCTCTCTGCACACCCTTTGTCACTGCCCTTCTGCCAGTCCTCAGGGAAGTCCCTTTGCTTGGCTCCAATTGTGCCTTCCTTCCCACGGTGGATCCCCCTTATTAACAGCATGGCCCTACACAGGGATTCTCCTCATGCCAAGCACAGCCCAGGGTGTGCAATGGTCAGAATTCCCACTGCCCACCATCCAGAGGGGCTTTCCCCTTAGGAATGCCCTGAGAAGCCAGCACTCCCCACCAAGAGGGCAGCCCCAGCATGGGAAAGAGCAGCTCACACTCCCTGGCTGCACACACCTGCATCCCCCAGCTCAATAAAACATCATAAAAGCAGAGCAGTTCCACGATAAGCACAAATAGATCAATAGCATTAGAGCTGCTCTTAATGGCTGCCTCAGGCTTTTCATGCGACGCCTTCGAAAATGTCCAGTAGTGAGTAATTAATGACCAAACCAAGTAATTGCTTTCTTGATTTTTCTCAAAACTAGAATTCACCGAAAGAACTTGGAGCTTTACTGGTGCTACACAGTAAATTAATTCAGTAAGTGCTGATATTACAAGTCTGGGCTGCCTGTTAAAAAAACACGGCAGTGCTGTAGAGTCTGGCTTTTCGTGCTCTCTGAGGTAACCCTTTACAGGCTGCTCCAGCTGCCTGCCAGAAAGCAGCTCAGCCCTTACTCTTCTGCACATCAACCTGCACAGACTTTGCTCCTGGGGGAGTAGCTTCTCTTAGAGGAGATGCCAGGAGCCCACAAACAGGGATGAAGGCAAATTCTCCCCTTGCACCTTTCCAGTCGCAATGTGGGAGTGGAATCAGGAGCCCGGGGGCTTCTCTGGAGGTACACAAAAGCTGGAAGTGGGACCACAGTGACTGCCAGACACCTTTGAGTTCTTGCCATCATGTCCATCGAGCTGGATGCTTCCCATGGAACTGGCAACTCCAGCTTAATCCAGGGATTTTTACCCCTTGAGGAGAGGTAAGAGAGAAACCAAAGGGGGTGACAAAATAGCAGCGGATGGGGAGCACAAAGGGAGCAAAGAGAAAAAGGCAGGGATCAGAGAGCCTGTTTGTCTCTCCATCTCTCCTGGAGCAAGAGGATGGATGTGGCTCCCGTTTCTTGCCACATCTTCTATTCCATATGCTCAGTTTCTGCTGAATGACATCTCTGAAAACAGCCTGAGGTGTCACCTCGAAGGTGATCCATCACTTGTCAGCTGTGCCTGCCGATCCACTGCAGAAACCCAGGACACAGGCTCCCAGCAAGCCCTGGCACACCCTGCACATAGCTGAAAGCAAACTCTGCAAGAGACTCCCAGCATGTCCATTTTCACTCCTTCATGGATTTACACGACTTCAGCCACCATCTACCCCGACACCGCAGGAGGAATCGCACGTAGAGCTCTTCACAGGCAGTGAACAGAGGCACAGACTCTGCTCTGCACTCACACTGCCTGCCTGGGATGCTCACACAACCTTAGGCACCCGAAGAGGAAGAGGGTGATGAGCAATTCGAGACACCCATCATCCATGGCACAGCCCGGAGAGAAACCCACATAAAAGTACAGGTCCCAAGAGGGGAGGGGGGTGCGAGTCCAGATCTTCCAGTACCTCTGGCCTTCCTCACTTGGCCTGTCCTTCTCACCACAAGGCATCTCAGGCAGACAAAGTTACCCCAACAGCCCTAAATTTCCACCATCTGCAGCATGAGACACTCCTAAAATGAGTGCTGTGATTACATGTGTGTGTGTGTGTGCCGGCATGAGAGAGAGCACGAGGCAATGAGCAAATTACTGGAGTAATCCTTCCATCCCCACAGTAATGAAAGATTGTTTCCCTGCTCCCAGGAGCACGATTGTAGCCTGGGAGCTTAACATTCAATCTGACATGGACCTGCAACACGCACTGTTAATCCCTCTAAGCACAGTGACAGCTCCCAACAACCCCCTCAAGCAGAGGAAGCGCCGCGTCTCTTCCCCATCTTTCCATTACCATATTTTTAATTGGCTGTGAATATCCTTTTGCTTTTGTCAAAACAAGTTCTGCTAAACCACCGCTTACGGATATGAACGGGGGAGCCAGGATTCATGAGAGAGAAGCCAAGAAAATCCCTCTGTAAATGAAGATTTGTGCCGAGGGAGGCGCGGCCGGGAGGAGCGGGAGCAGGGGCGGCTCATCCCTGTCGGCATCACCGGCCGTACGAGCGGGCCCGGGGTTGCAAGAGTCCACCCAGAAGTTCAGAGATCTTCAGCTGAGTGAGACAGAGCTTGGAGTACGATGAGCCAATAGCCAGTGCTACAGAGAAATCAATTTTAAGAACATTTGAAGCAGAAGGCCCTGGAAGGGATATTCTGTCAGAGGGAACGTGGCAAGAGAAGAAGGAAGCAAAAGGAAAGAGCACACAAATCATGCTCATGCACACAGGTACCTGACATGAGTTAGAGGTTTCTCCCTTGTTTCCTCTCTTCATCTCTCGAAGGAAAATGAGGTCTTGACAAAACCTAAACTTCATGAAAAATCTTTCAATTTTCTGTTTCTTGCTCTTGGTTTTAAAGGAAATTCTTTCCCTTTTGAAAAAAAAGAGAAAAAAGCTAACCTCTTTCCTCTAAAGAAAAACATTTTCCAGAAGGATATCATGGAAAACAACCCAAGCTGAAGCTGCTGGCCATGTAAGGCGACAGGTTTCTACCCAGCACTGTGTTCCCCATGCCCTGGATCTCCCAGGCTGACTGCCTAGCGTGTCCAGCAGGAAGTGTGAATACAGCCCTGAGCGGTCTCATCACATCCACCCTCACAGCCAAGCTCAGCGAGGGAAAATGCACTTGCTCTTGCAGGCAGGGAGGCTGGGACAGGGGGGGAAGATGTTTAAATACTCTCCCACACAGCAAATCCCACTGCAGCCTGTGACAAGTGGCATATGGGAACCTCTCCCGTGCCTGAGCACCCCACTGAGCCCGTGCCCTTGGGATGGGGCAAGGAGGAGACACAGTCAGGCTGAACAGGTTCGTGGCACTTTGGGAAGAGCCAAGATGGGGAGGTCAGAGCTCCCCGTGTTCATCTCAGGACAGATGACCCAGCTTTGGGTCACGTCTCGGTCTGGTTTCCATCCTTAACACATCAACCAGAAACCATCCTCACCCCCACAAAAAGCCCACCACAGTCCCCAGGGATGCGGGGGAAGTGACAGCCCTGATTTGTTTCCTGCTCTGCTGGAGACTCCGTGGGCAGCAGAGGCTCTTAGATCAGGTCCCAGCCACTGCTGAGAGGGGCAACTCCAGGAAAACCAGCCCTGACTTTGTTCACACAGTGAAATGGGGAGAAAACACCTGTGGAAAGGACCCGACAGTGCAAGGGGAAGGATTCAAGGCCACGTTGGATGGGACTTTGAGCAACCTCGTCTAATGAAAGTTGTCCCTGCCCATCCCCATCCAACACCATCCCTGCAGGGGAGTGGAAACCAGATGATCTTTAAGGTCCCTTCCAACCCCAGCTATCCTGTGGTAACCATCAAACACACGTTTCCAGAAGCTTCAGTGTGTCACTTGCAAGTCCAGGGAGAGCTGGCTTTGCTGTGTTCGAGTGGCTCTTTTTATGTTCTTGACTTTTTTAGCACAGAATGAGTTCTAAATAAATCAGCACTGTACAGGATGTGCACGGATGGAGCAGCAGGGCCACTCCACAAAGGCACTGAATGGCTCCGTGTCCTCAGGGATGTGGGGAACAAGCTGCTCCGCGAGGTAATTTCCCTGCCCTTTTATTCCAGCAGGCAGCCCCCACACTCGTTTGCAGCTCACACAACAAGGGCTGCACACACTAATCTGGGCTTGGAGAGCGCTCAGTTTCCCTACCCTGGCACTAGGCAGGAATCTGGGGCAGAGCTGAGGATGTGACCCACGGCCAAGTGTGATTCCCGTCTCCACGAGTCATTCCCACAGCCCAGCAGCTGCCGTGCACCAGCACCCTCACAGGAGGGCAGGAAAACACGGAGATGATTCCCCTCATGTCCCCAGCGTTTAAAGGCTGATTAGTGCTGCTTCTAGGAGAGCTGGGCCAGGGACTGAAGTGGCACGAGACAGCTGGCCCAGGATTTCAGTGCAGGTGTCAAAGGAGGTGCTGCCAGCACAGAGACCAGGCTCCATCCTCCTCCCTCATCTCTTGGCTTCAACCCCAAGCCATCAGGAGATCCCGAGGGGAATTCGCACACTGGGGACGTGAATCCTGTCCCTGCAGATCAGCTCCTGACCTCCTCCTGTGCTCAGCAGAGTCCTGCTGGGACTGTTTGGCACAAGAGCAAGTTAAACAGCCAAAAATTTGAGCAGCTCCCATGAGGCCATGCAGGTGAAACCCTCTCTGGGGAGGGTGGCCCTGCCACAGGGGGGAAGCTTAGGGTAAGTCACACCTGGCATGAGCCTGCTCGGGGACCAGGGTTTTTTTCCAAGCACCAGATCTGGGCCTCCAGGTGCAGAGTTAGAGATGTTGGGGTTTTTCCTTTCAGATAAGCCTGGAAAGGGAGCAAAATACACAGGGCAAGGAGGACAACCAAACCTTCCCAGAGACTGCCACAGAGCACACCTCCACCAACAGGGACTGAGAGAAACTGAATAGAGAAGTGGAGAATGGAAATTGGGTATGGAAAACTTCCCAGCACAGAGGATACTTGCCATCAGCTGACATGCCACCCAGGCAGAGTTCCTAACCCAGGCTGCCAGCCCCAGAACGAGAACAGGTAAGGCAGAGAAAAAGGCCGGATCTGCCTTTTTCCAGAGTTGCCTGGAATGAGGACATGACTTCATCAGCAGCTGCATTACAAAGCGGACAGCGTTTGCCCTGCAGCACAAAACTCAATATCCCCTCATCGGAACTGCAGACTTATCTTTGGAGGGTCTCTCCATCCTGGGAACACGTGCAGCCGGGGCTGGCAGCCGTCCCACCCCACACCTGCCCGAACACACATCTGCTCTGCATCACTGCAGCACAGAGCCCCAACAGGTGGGCTTGGTTTGGATCTCAGCGACTGCCCGGGGAGGATTTCCCCTCTGGGAGTCCATCCTGGCCCCTCTGGAAAGCCAAGGGGGCAGAGCTGAGGTGCTTGCACCTTTTGGAATAACAAGGGGAACTTGGGGAACAAGAAATTCATGCTTGAGGTTTCTGGTCAAGATTTTTTTAACCAAATCCAAGGCTCAGCTTCTAATTCTGAGAGTTCAATTCCCTGGAAACTTAATCCCTCCGCTGAAGCTGAACACAGAGAAAAAGCAGCCAAGCCCACTAACCTGGATTTTCAGAGTGAGGGAAACAAATCCTTCCTACTCTCCTAACGGAGCCAAATCCTGATCCCACCAAACTTCTGAGCACAGCCCACCCCAGCTTTGGCCACCACTGACCAGGAGCCTGTGAGCCCACCCCCACACGAAGCCATCCCCAACCTTCCCCAGCACCACCCCAGCTCTCTGCCATGGCCAAGCTCAAGCAGCCAGGAGGTAGAGTCCTGCATTCAGGCACTTCCCACTCCAACGGGATCCTTCTGTGAACCCCACCACCAGCTGCTAAAGCAAACCAGCCTCTGGCACAAACCCCCACCCTGGGACTGAGAAGGATGTGTTTGTCTGGAGACACCAACGACAGCTCCGTGATGGCACAGCCAGATTGCTCTGCCCCTCAGGAAGGCAGCTCAGGGGATAAAACTAAATGCTGGCATCACCCACAAACAAAGCAATTATTCCCTCAGGCTTTTGTCCCTGGGATCCAGCAGTGGGGTGAGTGGGAATGGCTCAAAGCTGCACCAGGGAAGGTTTACACTGGACATCGGGAAGCCTTTCTTAATCAAAAATGTGTTCAAACCCTGCAACTGGGTAGTTCATCTGTCTGTGTTTAAGAGACATTTGGCCAATGTCCTTAACAGACTCCCAGGATGGTTTGGGTTGGAAGGGGCCTTAAAAGTCATCTTGTTCCACTCCCTGCCATGGGCAGGGACACCTTCCACTAGACCAGGTTGTTCCACTAAACCTGGCTGTAACTGTTGGTCAGTCCTGAAGTGGGCAGGAGGTTGGACTGGATGAACATTCGTAGGTCCCTTCCAACTGGAATATTCTGTCCTTTGCAGCCACCACTGCTCCAGGGCAGCGAGCATTGCCAGGGATTTTAGCACAAACACAGAAGAGGAACAGTGAGTGAGCTCAGCCAGGCACAACCCAGGACATTCCAGGTCAGGATGTATCCCAGGGGAGTGTGCAGATGGATGAGCTGGCCTCTAGCACTCCATGTACACCAGGAGCTGGGAGTTTGGAACAGCACCTGGATTTACCTTGGGAAATCTGCACCAAGGCTGAAAACCAAGCTAAAAGTGTGGTGCACAGATCAAGCCCAGCACAGAAGCCATGGAGAGAAACACCCAGAGATAACCTCCTGTGGTATCCCATGGGAGTCCATCCCATGGTGCTCACTGCCCTCTGAGGTGAACGTACCCTGGTTCATCCAGTTAAACCCAGCGAAAGCCAAATACCAAAAGACCCAAGGAACAAACAGAGAGGGGAGGCCTGCACTTTCTAACCCACAGTTTGCACTTCGGATTTTCTCCAGATACTTCTATGCCAGGCTCATTTCCACTATGAAGGTCTGAGAGGCTTTAAAAGCATGAATTTTTCCAGGCCTGGAAGACACTTGGTTGACAACCCTAGAGAGATATTTTGTGTGCACGGGAAGAACAAAGAAAACCCACGTTATTTTAGCCCCACTGCAGAGATACAGGTCTCAGAGGATAAAGATTAGCCAGACAGGCCTTGGGAGCTCAGTTGAGACCCCTCCAAAGGGAACAAATCTTTTGCCCTACCTGCTGTGCTGCCTCCCCTGCAGCTGAGCTCCTTCCTCTCTCACTGCCACATGTACTTCCATCACTTCTCCACCTTTTTCCAAGCCTAAAATACAGCTTCGTTTTTCTGCAGCTCAGAGATTTGGCTCCTGACCTTACACCTCGCATCTCCAAACTACAGTCACCTCCTGTCTTGATCTCAGCTTCCCAAGCCATTTGGGAACTTGTCTGTGCTCTTACAACAGCAACTTTGCACCATTTGCTTTCCCGAATTTATCTTTGAGTTTCTTCCCTGAATTTGCTCTTCTGGAAATCAAATTCCTTCTTCTTTTCCTTCTTCCTCCCCTCAACAGCTGTCTGCACCCCCTGTGCTCTGCCCACACCCTCACATCCCCGCAGTTAGCCCTGAGGAGCCCCTTCCTGCTCTCTGAGCTCCTGGAAGCCAGGGCAGCTATAAAATTGATTTCTACAGTCCCTGCCTGCAAAATAAAGTGAGCTACGTCTCCCCATCCTGCTTTAAGCACCTGGCCAAGGGCTTCCCGTATATAACTGATGGAGATGGGCAGCACCCGCCCAGAACCCATTTCCCCCTCAGCCATAAATCACCAGGGCGGGGAGGCCCTGGAGCAATTGCCTCCTTGTTTTGGGTGCTGGGAGGAAGCCAGGAGATGGAGTTTGTGCCAGCTCCTGGTGCCCCACATTTCCCAGGCTGTGCTCACATCCTGGAAGTCCTGACCTGCCCTCCCAGCTGCTGTTCTGTCGCCGAGGATGGAACCAGCTGAGGGTTGAACCCACACCGCGATGGTCGCAGTGGCAGCTCCCACCACCACGGTGCAGCTGGATGAAACAAAACAAACCTAGAGAGTGTCTGATGTGGGTTCAGGGAGAGAACTCACCACCCCTGGGCTTGCCTCCTCCCCCAGAGTGCTGGATGCTAAATCTTTCCCTATCTGCCACGTCCATCCTGCAGGCTCCGGGCTTCAGCAGCCGGAGATCTGTTTCCTATAAATTTTCTGCACAGTGCCTACAACAGTTGTAGCCTCTCTAAAATAATGATTGGAGGGTGGATAGAGGAGAACAAACAGTTCAGCTGAACAGTTTATCTGATGAATTTAGCCTCCTCTCCTGTTCCTGCAATATCAGGTGGACAAATCCAATTTCCTCAAATGCATTTGTTGTTTGAGTTTATTTGACAAATACTTCCCCAAACAATTGCCTCTACATTCACTTAGCAAATATTTAAAATAAGAACTGTGCTGTTTAGTGAATCCCCTGGCACTGCACTAGTTCCCAGTGGAGCAGAAAAGTTAGGTTTTCCCCCAATATTAGTTATTCCTGCATTTCAAATTAAATTTCTTGCCAGCTCTCATTCTGTTGCGGATAACACCAGATGATTTGGTGGTGCTTATTAGGAAAGGAGCTGGTCAGTTGTCTCCCAGTGAAATTGAGTTTTCCTGGGAAGCAATAACCTATTGAAGCAGACACATTTCATCAGAAACACCCCACAATCAAATGACTTGCAGCAGCTGAGGAGAGGTTGCCTGGCAAATCCAGCTCTCAGAAATCCCTGTGGGTTGTTCTCCCAGGCTCCGACCGTGCGTTGGTGTCAGTCACCCGTCAGCTCCACATCTCCAGGTGAAAACTGGGAAACTGTGCCTTGGTTGACCTGCTTTGAGCTGGGGCAGTTGTGTGACAAGCACAGCAATGTAAGGGATCCAGAGAAAAGGGCGTCCCAGGCATTTTTTGCCCCAAAAGGAGACCAAAGGAGCTGGGCTTAGGGACACTTAACAGTCTAACTCCTGCCTGGAGTGAGCAAGAAGCTGGAGCCAGGGGTTTTCCAGGAAGAGGGAGATGGGAGACAAGAGGCCAAAACTGAAACAAGCAGATACAAACTCTGAGTATAACAGCAGATGGGCAAGCATGGTACAGGCTGCCCACAGAGCCTGTGCAGTCTCCGTCCTTGGAGGCTTTCAAACCCTGGTCTGATCCCAAAACTAACCCTGGTGCAAGATGTTGGACAAAAGACTTCCTGAGTCCCTTTCCACCCAAATTATTCTGGTCTGTGATCCTGGGAAGCCGTGTACAAGTACAGATCAAGTTAACAAAAATGAAGGTTACACAGAGTTGAAGGGATGTAACATCATACCTTGGCTAAAGTTTAGCTCTAGGACTGCCTGTATATAGAGAGATTTGGGGGGAAATAATAATAACATCCAGTTTTGGTCCAAACTGGACCAGAACCAACACTTGAAGAAAAGCTGAGGCACAAACATCTGCATTTCAGCAAACTCAGCTACAAAGACTCATCATTTCAGACCTAGGGAAAATCAGTTTCCAGGTCTCATGATTACAAAGAATAACTCAAGAGCTTGAAGAGTTCAACCAGAACCAGAAGGCAAATAAAAAGAAATCACAATTCATTATTCATCAAAATCATCACCAATCTGTTTTAAGACAATGTCAGGATATTTTAGCACTGCAGGTATCAAAAGTGCTAAAAAAACCTGCAAATGTGACTTTGAAAATCGCTTTTTTGTTGTTGTTTTGTTTTGTTTTCTGCCAGTGAAAATCTCATTGCTTGAATGTTCTTGGAAAGTCACCAGGGAAAGGTTGGGAATATCACCCAAGCAAATTCACTTAAGAATTCAAACAAACACATCAGGACACAATTTTGCTTTTGTCACCCAGCTCTGAGGGAAAGCTTTAAAAACCCAGTTAAAGAGAGGGCAGTAAAAGAACAAATGCTTCATTAAAACTGGTTTTGGGCAGAGGAGCAACAGACAACCCGTTACTGGAATAGCCTCTCCTGCTCTCCAGTCAACCAGGAGCCTTTGAACATGGCATTGAGTTGGACAGCAGCTCCTCACATCCCAATTATTTATTCTGCCGCTCGGAAGGATGCAGCCAGGACAAGCCATCCTTCTAAGCTGTGTACCACTGTGCAAGAGGGAGGAATTTCATATTCTCATTCCACAAACTCCCACTCACTGCCAAGAGCAGCAAATGACACATGAGTACACCAGGCAGGCAGGCAAACAGGCTTTCACAGACACTGGGAATTCCTTCCCTTACCACTGGGACACTTTTCTCATCCAGAAAAGCCAAAGAAAAGGGCTCCAGGTGGTGCCTCTAGAAGGGCAGTTTTTGGGGTTGTGCTGGTTTTTTAACCTTCAGGTCAGCCATGTCAAACGTTCACAGCACTGGGTGAGGGGAGAGATGAGATGAGATGAGATGAGATGAGATGAGATGAGATGAGATGAGATATGAGATGATGGGTTGGGGTTTTCGTTCAGAGCTCCATGGCCGGGGCTTGCTTCTGGATGCAAATCCATCATGTTCCTTTCTTGCCTCGAGGGGAGACAAAGCACCACCAACCTTACTCCAAGAACCACAGAGTTTTTCTAGGCTGGGCTGTCCAGAAGCTTTGCTACAGAAAGCTGGGTTGTCAGCCAGGCATGGAACAAAACCATTCCTCCAGCAAGCACCCAGACCTTCAGCTGAGGGCTCCTTGTCTCCTGGGAGACATGCCTCCCACCAGCCCACCTCTGGCCTCACAGTGCTAAAATACTTGGGATCTACAGTCTGAAATGAGATTTCTCCAGGTCTCCATCCCCGGGAAGTTAGTTTTTGGTAGGTATCTCAGAGAAGTCGTGCTTAGTTCAAAGGGGCTGCAATTGCTCCTGGATGTCTTCTAATCCCTGGCTCCATCTCTGCCTCAGCCTCTCCAGAACACTCCATAATGGACTGGCTCACTCTGGCTACATCCTTTATATCTCTTTAGCTCCATGAGCAGATGGAGTCAAGGGACAGCAGGATTTATGCTTCTTGCTCCAGTTGCAGCTTGGCTGGGTGGAAATAAAAAACAGGAAAGGACGGAGAAATGGCATCGTAACAGCATTTACCTCCTGGGCTTTGGAGCCTCTGTCTTTACCTAGGCAGTGTTTGTATTGTCAGCATTAATCCTGTGCCTTCCTCCCCAGCTGAGGAGGAGGAGGCCCAAGGGATGGTTCTCCTCCCTAGCCCATGTGATGGATGGAAGGAGCTTCCAGAAGCGTGGAATACTCTGCTGACAGAGCCCGTGCATCAGTGCTGGTTTATACCGGCAGATAATCCAGCCCAGACCGTTTCCTTCGGGGCATGCTAAGGAAAACCAGGAAATGTTTCTGACCTCTGAGGGCTTTAAAGGGAGAGAAAAGCAGGCAGAGGCATGAAAGCAAGCAGGGACATTGGCAGGGGCTCGGGAAGGAGCAGCACAATAGGCCCCTAAACTCTTTACCTTTCTCCGCCTTTCGTACAATCGAAGGGGAGAAACAAAACGAGGAGAGGGAGGGAATTATAATGAACGTGAAAGCTTCCAGATTAATTAATTACCCCTTTTAGTTAGTGAAAAAGGAGGCTAGAAATATCCACGTCTGCTCCTCTTGGAAGGCAACCCTGGCGCTTGCTCCGAACATCCCCCCAGCCCGCCTGCGCGCGGGGATAATTAATCCATTACGGGATGGATCCTGCCGTGCCGCCGTAAAAAAGAGATCTATTTCTCCTCCGCTTTCCCCTCCTCCCCGAGGAGACATCTGAAACGGATCATGTAATAAACGTTTCTTGGATGGAAGGAGAGGTATTGTTCTCTCGCCGTGGAAACAATCCCGGCAGTGGGGCCAGCCAGGAGGGAGCGGGGCCGGACACTTCACTCGGCAGCTCTTACAGCATCCTGTATGGCAGGGTGGCCTCCAAGGGACACGTTTTGTGGTGTCCCCTCTGCAAAGCAGCGCTCAGGAGGGCAGGGAGAGCTGGTTCCAACCGAAGGGGACAAGCCCAGCCTGCTCACCGAGGTCTGTGGGGACTGGAGGTGGCTTCCCTCTGTGGAGACACTGGCAGGCAGGCAACGGGACACTCTGGGCACAGGGAGGTGGCCCAGAGTCTGCCACAACACACCCAAACGAGCACCTCCGACCACACCCTTCCAACCCTGCCTCCATCCCTCTCCATCAGACTCGGCTGGAATGCAGCCCAGCCTGGGAGCAACTGCTTTGCACAGCTCCAGGCAGAGATCAGCCTTTCCACAGCCACCTCTCCTTCAGTTTGACGCTTGCCTCTTGTCCAAGGGACTGGAAACGAGCTGCATTGGACTACTCACGGTGTCCAGCTGGAATAGAATAGATCCTCCTCCACTGAGTATTTTTTATTCCTGGCCAGCCATGCTCGCTATCCAAGGTAAGAGGTTTCACTCACCTTTGCCCCACACTCAGAAGGGCAGGAGGCACAAAGGCTGCAGCCCCATCCTCTCTAATTAACAAAATCCACATGCAATGCTCTTCGTTCCCTTGGCTGGTGTTTCTGTGGAGCACAAGTGATTCCCTGAAGGGTTTCCTGAGGAGGATGCCCATCACCTGCCCAAGACCCTTTGCTCTCCGGGGATTGGGTACCCTCAAAGTATGGAAATTGCATGAGATCAGAGCTCCCCAGCACTGACTCCAGCCCTGATCCCAGCATCCCATTTGCATCAGTTTATCAGAAACATTGCCCCTCGCTGCTGACATCCAAATATTCCTTGCATGGAGGAGCTACTGACATTTATTCCTGAATTGCCACATTGCAGGAGCTTTGGCTAAGACTCATGTTACATGGGAGGAGAGAAGGGACCCTGTTACTTGGTGAAGATAAGTCCTCTACAGCCTATCAGTCTAGATTGGATTTGGGTCACTTCCTTTATTCATTTCCCTGGATGATTTTTTTAAGGCTCTTTCAAAGAAACACTCGAGCTCAGTACAATGTTCTTGATTGCAACCAGAACTGGCTGAAAAATGCTGAACTAATTGAAAGAAATTTTCTTTTTCATTCCTTCCTCAAAACATTTCCAGGGTTTCTGGTCAGTACTTGGAACTGTGAAAAATCCCCCTGGGCTCCACTCTACAACAGCAAAAGGTTTTTTCCACAGCATCAGCAGCATTTCAAAACCCTGTGAGCTGATCTTAGGGCAGCAAAGTGGCTTCTCTGTCTATCAAAGACACAGGGGTGTCACGACACCTGTGTGTTTTCATCACAACACCCCTCAAACAGACATCCAGGTCATGGAGAATAGTTCCCCCCACCAGGTCTCCATCACCACATGCTCTGAGCATGTCCTGAAGTCTTCTAAGAGCAGTTGGCATCATTAATCCTCTCTCTCTCATGGGGAAACTGAGGCATGGGGTGGCAGCAGCTCCCACAGCACGGAATCATTGAATCATTCAGGTTGGAAAAGACTTACAAGACCATCAAGTCCAACCTCTGACTGAATTCCACCTTGTCCACTAAGCCACATCACAAAATGCCACATCTCCTCATTTTTCGAATGCTTGCGGGAATGGTGACTCTACCACCTCCCTGGGGACCTTGTTCCAGTGCCTGACTGCCCTTTCAGTGAAGAACTTTTTCCTACTATCCAGCCTGAACCTCTCCCAGAGGCAGAAATCTGCCGCCTCCCAAGTCCCCGTGGGGATCCCCACGCACCAAACCGCGGCAGGGGGTCCTACCACACACCAACCTCCACGTCCCCCCCAAAGCCACAGCACTACACAGAGCTGGAGAGACCATCTGTGCCTCTACCCTAGGGCTTCCTCTTGGGGCTCTCACTGGCCCGTTCCTGTTTCTCTGTGGCTCCCAGGAAGTTGGGATATTTCACCTCAAACAAGAAGCAAACCAAGCAACCCCCACCCACAACGCCCAGGCTCTCTGGCAGAGGGGAGAGGTTTCTGCAGCGCTCATTTTCTGTCAAGTTAACACCAGCTGAACAATCTCCTTTCTTCCCTGAGCATTTCTTCTCCTGGTGGTTCCCCCTCCCCTTCCTTTCTTTTTCCATTTCAACCACCTCAAGCAGAAGGCCCTCTGAGGCACTGGTGACTTCAAAGACACCAGGTCCAATGTGCAGCAAGTGATAAAAACCTACACAGCATGTGTTGGGCAAATTAATATCCCCTCCAGAGCCACCAGCTCCCCGGTCCCAGCAGCCCCATAATGAGATGCTGTACTGATGGGGAGGGGGAGCTTGGTGCAGAAGGGGAGATGTATTTAATGTATGCAAATTGACTCACATGCAAATTGCTGCTAAGTTAAAAATAACACATTGCACGAGGAGTCGTCTTTTAAAACATTTGTTTATTCATTAGGGTAATCTCTGTTATCAGTCACCTCATTTTCTTGTGCACCAAGTGCTCAGTTTGAGGAAATTTTGTGTATTGCAGGTCTGGGGGACAACTGTGACTTCCTGCTGATCTCAGCCACCCCACAACAACTCCAGTTTTTGCTCCCCTTCCTTCTCCTCTTTTCTGCTCATAGACTACTTTTCCTCAGAGGGAAGATGCTCAAAGTGATGAACTTCAAGGACAAAAGCTGTCAGAGCCACCCAGAGCAGCTCCTGACAGCCAGAGCCTTCCCCAGGGCCGGACCAGAGCATCTGTCCCAGCTGGGCTCAGGGTGACCAAGCTGGATGGAAGGCACAACATCGTCCTTGCAGCTTCCCTTCCCTCTGTTGACCAGGAACAGGACCCCAGGAATGGCTGGAGCTGTGTCAGGGAGGGTCAGGCTGGAGATCAGTGAAAGGTTCTGCCCCCAGAGGGTGCTGGGCACTGCCCAGGCTCCCCAGGGAATGGGCATGGCCCTGAGGCTGCCAGAGCTCCAGGAGCATTTGGACAATGTTCTCAGGCCCAGGGTGGGATAGTTGGGGTGTCCTGGGCAGGACCAGGAGCTGGACTCCGTGATCCTGTGGGTCCCTTCCAGCTCAGGACATTCTGTGACTCTACAAAATAACAGTTCAAATGCTCCCTCCCAGGCTGAGCTCTGCAGGGCAGCCAGTCCTCCCCACACCTGGCACCACTGATTAATACCAGATCCTGCCAGGGGTGTTAAGCACTGCAATAGATGCTGACAGAGGCCAGTGCACCCCCTGATCCTGGCTGATTGACCTCATGGCAAATCCACTGCTGATCCTACCTGGCATTACAAAGGAGCAACGGCGTTTTGAACAGTGCAAGATGGGAAGTGGAGTGGGAAGGGGTGGTGGGTGCCATTTCAGGATGATGGCTGCAGTCCCACTGCCTGGGGGTGGTATGCAGACAGAGCATTTGGTGTGTCCAGTGTTCGATACTGAGCCTTTGCTGCAGGCTTAGGAAGAGTCTCCCGTGGGATCTACATGGAGAGCAGTTCTCCATCCAGCCATGCTGGAGTGTGCTGACACTTCGCAGTCTTTACACATCCAAAGCCCTGGGAGACGGAGGGGAGAGGGGGATAACCTCTGGACTGAAGCACAGAAGGAGCCCTGGTGTCCTGCTTTCAGTGGGATAGAGTTAATTGTTTTCCTAATAGTTAATACATTCCCCACAGATTGCAAAGCTCTTGATGCTGTGGAAGAGGAGTGGCACTAGACAGAAGCTGCAGCCACCCCAAGCAAGAGAAGAATCCAGACAAACCCTGCTTCAGCGGTACCAAATTGTCAGGGTCAGAGCTGCTGCAGCTGGACCATCTCCAGGCCCCGGAGGAGCATGTTCTGCCATTCCTGTTTTGGTAATTTCTTATTGCTCAGCCCAAGACTGGTGAAGTTACAGCATTAGCACAACCCTCCAGCACCTGCCAATGACCAGGAAGTTTCTTACTTCATTAGATAACTCTGCTCCTCTTGGGAACCTTGTTCTTCTGTCCTGTGCATGTCAAGAGCTGTGAAAACAGAGACTAAAGGGAGTCTGAGGACAGCAATAAGCCTTACTCATCTTCTTTCAGCTGGAATTCTAAATCAACATACAAACAGAGATTCACCCTTCCAAGAACCAGGATTCCTGCTCTGGGCAAAGAGGAGCAGCAGGACTGAGCTCCCCTCTCCCAGCACTGCTCACTGGGAGCAGCCTGCTCCTCCTCTGTCCCTCACCGAGGGACAGTCCTGAGCAGAGGCATTGATGGAAATCCCTCCTCACAACAGCAAGGGCAGATTTAAAGTGATTGGGTTAAACTGCATTAACCTCTGTGTGGACACAGTCACTCCAGATTTAAGTGGCCATTGCTCAGTTTAACAGGAGCCACTTCAGTGTGACCTAATTCGCCAACTGAGTAAATAAGGCAAACCAAATAAAGGTCAATGACTGTGAAGAAGTGGCTCCCCAGAGGAGAGTGACCCGCTCAGAGCTTACCTATCAACACAGATTGACAGCAGACACCATCTCTCATCCCTCTGCCTGGAGCTCCAGCTTGGAAGAGCCACTGAGTCCTGGGTGGGAGCAGGACACCAAGAGTCAGGGGGTCACCCTTAATTCAGGCAGGAGCAAGGATCACAAGTCAGGTCAACAAGAACAAACTCTCATTTCCAGAAGCTCAGCTCTTGCCTCAGCCTGTCAAGAGATGGGAGCAGGGCAGGACAGAGAGGAGATGTTGGTGCAGGCACTTCCCACACACAGGGACATGGCAGAGCACCACACTGAGCTGCTCCCTCCAGATGCCAGATTATGGCCATCCCAGCTGGAGCTGGAGGAAGCTGAAGTTCGTGACCTGTCATGAAGATGCAGGTGATGATGAAATGGTGGAGACCACCCTGCGATGCTTCCAACCTTCCCAGTCTCCCTCACCGGGGAAGGCTGGGAGAGGGAGGCTCCTGAACCCTCGTACAGATGGGATGTGGGGGATGGGAAATCAGCATCAAAGCACGGGGCTAGCACACAGCAAAATGGGATTATACAGATTCATGGACTGGAGATTTAAAAAAATGATTACAGGGACAAGACAGAGAGATACCTTCTACTACCCCCTGCCAGTGACTGGGGATTCTGGGCACAACTGGAATGGATGGTAAGAGAGACCATTCCTGTGTGTTCTCTTTACACAGTACCCGCTGCTGCTGCTGCTGCTGCTGCTGCTGCTGCTGCTGCTGGAGGCAGGGACCTGGGTTAGGTGACCCACTGCTGTCCCACCCAGGCATTTCTGTCCCAAATGGCCCAGCTTGCAGGCTGCTCCTCCCCACACCAGCCCATGTCCACTGGCCATGGCTCCTGGCCCCCAGGCAGCACAACCCCACTGCTGTGGTGGGCAGGAGTCTCTTGTCTGCCTGTCCAGAAGAGGATGGAGAACAGGAATTATTCATGCAACAACAGCTGCTCTTGCAGCTTTCCCTGAGCTCAGCCAAGTCAGATGTTTCTTCTCCCTGTGCCATCCCCCTCTCCCCACCCCGTGCTCCTTCCCCCCCAGTTTGTCATTCCCAGTGACATGCTCCACTGGTGACCAAGAGCTGGTGGCCGTCTCTTTCTGTCACCAAGGCTCGAGGTGAGTGATCCTGCCAGGTGGTGCACTTTCCAGAGGATGCAGAGCAACAGAGCCTGAATCCTAATGAGCTGCCACCCCTCCACAAGGGTTCAGTGATGCTTTCCCAGTGTCAATCAAGCATAAACAGATTATCCTGCCCGGCCTGAAGTTCATGGGCCGCCTCCCTTTCCTGTTTGTGAAGCCCCAGCAGCTGCTGGTGAGAAAACACAGAATGATTGCTCTCCAGAACTACCTAAAAGGAGGCTGTAGTCAGGTGAGGGTTGGTCTCTTCTCCCAAATAACAACCAATAGGATAAGAGGAAATGGCCTCAAGTTGTGCCAGCGGAGGTTTAGGCTGGATATTCAGGAAAATTCCTTCACAGAAAGGGTTGTCAAGTGCTGGCACAGGCAGCCAGGGCAGTGGTGGAGTCCCCACCCCTGCAGGGATTTCACAGACACGTGGGTGTGGCACTTGGGGACATGGGTCAGTGGTGGCCCAGGCAGTGCTGGGTTAAGGGTTGGACTCGATGACCTGAGAGGGCTTTTCCAACCTAAAGGATTCCGTGATTCTCCAAGGAGCACGCTTGGACGCTTGTCATATGGTGCTGCACCTGCTGCGCCCACGGCACGCTCAGGTCAGAGGCACCTTCTGAGTGTGGGAGCTTCTCCCAGAGCTCCAGGGCACAGCCCAATCCCACCACAGGGATCATCCAATCCCAAAGGACAAGTCTGCTCCCTGCCGTACCCAACTAATCTGTTTGCCCACGGCTCCCAGCAAGAACTGCTGCTGCCCTGTTGTGTGGAGACCGCTCGGAGTTGGTGAGGAATTTGTTTCCCCCTGAACTCAGCATCCTCCATCCTGCTCCGAGTCCTTGACAGAACACCCAGCCAACAATTCCAGGCCAAGGACAGACCAACACCCCCACTCTCAGATGAATCTTTCTTTTCCGTCCACTGGTGCCAATGATCACAGGAGGGCCTGAAGTCTTGAGACTTAAGGGTTAAAGTATGGTGAATTTGATCTCATCCCAAGGCAGGGAGTGGTGTCAGGAATTCCTGCTTTCCCTGCAGGGTCTGTTCTCTGCTAGCACTGCTGAACAGCCTGGATATGCTCCCCACCAAACGGCAAAAACTGGAATGCTTCCTAATTAACTGCATGGGAGAGAATAAAAATTCCCTGCTCTTCCCAATCCTTCAAAAGTCAGGGATGTGAGGAAAGACACCAGAGCAGGAGAGATGGAGTGGCCAAGGTGGAACATGTACCCACCAGCATGGCAATTCCAGCTTAATCACCTAGGGCTCGTTAGGTGGCCATTTCCATGAGGTGGAGCGCGCCCACAGGACCAAACAGCAGGGCCTGAAAATTGGAAACGTCACAGCTCGAGGCACAGGGATGTGCTCTGCAAAACTCTAATTGCAGGATGCTGGGCAGGACTGTCAAACAGCTGGCACAGCCACCCTGTCACCTCCAGGCCTTCTGCTACCTGACCCGGGCCTGCAACCACGGCATCCCTTCCCAGATCCATTAATTCCTGCCAAGCACAGCAGCTCTGAAGAATGGCAGAGAGGAAAGAAGGCAGCTTGCTAATGCTCATCACATCCCCAGCCCAAAGCTGCGGCAGAGCTCTCCACCAGCCCCACACCCAACTCTCAGCTGCTGGAGAGGATCTGATTTTTGAAAGGATCTGCCACTGCCTGACCTTTGGCTCAGGATCACGAAGGTCACAGTAAAGGAGGCGCTGGGCTCCTCGTGGCTGTCACTGCTCCTCGCTGAAGCCGTTTCATCCTGGCTGCTCTGGCTGCAGGAGCTGTTGCTGGGTTCAGCTCCCAGTTTTCCTTCCCGCTGTCCAGGCACGGCACGTCCCGCTCTGACAGGGAAATCAAGGCGCCGCAGCAGCAATGAATTATTGCTCACTAAAAGGGCCTGGTGCCCCGCAGTTCCGGGGTGAAGTGACCTCCATGAATACCTGCACGCACGCTCCCTTTGAGGATTTGGTGTGTGAGCACCAAGGCTGCACAGTAAACCAGAGATTAATGCTCAGCTGAGCAGAGCATTCCTAGGCAAGAATACAAAGCAGAACAAAGGCCTTGTCATGCCTTCAGTTCCTTCCCCACAGCTTTATTTTATTTATTTCATTTACTTTGGAAAAAACTTCCTTTGCACAACTTCCAGCTTACAGCCCTGACTTTGCAAAACTCCAGCGTGCAATAGGAGCCTCCTTCCTTTGCAGGAAGCAAAGCTCCCAGAAAGCCAAGTCCCCAGCAGACTTTTCAGGCAGCCAACACACTCTAGAAGCTTCATGCTGCTTCCAGGGGGTCTGTCCAGGCAGAGCCACTCAGGAAATCTACCCCTTAATGCCAGTCATCTGCACCAGGGAGGTCTAGAGAGCACCTGGTCATTCAGCAAAACCTGTTAAATTCTCTGGCCCTTGGCAGAAGCCAGGGAAGGTGTCTTAGGATCACTCTTCCACCTGGCTTCAAAGCATGGCAAAGCAGAGCCAGGAGCAAGAGGGAGAGCACAGCCGAGTGTGGGGCTTCACACCTTAGCAGAAGGAGATATTCAGAGTCACTGAGTCACTGAGGTTGGAAAAGCCCTCTGAGATCATTGAGTCCAACCATTACCCCAACACTGCCAGGCCCACCAATGACCCACGGCCCCAAGTCCCACACCCACACTCATTTTGTCCTTCTCAGGACAACCTCCTCCACGCCTTACTCTGCTTATAGAACACTCAGAATGCAGTTGCTATAGGGGTTTTCCTGTCAGAAAAAGGTTTTCAAGATCTTCTGCTTGCATCCAAACAGCACAGAATCAGAGGATGGTGTAGGTTGGAAAAGCCCTTTAAGACCATCGAGTCTGACTATTCCCCCAGCACTGCCAAGGCCGCCACTGACCCATGTCCCCAAGTGCCACATCCACACATCTCTTAAATCCCTCCAGAAATGGGACTTCCACCACTGCCCTGGGCAGCCTGCTCCAGTGCCTGACAACCCTTTCAGTGAAGAAATTTTCCAGAATATCCAGTGTAAATATGATCCTAAGGCAGGTTTTGGGATGGCAGCTGTCTGCAGCACAGGTTGGGTGCTGGCAGGACAATCCGCGGAAAGGAGCACAGAGACACAAGCACACTCGTGTCTGCTTTCCAAGCAACAACAAAGGGTGGAAAGCACTCTCCTGGATTTGGATGGTGGAGGAGCTTGATGCCAACACAACAACTGGGCCTGACCTATTGACATTTCTGCAGGCTCCTGATTCCTGCGTGGGGGCTGTCACTTTCAATTTGAATTGCCTGAGTCTTTTCTATCACAACAGCCTGATATTTTTTTGCTTGTGAAGAATAAATATTTACAAACCTTCACTCTCGCCAACAAAAGCATTCTGTTCCAGAATTCTCTTGGGGTTTTGTTCTGGTTTTAAACAGTTTTAGAAATCATTGCCCAACATTTTGATTTCTCTTATTAAAACAAGCGAGACAGTAAAAGGATGCACAAACTGGGGGAGGGATCACAGCAACTCTCAGTTCACGTTCAAGGGTTTTCAGCAACCTGCTGCAAAACGGCCGAGAGCATCTGTAGGAAATGCAAAGGATAGCAGCACAGTAACTCCAGCCAAAGACAGGTCACCAGGCTGTAGGTGTTACAGCGGGGATTACTGTAACACGCATATATCAAACCAGGAGTCCCGTGGAAAAGAAATATATATATACAGATTATTGATAGATGTTTCAGAGATGTTTATTTCTCCAGCCGCATGGCCGGGGCTCAGCTCAGGAACTCTGCAGTCACGGGACCCCGGGACCTTTTGCTCATCCCGGGGAACACAAACCAACCAATGGGGAACGAGGCTGACAGGGGCAGGGAAACCCCGTGTCTCTCCCCCCCAGGGCCCCTCCCCCAGGGCCCCATGGCAGGGTGAGGGACCCCAACATCTCCCCCGTTTTATTTTAATAAAATGAGAATGAAAACAACCTGATAAACATAACAAGAACAGTTTCAAAACAAAACAAGCCACTCTCTTGAGTCTTTAAATGTCTAAACAGATT
Source organism: Aphelocoma coerulescens (assembly GCF_041296385.1). Lineage (NCBI taxonomy): Eukaryota > Metazoa > Chordata > Aves > Passeriformes > Corvidae > Aphelocoma > Aphelocoma coerulescens. Next base: position 2,080,738 of record NC_091023.1, on the reverse strand, counting down.
CTCTGGAACATCTTACGGCTGACAGAAGGGAGACAGAACTTTCTGAACATGCTTTGTGGGGAAACTGAGGCAGGATAGGGCTTGATTTCTTCCCTCCCCCTTTTCATCCCCCCATCGGCATTGAAGAGGAATTGTAAGGAAATGGAACTGTATAAGGAAGCCATGGGGTGAAAAACGGATTAGGAATAAACTGGGGATAGGGTAGACTTAGGAAAGGGTTTATATTGGGTATAGGGTAAAAGGGGAAATTAGGCTGCGGGTAGGGAAATTGCTGGGATGGATATTGTTTATAATTTTGTGCATAACGGCTGCCTTTGACGGGAATACCCCCAGGCCCAGTAACATTCGCTGCTTGTAAACCCTTCTTTCCTTGCACTATATCAAATTGTACAGCTTCTCCATCTCTTACACTTTGCAGGTAATTTTTAGGGTTATTCCTTTTAATGGCAGTTCTATGGATGAATAAGTCTTCTCCTGTATCATCTCGTGTTATAAATCCATAGTTGTTTTTGACATTGTACCATTTCACAGTTCCTGTGATTTTCGTGGCTACAATGTCTCCTATCACTTGCTTGCGTGTTCGTCGTGGGTGCCGGTCTCGCGTGGCCGCTGCCTCGCTGACTCCGACGTCTCGGCCGGGCCCCCGCGTTGCGGCCGCTCTGCGCTCTCTGCACGGCCCCGCTCCGGCGCCTGTCTGGGCTCTGCACGGCCCCGCGCTGCCATCGCCGCCGGCCCCGTGCCCTGCGAGTGGTTCCGCTCCGCAAACTCTACGCCGCTTTGAGAGTGGCCCCGTTTCGGCTCGGCGCTGCACGGCGCGGCTTCTCGTGTCGCTGTGGAAACCGCCGCTTCTCCCTCCACAGGGCTCTCCGAGCCAGTCGCTCAGAGCGGCCTGCCACGCCGATGCCCGGTTCCTGGCTGCTCGTGGCCCACGACACCCGCGGCGCCTGCGGTGTCGCTCCCTCACTCGCGGCCGGGTGGCCGGGGACCCCGAGACAGGGATGGGGTCCGCGGTAAGGCGCGCGCTCCCGAGGGGGCCGGGCACATCCAGCGCAGGCACTTCCGCTGGCACGGCTGCAGTCATGCGCTCCCGGGATGGCTGCTGCGCGGTCTCGGCCACGGGAGAAGTATGATCTTCTGCTTTAGGGGTAATGGGACCATACAAATGCTCTTCAAGAGCGTCCCTGATTACAAGATATGCACGGAAAGCTTCGCTTTGATCCCATACCTTATCCCAGATCTCGTCCCAGAAACACCCCTCACAAGATTTAGGAGGTTCGATATCAAAAAGTAAGTCTCGGGAAATATAGGGGAACCTTTTGAAAAGCCACATAAAGAAGTGTTCTACATCTCCCGGTTGCATTACTTTTTTGTTTTGTTGTTCAAGGATTTCTTTTACTTCTAGATACATTTTTTTCTGTGGCTCAGAGAGCCCCATTTCCCACGATTCTTCCATAGTCCAGAGAGAATATCCAAACCAAGATGAGAAGAGAGAGGCCTAGAGTTGTTTTTTACTCACGAATTTCCTCAGGGATCGGTGTCTTGCCCGCATTCTTCCACCAGTTGTTACAGCGGGGATTACTGTAACACGCATATATCAAACCAGGAGTCCCGTGGAAAAGAAATATATATATACAGATTATTGATAGATGTTTCAGAGATGTTTATTTCTCCAGCCGCATGGCCGGGGCTCAGCTCAGGAACTCTGCAGTCACGGGACCCCGGGACCTTTTGCTCATCCCGGGGAACACAAACCAACCAATGGGGAACGAGGCTGACAGGGGCAGGGAAACCCCGTGTCTCTCCCCCCCAGGGCCCCTCCCCCAGGGCCCCATGGCAGGGTGAGGGACCCCAACATGTAGGAAATGTGTTTTCTTGGTAAACTAATGAGGGTTCAGCCATTTCATACAATGTGAGGTTGTAAACAGATTAAACAGAACGCGGCAGCGCTGCTCCTCCAGCCAGAGGCGCCGACTCCACGTTCCTCAAACATCTCAAGAGCTGCAAACAAAAGCGGAGCCCAGCAAAGCAGTGACCAGCTCACCCTTTATCCATCCCAAAGCCTGTCGTCCCCAAGTACCTGACAGCCCACCCACAAGCAACATCCCTGCCAGCGCAACTCACTTCAGGGGGACGTGAGGGGGCTCAGCAAGCCCCTCATGGGGCAGCGAGGGAAGGTCAGGGTGAACACCTGGCTGAACACGAGCTTGCAGCACCAAGCTGAGCCACCCACACCCCCCCCTGCCCCGTGGAGTACAAAGGGAGTCGTGTTTCACATCACTACCTGGTGCTGGCAAGAACATTGTGCCCAGCTCTTGTATTCACACCTGCAAAAAAAAAGTATTGTCAGAAACAGCGAGTTCAGACAATAGCTACAATAATAAATTTTGGGTGTGAAAAACCAGCCTTGAGGTGAGAACCTGAAAGAGCTCAGTCAATTTAGTTTGCTAAGAAGAAGGTTAAAAAGCAACTTGACTCCTGTCCATGTATTGCTACCCAAAACAATGGCTCGAGTTAGTGGCTCTTTGCTCTTGCTCACTGCAATCCAACAGCCGCAGGCTGGAGTTGCAGTGTCCAAATCCAGACCTGAGGTGAAAATTGTTGCCATATGGGTCCATGAGACTCAGATGTCTTTCCAGAAGGGATGTTCCTACTCCATTGACCACACAACCGAAATTTGGGGTGTATCTGCCTGTCTGAGTGATGCTAAAGCCAAGACAGCTCTTCCTGATTTCCCCGAAGTCCCATCCCTCATCCATCCCAGCTCCAGAGGTGATGCTGGAGACCAGCTCAGACCCTACATGGGCTCACCTCCAGGGTGAGGAGGTCACTCAGACCACACAGCCGTGGGAGCCTCTGCTTTCTGAGGGTTTGTTGTAGGAAAACCTGTGGACAATTAAGGACATGGCCATGGCTGAGCTGCTGGGGGACAGCCAAGGGACACCCAGAACAGGAGCAGAATTCCAGCACTTCTTCATCACAGTCACTGCCAGAACGGAGCAGCCAGAATGGGCAACCAGGCAGCTCCTGTGGACAGAGAGATGGAGAGCCCAGGCTGGGAGTGATGAGATAAATTCTGGAGATAGATGATTTATTGCATAACCCCCACAATAGGGAGCTGCTTGACTCTATTAGGTGGATGGATGGCAGGGAATTTAAGAAGAGAAATAGATTTTTTACTCAGCTAATTAGCTAAAAAGGCTTGTCTGGAAACACGGGCCCCATTGTGTCTGAAGTCTGCTGACACACGGCTCAGAGCCACATTTTTCTTCCCTGTTATTACTCTGCCTCTCAGAACATCCCTCAGAGACACAGAGAGTGGGGTGGGACCCCTGCACCAAACCACTGGCACCCAAGACACCCAAAAAACGCTCAAGTGACACAATAAATACACGAGTTTATGTGTTTATACATAGAGATGCACACACTTTCAGGTATATGCATGCACCTACAGCTATACACAAACATATATGATTTATTAATACATTCTGTACATTAAAATATCAGTACACTAAAAAAAATAAAGTCCATAAAAGAGCCAAGTTTGCCATCAAAACCAGTTTGCTGCTTCACATTAGCCTGCCCCATGATTTAGAAGCAAACTGGGGGCACCTGATGAAACAAAAGGGCTGTAGATTGAAGAGAAATAAAAGAAAAATACGACTTGACCCAGCACAGTCACTCCTGGAATCCACTACCCCAGGAAGTCATGGAGACGCGCACCAGTGGAACAGACATTTTAAAGGACTGGATAATTTTATGAGCATTAATAACATTTGCAGCTATGCAAGCTAATAAAATGTTACAAGGGCAATCAAACTTCATGCTTCAATGTGTAAGTTGATCACCTGTGAGCGCTGGGAAGGAATTTCCTCTCTGGTGCTGTGGCGCTGAGCAAGTAGCCAGCTGCACCACAGGGGTGCACTTTTAATAAAAAAAAATTTAAAGACTTAAAAAAATAAGAATCAGTGTCACTGCTGTTGCTGCCACGTCTTTGCTTTGGTTTTCTCCTTCTGCAATAGCTGGCACTCACTGGAGACTCCGAATATCAGGGAGAGCTTTGATGTCAACTCCCTGAGGTTTCCTGGTGCAGCTTTGGGACAGCATATCCGACATGATCCAACAGTAATATCACTTTACTCCTGGAGGGTTGTTCCTATGAGCTGGCAGCAGGAATTACACCAAGATTAACCTGTCATCCCTGCACCACGGATCCCACATTGGCTCTTTGTGCTCCCATACTGGACAAGTTGTGTTGGCCAGCTAAGCACAGGCTCTTCCAGTAACTCTGAGCCCCCTCACAGAGGAACTCCAGGTATTCCTAGGAAAACTTGGCAGCTTTTGAGCTCTCTAAGAATTCAAAACTAGCAGAAACCTTGGTGTTTCCAGGGTTTTCCAGCCTCGGAAGTTAATGCCCTCGTAATTAATGAACTGACAGCAAACGCTGCAATCTGCTGCCACAGGCTTTGCAAAAGAACAACAGACTTTGCTCCTGCGCCTACCCTTCTGTTCCAAGGAATCCAGGCTCAGTTCAGCCAGCTGGGGAGGAGGCTGAAGGGAGGATGGGACATAGCAGCAGTGTTGAAATGAACCTTTCACTTCAAAGTAACAAGCACGGGGTGGGGAGGTTCCAGATACAAATCCAAAGGGCTGGAGAGGACGAGGGTGTGCTCGAACAAGGGACCTGCTCCAGGAGCCTGCCCTCTCCAAAACAAAAAGAGAAAACAGGAATATTGGTAAAACACGTGCTCCGGGCTCTCCACTGTGGGCAGGCCACAGCAGGGTCTGGTGAGTCTCCTGTGAGGTACAGGCCTTGGGACCACGCAGGATCACAGCTCCCTGCCACACCCCTGCCGTACCCCCACCCTGTGTATCACCACGGTAACCAAACCTGAACCATTTACTAAATCCAAGCAGCCAACAGCCTGGCCCGGCTTTGCTGCTTGTGCCCCCCCTGCCCTTGGGAGCACCTTCTCCTGGGCCCCAGAGCCAGGGGTTGGAAGAGGCAAGAGACACACTTTCCCAGGACAGGAGGAAAGTGCATCTCATTAGAATGAAGAGATCTGTCACTGGTCACTTGGGGGCTTATTCACAAATCCCTCTTCTGAGCACAAGGTGAACGTAAGGATCCATCAACCAGCCTGGCCATGCCTGAGTCCATATTTCCTCTCCTTTCTATTCGGCCTTAGAGAAAAGCAGTTCAACATTTCTTTGGGAGAGAGGAGGCAAAGGACACAAGGATTACATGCGTCAGTCACCCTTTCATCCCCACACAATCATTCTCACCATGACAGTGTCCTCCAGGCCACAAAATCCATATTTTTTTTGAATACACAGCACTGAGAATTGCACTCGCTGCCCTCCAAAGACCTTTCCAAATGACATTCCCTCCTCAACCATGGCAGCATGTGGCCTGGAACATGATATGCCCCAAGAAAGCCATAACTTTTCCATCAGGACAGGAAAGCACTTTAAATCACGGTTAGGAGAGCACCGTCATCAGAGACCGGAGCTGACACCCCGTGTGATGTCACACACATGAACCCAGCACGCTGACAGCAGCCACGGGGTTTAGAATTACAGGCAATAAAGTATGACATCATGCTGACATCATGGAAGGAGAAATTCAATTCCCAGCCCAGGGGCTATCAGTTACTGCTTTATTCGAAAACCTGTCACTATGTGCGTGAGCAATGGGCAGAATCCATCATTTCCACGAGTTTTTATGGCCACCATAAATTTGGAGCACTTAGGCCTCAGCCACCTCCTCGTGTCTTTCCAAGCCCATCTGTCGGCTCCCGCGACGCTCCCTCCAGATCCCGGCACTCCAAATCCCATTTCAGGGAAATCAAAGCAGCTCAGGGCTGCTGTGAGATCACACAGGTTTGGCTTGGGGGTGAGCTGTTAGCTCCACACGTGGCTTCCCTCACCGCCGGGCTGGCACAGCTGCATGCACCACGGACAGCCCCTCTGCCACTTGCACGACCTCTAAAAGACATTTAAAACCTGTGTTGATGAGCACTCCCAGGCAGATGCTTCGAGAAGGTCTCCTGGTACAGGCTGCCCATCTCACCCCCTGCCAAGGCACTTATCAATGTATGTTAATAAAGGATTAATTGCACAGATAGATAAAGAATGAGGCCTAACAGGCCGCAGAGGCGGAGGTGAACTTGCTCTCCAGTGAGGCAGGTGGAATATTTTGGGGTATTTTTATGAGTAGTTGATATCAATCTGTCTACTCTCACAAAGACCACGTCTGGCTCACGTGGTCATACTCACATTTAACTCGGTCCTCATAACACCTCAGGCAGTGATAAGGGATGGATTTTTCATAAGATTCCTGGCATGGAAGAGGTGTCCCTTGTCTTTGCCTCCTTTTATTGTTTTTATTTCACCTGTTCCTGCAAAAGACAAAGCAGTGTCATGACCCAAAAGATATCTCCTGGAGTATATCAGAGACTCCTGACTGTGTTATTTCCAGTCATGAGCTGGGAAACTTCTCCACTGCAATGAACCCCTACTTCCAATTTCCTGACCTCCATAGCATTAGATTAGGCCAGTCTGATCTTTACCAGATACCTTGAAAATACAGAAATATCCTCTGCTTGCTCCCACCCAGGACACAATTCCCCAGAGTGTTAAAATAAAATTAAAATGACCCATTTCCATCCACTGCAGCAGCATTTGTCCTGCTCACCTCTTACAGGTCCCCTGCAAAAATGTCATCCCATGCAAAAGTGACCTCCCTGCATTATCAGTGTGATTGCCAGGCACATGGGGCCTTCTAGATATCCTTGACTCATCCAAAATCCCTGCCCAGGATGCTTAAAGGGAGTTCAGCTGATAGACATCAAACACCATCAAGTTCATATCAAGTTCTGACACATTTTTAACTGTTGTTGATGCACAGAATAACCTTGTTGATGCACAGAATAACCTTGCTGATGCATAATCCCTGAAAAAAAAAAAGTCACGGTGACAGCTGGGCACAAAATTCAAGTTCTGCCAAGGATCTGGCAGTATCAGCTGGATCATAACCTGATGCAGAGTTCACTTCATTTTCAAGATATTTCATGAGATAGTCTTTACACTATCTCAGTTCATTACTTCTGTGGAAACATCAAGGATAACACTGGGTTTGGAGATGAAAGAACCTGGCAAGTCACCTTCTCTTCTCTCACAGGCAGTGAATAACCAAAGAACAAAGCCACCTCATTTAAGAAGGGCTGTTGGACAACTCACTTTTGAGGGAGTCTGTTGGTATTGAGGGAGGGCAAAGAGCTGCTAAAATTCCTCACATAACCACCCCCTTCAGTTCCCAGGTCTGGCAGTCCCAAAATCCACTGTATCATATCAGCTCTGCACCTCTGATTACTTGTAGGCTTTCCTGAAGTGGGACTCTGCACTCGCAGCCAGCACTGAGAACGATTTTAAGACGCCGGTGAGTTTTTCTTAACCCGATTTCCACTGTCCCCATCAGTTACACACAATTAACAGGTAATTATAGGCGGGTTCCGAGACAGCAGCCTGCCTGCAACACTCCCCTTGCCCAACGTGCCTAACACACCGTGCAGCTCCACCTTCACCAGCCAGGAAGAATGGCAAAGGGATTGACTCAATAACCTGAGACTTGCTGCAAAAACGTAGCTCTGAGTTAAACATTCAGAGCATACACAACCAGAGCACCAGCAATTACTGGATTTGTTACTGCCTCAACTATCATGACAGGCATTGAAATAAATCTCATTTATATGACATACAGTCATCTAGAAATGCCTTTTTTTTTTTTTTTTTAAGGAATTCTTTTAAGATGTCAATGCGCTACACATGGCTCCGTTTTGAGACCTCTCCAGACTGGAGATCAGACAAGATATACAAGCCTTTCAGCCTGCCAAGTTCCATACTTGTTAGGAGCAAGCCTGAATTCGGCATTTTCTACATGGTGCCTCCATGAATGCGATTAAGGAAGGCCTCTTGCCATTAAATGTTGGCTGCAGGGCTCCAGCTCCCCCTCTCCCATCATCCTGCGCTGTTCCCTAAAGGCCGGGCTCATCGTGGCTGCGCTCCAGACGTTCACGTTTGCATTTCCCGCTGTAGCTCAGGCCCAGGATGTTTCTCTGGAGCCTGAAGCACAGCCTAGATGTTTCTCCTGGTGCTCCAGGCAGCCCCACCCACGTCTGGTACCCTCCGTGCCCTTGCTCACCACGCTGGCACAACCACACTGGCCTGGAAGACAGAGCGGGCTGGGGAGTCTCTCAGTTGTTCTGGTCCATGGGTGCCAAGATCTGAACTAAAGTTTACTGATGTCCAGATCTGTGCCAGAGGAGAGTCAGGCTGGATCTCAGGGGAAGGTTCTTCCCCCAGAGGGTGGGCAGAGTTTGAACAGGCTTCCCAGGGCATGGCCACAGCCCCAAGGCTGCCAGAGCTCCAGGAGCTCTTGGACAATGCTCTCAGGGATGCACAGGGTGGGATTGTTGGTGTGTCCTGGGCAGGGCCAGGAGCTGGACTTTGATCCTTGTGGGTCCCGCCCAGCTCAGGATATTCCATGGTTCTATGAAACTCAAGAGCATCTCCCTCAAGAGGTCCTGCCTCTGAGTTCAGGGTGCTGGCATTCCTGAAAAACGCGGTCCTGAGGCAACAGCTTCACCACGTCACTCCTTCCTTTGAAACTTTTATAAAAGGGCCATTCTGGCAGATGCTGTGACTGGGAATCATCACATCCACCCAGTGAGCAGCAAAGAAAACCACTTGTTACCTTCCTCCATTTACGTGTCACGCTCCCTCAAATGACAGCTCAATTAGGGTCTCCTGGAATCCATCACACAGCTCCAGGAGAACGTGGTCCCAGCAACTGCGCTCTCCAGGCAAGTTGAGGCAGTAAATAGAAAGAGCTAATTGGGGAAGGGGGGAGATGCTGTTTCCTGATGTAAAAATAACTGACACTTCCAGGAAATAATGGTATAAATAGAAAATGAAGCCATTCCTCCTCCAAAAATATTTCATAATTATGTGTCATAAAAATAATTAGGTTATGGTGAATTAGTACAAATGTTTACAACAAAATTGCCATGCAAAACATTATGGGTAATAACATGCTAATTGCTGTAGAAGCAAAAGCTGATTATGTTTCAGCAATATTAAAAGTTGCCAACTCGGCGCTACCATCCAAGCTCCGATATCTCTCAGCAGCATCTAAGGACACAGAGAACTGGTGAGGAGAGGAGGACGCAGCAGGTGGGCAGTCTGTGCCCTGCCCTGACGAGCCCTTCCCTTGCTGAGTGGCAATTCCTAGAAAGCTCCCGCCAGGGAATCCTCAGGGAGCACCCACGGAGGACGAGGCATCGCCCTTGCTCCCTGGCAAGGCTGAGTGGACACTGGGCAGCCAGGAGGGGACACAGCTGGGGCTGTCCAAGGGGTAGCTGAGCTCTGGGTCCTGCACAGTCACCGCCCAGCCAGAGCCAGTTGGGATCTGGATCCTGTTCCGTGCGGATCACCCACCTGAGCAGCTGCTCTGCCCCAAGGCAGCCGGCCAAGCTGCAAGACCCCGTCCCTAAGCCTGGGCAGGATGGTGCTGAGGTTGAGCTGACATGGTGTCCTGGCTTGCAGTGTATTCTATTCCCATCCTCATGAGCTGTTGAAATCAGGTGGGGCAGTGTTTCCTTGCCTCCTCCCCCCAGACTCTCTTGCTGTTAATGGCCCATCATTGTCCTGCCCCATGACTCAGAGATAACTCCCTCCGGACCATCTTCTGTTAATGAGCCTCATCAACACTTGGCCTCATGACTCATTACCCCATTGTGAGATGCTCCACCCAGAGGGAGGAACCAAGCATCCCATCGTGGATATAATCTGGGACTCTGAACGCCAGAGACACCCTTCTCCACTGGATTTCCAGAGGGCGGGAGCACCACAGCCACCATTGGACCTTCTGAGGAAGAGCAGCCCCTTTTTCTACAGGATCACCACTTCAGGAGGACTGCAGCCACCATTCTACCAGACTGCTACCACCACCCTGACTAACAGGGTGTCAGGTTGCATCTTGACTCTGTCAATTTGAACCAGTGTTTTCTTTAAGTTTTTCCTTTTCTTTAATTTCCCCATTAAATTGTTATTCTGACTTGGTGTTTCCCACTGGTTTGTTTTCAGACTAGTACACATGGATTGCTCACACCAAGGCCCCTGCAGGGTGGATCACTCTGTCTGTGCACATCCCTCTCCTCTGAGCACCTGCTCACTGCCTGGCGCATCCCAGCTCTCCCCACTGATTCCTCCTGCTCCTGCCACACAACTGTCCCAGAGGGATCAGGTCCTGCCACCGAAGGATGGTCTCAGCCCCCGGCCGATCCCAGGGCACCACCTCCCCTGCTCCACCCACTCAGTTCCCGCTGCCCAGCAGGGCCCGCAGCCGTCCAAGAGTGAGCTGATGTGCCAGGAGGCTGCCACGGGATCTGTGGGATCTGCAGCAGCAGCAGCCACTGCTCAGAGGTGCCTTTTTGACAGCATCAGTGGCCTCCTGGGAGCTGGGCTGTCTGCACGCGCATCTCCAACCCACTGCTCTCCCAACTCATGCACCCAGTGCTTTTTGGGTTGGATCCCCTCGATCCAAGATGTCTCGGGAGAATTGGGGTGTGAGTATTTCTAGAGCGTGGGCAGAGGTCTTTCACAAATCCCCATAAATCTGTTTGGTTCCTCATCCCCTTGCCACCAGATGTGTCAAACTGCTCAAGGGGAGCACTGGGTAAAATTAAAGGTGTGAATTCAAAGCGCATTGCTTCAAAGTTAGGAAATCCCTGCAGAGTGTTCTCACTCAGAACTGAAGTGACATTAATTGGGTTTACCAAGCTCATTTCCAACACAAATGCTGATAAACCGGATTACATTTCAATGGGGGTGTTCACACAGAACTTCAACACAGTTTAACTAATCCTCTTTCTGAGTACATTTGCCTTAAACCCTCTAAGCGTCCCATATTACAGTTTCTCCTGCAGGGGAGTTGCTGAGTTTTGCCATTGAAAACTTGATCATCTTTGTCCTTGTTTTATTAGGCTGGAAATAAGCGTCTTTCCAGAAGCCAGAAATTCCTCATTCCCCTTTTACCAGTGCCTGGAGCCGAGGCAGTTCTCAGACCATTACAGACCTGGGACAATGGTCCCAAGAGCAGGCAAAGCCCGTCCCTAGCAGGAGGGGTCCCTGCCCACAGCTCGGGGCTTGGACCTGGATGATCTCTCAGAGCTTCCAACCCAAACCACACTGCGATCCTTTGGAGGAGCTGTGGACCCCTGACACCTCCCCAAAGCCTGCACATGTCCACAAGCTCCAGCGATGACCGCTGTGTGACACCGCGGGCACTGATGCCACTCCCGAGTTTGCAAATACCGGGTGAAAGGCGCCATGGAAAGGATGGGGGTTACTTTTTCTTATTCTTCTTCTTCTTTTTTTAACAAAGCGTCGTTTGAGATGTTAATTGCGGCGCTGGCTAATGAGAGGCTGTGCCGTGAATGGGCTCAGAGCTGGCCTCTGCTCCCGCTCGGCTCCGCGGAGTTGAGAGGCGCGTTGGGCGGCTCTGGAGCCCGGCCGTGCGCTGCACCACGCTCATTATGCACCGAGTCACACCGGGCAGCTCCCGGCAGAACGCCGAGACAGAGGTAAACCACTATTTGGAAACAAAGGAGGGCTCTCTCCATCCTAATTAGCGGCAGGTTGCAGGGAGCAGCGGTGGAAGGCGAAGGTCACTTCCCACAAGGCTCAGCTCAGGATGCCAAAACACCCACTTAATTCAGGCGGCTCAGCGGGCAGAGTCAGACCAGAGCAATTACACTCCCTGGATTTCCCCGTGGAAGGGTTTAACAATGCAACTCTTGGAAAAAAAGGTGACTGCAGGAGCTCTTTATTCTGCCACCTTGGAGCAGGGGGAAGTGCAGCCCACCGCGCTGCCGACTCCGGCACCGGCACGGCTGTGTCTTTGTGCCTCTGCACTGGGAGCCCAGCTGGCAGGGCTGGCTTTCTCTTTATTTTTAACTTGAGAGATGAATAAGAACAAATTTTAACATTTAAAAAACAAAAAGAAAAAGAACCACAAACATGAAGATCCTTTGGAGTGGGTTGAGTTCCCTCTGAGTTCTCCAAGTTTTCTTCCAGATGCTGCCGGTGAGAATTAACCTTTAAAGGAACTATTTAAGCATGAACCCTGGGAGCCTTCCTGGGAGAAGCAGCTCCTCTGCTGGGACAGTCCCCATGTGGCTCAGCCCAAGGATTCAGCTGTTCTGTTAAATGGCTCACTGCACCCCAGCCACCTCACACACACAGCTCTTCCAAAAGGTCAGAGCATCTTTTTCGCCCTCAGCTGATACTTCCTCCCTGCACACACCCCGGGTGATGTGTGACCACATCTGCCCTCCTGCCGCACCTCTCGCAGCTCCCTCCCACAGCAGCTCCCCCTCAGAGCATCTGCACCACCCTTGGCACCTTCTGCCTATGGCAGGAGCATTTCCCGGGGGGCTGTGCAGGAACACACCACCTTCACCCCTTCCAAAAACTCCAGCACAGGGAATTTTCAGTGGGAAAGGAAGACTGAGATTTTTCTAAAGTTCTTTATTTTTTGCCTGATAAACAAGGGATGCAGACACTATCTGGATCCCCCCGCAAAGGCTTCAGATCCAGACCCCTCTTCCCTGTTCCAGCTAACAGCAAGTGATCACCAGCACATACTGGATAGGATCCACCCCAACCCATCCTTGGATGGGGAACAGCTTCAGCCAGCAGCTCAGCGGGAGGCAGAGCAGCCATAGGGTGAGTGCAGCTTTCTTTGAATCACTTGTGAAATACATTTCAGATCACGACCTGCAGCTCTTTCCCTCCAACAGGCTCCACGCTGTTCACAATCATCTCCCAGCGTGGAGGAGTCCAGCAGACCTTCTGCTTCCCACACCTGAGCCACAGCTGCGTTGTGCTCCACAGACCCACCCTCGACGGGGGACCAGCATCGCCCAAAACATCTTCCAGAGCTGCAATGTCCCCTTGTTTCCTCTCCCAGCTGCATCAGCAGCCACTGATACCGAGCACTGGCATTACAGGGCTTCCCAGCTGTTTCCAAGCAGCCCATAAAATAGCTGGCAGTGCCCAAGAGGGCTCCGGTGTCTGTGTGTCGCAGCAGTGCCCGCTGTTCCCAGCACAAGGAACAAGCTGGCCCTGGCACAGGGCTGGGGACACATCGGGTGGATCTCAGCAATGTGCCAGTCCTGCTCGGTCACAGGCTGGCATCTGTCCTGGCACATCTCTTGGCACCAGGCTGACTTTGCAGATCGGGGTGGCTGCAGATGAAGGTTGAAGTTTTCTTGCTCAGATGTTTCCAGCTCCTTTCACTGTTTTAGGTGCAGGCGTGCCAGGAGCAAAGATGCTCAGTGGGGAAGGGAGGTTTTCCAGCAGGGATGTATGACTCTCCACCAAGCTGGTGATCCCATCCTGCCTCCCTCATTGCTATTAAAATGCTGTTTGCCCTCTGGCTGCACTCCCAGTCCCCCCCGGCCACTGTTCCCACAGGGATCCATGGGGATGTCAACTGCTGCCTCTATTCCTGGAGCTCAGGTTTGCTCATCAAAGCTCTCCCGAGTGATAAAACCTCCAGTCAGGTGAAAGCACATCAGCCACGCCACCATCCCCACCCCCAGCACACGGGGAAGGCACACCTTAGCTTCCAGGTCTGTGACTCCAGGTGAGAGTTGGTTATGGCAAATCAACCACCACTCACAACAACCAAACTGCAGCCAGGGCCCCTTGTTTGCCTCTTGTCCCCGTTAAAAGCCAACTCAAAAAGTCACCAAGTACCTCACAACCAGCAATTCACCAAATTGGCCCCCTGCAGCTTTCTTCCCCTGACGCTCATTGCCCGCAGAGCCAGGACAAAGAGCTGTTTCCCTCTCCTCCTCCTCCTCCACATCTCCAGAGCCTTTGCTCCAACAAAGTTTGAGCTGCTCCCTTTTTCTGGGCAGCACTTTCTTCACCCATGTTCTCCCTGGCCCCACACATTGCTGGGAGATCACTCAAGAGACGAGAAGCTGCTCTGCTCACCAAACCTCCTCCCAGCATTGCACAGGGAATCTGCTGAGCACAGCAGCCGGTCCCAATTCCAGTCACGCCCTTTTTTTAGTGCGTCTCTTGCCCCTGCCTAGCCTAAGGAGAGGAGACAATTGCAGCCAGCTCCCTCCCTTTGCACAGCATGGAAGCCAGGGAAGGCCCCTGGTGGATTTTTCCCAAGGGTGCTGGTAGGAGGTGAGCGCCAGCAAGGGGCCACCACCACCACTTCCAGGGATGTTCCTACACACCTGATCCACAGCTGCTGGCACTTCCACCTGCTCTCCTGATGGAAAACACTCTGCCTGCTGTCTCCAGCCCTGCAGGTGCTCAGTGCTCTGCTGACCAGCACAACCCTCCGTGCTGATGGACCTCAGAAACGCCCCTTCTCCGCTGCCCACTCCTGCTCCCGAGCAATTAAACCCCGGCTGCCAGGGCTGGGCAAGATAAATGGTGTTTGTTGGGATGGCTTTCCTGCATGCCAAACATAAAACAAAATGCCAATCGATAGAGCTGCCTCACCTGATGGTTTTATTTCTCTTCTCCTCCCGCCCCCACTTTTAACTTTGCAGTGCTCTGGAGCTCTCGGCGGGGTTTGCACCGTGGTGATAAACCAATAGATCCTCATTAACCCGTGGGCAAGAGCAAAAATTTGCCTTTTCTCTCTCTTTCCCTTTTCTATATTTTTTTTAAAAACTCTCCCTCTATCAATATTTGATGAGGGTAATTTCAAAGACTTGTTTAGTATGATCTCCACATAAGGAGTCCTTGGGAGTGTTTATCACGTTCGAGGTATAATTACATTCAAATGCTGAGACACAGTTGCCAGGGTTACAGCTGCTGGTGGTTCCTCCAGCTTTTGTGTGTCTGGGGTTTCTCACCGCCCCCCGCACACTCGCACACCCCACGCGCTCCACTCCTCCAGGGAAGCAGGGGAGGGGGATGGATGGGAAGCTCAAGGACCAGCTGTGGCCAGGGCAGGTCACACCAGCACCTCCCAGCCTGAAGGAAAGTCAGCATTCCCTGCAGGGTGTACCCAGTGCAGGGGTTTGGGGTCAGGGATGGGCTAGAGGAAGAGCTGAGCAGGGAGTTCAGTGCTGCTGACAAAAATGTTACAGTAAAATCCTCCAGCCATTCCCTTGGGTCCTGTCACTGGGGGAGGAGGGAGGTTTAAGTTGGATATCAAGGAAAGGTTCTTCCCCCAGAGGGTGCTGGGCACTGCCCAGGCTCCCCAGGGAATGGGCACGGCCCCGAGGCTGCCAGAGCTCCAGGAGCATTTGGACAGCGCTGCCAGGGATGCCCAGGGTGGGGTTGTTGAGGTGTCTGTGCAGGGCCTGGGGCTGGGCTGGGTGATCCCTGTGGGTCCCTTCCAGCTCAGGATATTCTGTTGACTCAATGAACCTCAATGACTGTAAAAGCTCCAAGGTAAGAGAGGCAGCAATGCCTTTTCTTCACCTCTGGAATCCCCAGGTGAACTCTAAAGAGCCAAGGCAGGAATTGCCAGGGACAGAGGGCTGCAGAATCCCAAGGGAGAGGCCCAGTGGTGCCAGCTCTGGGACCTCCTTGCACCCTCAGCTTTCTCTGCCCTGCCATGCGCTCCTCTGCTCCCACCAGCCCAGGAGAATCCTCTCAAGAGCTGGGCGGTGCTCGAGGACACCAACTCTGTGTGCACCAAAATGAGGACACAAACTCCAGCTGACAGCTCCCCTTGGCAACATTCCAGGCATTAACCTGGCTTAAAGCAGACACAGAGATAGGTAAGTGGGTGGATGGATGGATGGATGGATGGATGGAGGGATGGATGGATGGATGGATGGATGGATGGATGGATGGATGGATGGATGGATGGATGGATGGATGGATGGATGGATGGATGGAGGGATGGAGGGAGGGATGGAGGGATGGAGGGATGGAGGGAGGGAGGGATGGAGGGATGGAGGGATGGAGGGAGGGATGGAGGGATGGAGGGAGGGAGGGAGGGATGGAGGGAGGGAGGGAGGGATGGAGGGAGGGAGGGATGGAGGGATAGGGAGGGATAGGGAGGGATAGGGAGGGATGGATGGATGGAGGGAGGGAGGGAGGGATGGAGGGATGGAGGGATGGAGGGATGGAGGGATGGAGGGATGGAGGGAGGGATGGAGGGAGGGATGGAGGGAGGGATGGAGGGAGGGATGGAGGGAGGGATGGAGGGAGGGATGGATGGAGGGAGGGATGGAGGGAGGGATGGAGGGAGGGATGGAGGGAGGGATGGAGGGAGGGATGGAGGGATGGATGGAGGGATGGAGGGATGGAGGGATGGAGGGATGGAGGGATGGAGGGATGGAGGGATGATCTGGGCTATCTGCTGGAGAGCTGGTCTCACACTGCAGGCCCTGCAGAGAGGGAAGGAGCTGCCAGCTGAAGCTCTTTGCTGTCACTTACCCAAAGCCCAGCCACAGCAGGGCTGTGTGTGTGAAGCCACCTGACCACCGGGGCTGGGAGCAGCCCCTGCCCCCCTCCCAGTGTGGCCCTACTTGAATGCCCCCAAGACTCTGCTGTACTGGGAAAAAATTAAAGCCTGAGTATTCCAACCCCTACACAACGCCCCATCCCTGCTGGAGCAGTGGCTTGGAGATCTCCAGGCCAAGGGCAGTGCTGGAGGAGGCACTAACAGCAACCCTCAGGGAAGGGGCACCCAAGGAAAAGCTGTTCCCTGCTCCTGCCCAGCTCTGGGGCTGAGCTCAGGCTGCCCAGCCAGATCCACCTCCCTTCCCCGGCCTGCAGACAGGCAGGGGCTCAGCTCCTACCTGGCCGGTGTCAGTAAATGCAGTTTCACCCAGGCAGCAAGGAACTGGGATTGAATCACCTTTGTTCTAGTTCCAACTTTAAATAATATGAACCTTCCTACAATAGGCAGCATTATCACTAATCCCTACAGCTGAGCCTGAAATAAGCTTACAAACCATGCAGTAGCACTGTGGGAAGAACAATTATTCCAACAAAGGATGGAGAGGGGAGGAAACAACCATGAGCTCCTTGGATTAGATGGAGGGTTAACACAACTGTTGTCAATTCACAATAAATAAAAAATAAAATTTAAAAACAAAAAAAACCCAACAAATCAAAATGCAAAACAAACAAACCCCAAGAACAAATGCAGTGTGAAGGCCCGGTAAAATATTTACAATTATTTCAATGGAAAAAAGGTACCTGCTACAGTCAATAGGTTGTAAAACAAATTCAGATGGAAGCTATTGTTTACCCCTAAATCAGCTCTAATGCACTGGCAAATGTGATTATCAGCATTCTGCGGGGAGCAGCAGCATCAGCATTCATTCCAGGTGTGCTCAGTGAAGGCTCTCTTGGCCGCAGGTTCATTTGTAATTATTAAAATGCACCTTGTTAGCCATGCAGCAAGTCCCAAATTCCTGGGCAGCGGCACATGCAGTGTTTGCTTTAATTTATTCTGTGCCATTTCTGCATTATTTTACTGTGTCAATGCCACGGTGCAAATGAGAAACCCCATCTCAAAGGCTCCGAAGGGAAGAGAGCTGAGCACTCTCTGTTACCTGTGACTCGGAGCTGGCACATCCTTTGTTCCTGGGGAAAGCTTTTCCATCAAGGACAAGCAGCCGGAGGAGCTGGCAGCCAGCGTGGCTGCTCCCACTGCCAGGGGTGGGAAAGGGACCAGCGCAGGGCCTGAGTGCTCGCCAGGGGGAAGGCAGGAGCGCAGGGAAGGGAAAGACTTGCTATCACCCTAAGGACTCACACCAGTGGCACTGCTGGGCCACCCTCGTACCCAAAATAACAGCAAACACAGGGAAGTGACAGAAAAACAGGGAGAGAACTCTTAAGATAGTTTGGGGCATGAGATGTGAGAGATTACAAAATGGTTTGGGTTGGAAGGGACCTTAAACCATCCCATCCCACCCCCTGCCATGGGCAGGGACATCTTCCACTAGCCCAGGCTCCTCCAAGCCCCGTCCAACCTGGCCTTGGACACTTCCAGGGATCCAGGGGCAGCCCCAGCTTCTCTGGGCACCCTGTGCCAGGGCCTCAGCACCCTCACAGGGAACAATTCCTTCCCAATATCCCACCTAAATCTTCCTCTGGCAGTTTAAAGCCTTTCCCTCTTGTCCACCAACGCCCCCAAGCCCTTTTCCTCAGGGCTGCTCTCCGTCCTTTCCCCACCCAGCCTGTGTTTGTGCCTGGGCTTGCCCCGATCCAGGTGCAGGACCTTGCAATTGGCTTTGTCAAACTTCACCAGGCGGATGCAGGATGCCTCATCTCACTTATCCAAGGGGAGAGCAAGGGCAAAGCCACGTGAGAAATCCTGGAGCAGCTCTGCCTCAGCTGGAACCAGGAGCTTTTGAGGAGAAGAGCAGCTGGACACAGCTGCAAGGGAAGATTGGCTCTGGTTGTTAAAGGGTCCAACACGGGGAGATGGGATCCAAACACGTCCCCCAAAATGCCCATTACATCCCTGAAGCAGAGGGCCAGGTGGAAACCTGATCCTAAGGGTTTTAAAATATGAGGTAGGGAGGATGAAGACATTGGGATGAGGGTCTGGAGTGGTGTAAAGAGCACTGCCTGGTGGCCTCACCTCCCAAGGCAGTGGCACCACGGACGCCACTTATCAGGGGAAGGGAATGGGATTGAGGTGAGCACGGAGCATGTCTGAGCATTCGAATTACAAGCAGGGCTTGTAAGGGACAGGATCTGACATTTAATGCCTCTGTTTGCAAAGTGCTTGACATTCATGATAACAGGAGCGGCACAGGCAGGTGGGGAGGGCTCTGGATTCCCGGGAAAGCGAGTGAAGAACAGCCTGGTTTTCCCTCTCTGTGAGGTGGGAACATCCCTGGGAGATGCAAAGGCTGCGTGTCTCACACAAACACCTGGAGCACCCCTGGGATGAGCTGCCTGCAGACTCCTGGAAAAGTCACCTCATCCCCTCATGCCTGAGCTTTCCTCCCCAGAAGATGGATCATCCCTCCCGGTTCCGCGGGAGATGTGCCACGTGTGTGGAGCACACGCCCAAAGGAGCCAGGCTTTGATCTTAGCTGGGGCTCTGAGGAGCCATTACAAGAGAAATAAAGTTCAAGACTCAGTGTTCTCTTGGAAAGCTGCAGACTGGATGGAAATAACTTACTTTGAAAGGTGTCTCTCCTGACAGCAGTTCTGGGATGGAAGAGGGGAAATCAGAGTCACAGCGAGTGCTTGGCAGGAGCTGGAGGCTTGGAACCAGTTTCAATGCAGGGCTCAGCCTGGAGGTGCCACCACTGGTGTGGGCAGCTGGGTCCCCAGCAAGAGGTGCCAAGTCCTGGGAGGTGCCCAGATTGTCTGGACAGGGCTTGAAGCAGCCTGGGCTATTGGAAGGTGTCAGTGCCCGTGGCAAGGGTGGGACTGAAGGAGCTTTGAGGTCCCTTCCAGCCCAAACCATTCTGTGATTCCCTTCCCCAGGACAACTCCTTATCCCACACCAGCCTCCAGAAGTTCTCCTGGCATGGCTGGAGAGTGGCCTGCAAGAGCAAACCAGTCTCAGGGTGTCCCCTGATGGTCCCA
The DNA here is from genome assembly GCF_041296385.1 of Aphelocoma coerulescens. Classification (NCBI taxonomy): domain Eukaryota; kingdom Metazoa; phylum Chordata; class Aves; order Passeriformes; family Corvidae; genus Aphelocoma; species Aphelocoma coerulescens. The sequence continues at coordinate 2,061,127 of NC_091023.1, read as the reverse complement.
GTTTTTACAGGGCAGGGCCTGGCAAAGCTGAGCTCAGGAAGGCTGATGACAGAACTACTCAGTATTGACACACAACGGTGTTGTCACCACATGTGAACACCTAATTCCACTGTGGTGGCAATGGACTGTCCAGCACAGAGACAGGATTTGTGTGGTGACAGGGGAGGGGACAGAGCCCCAGGCCCCCAGAGCACAGCACAGATCCTGCTCTCCCAGCCATCCATCCAGCCCTATCTGCTCTTAATTACATTAAAAGAACACTCTCCCACCTCATTTTTTATTATTAGAAATGAACAGATTTGAAGCATTTCCCCTCAAATTATGGTTCACCTGAGTAGATAATTAAGAGACTATAAAGGAGACACACTTTTATGTGTAATTACGCCTACCTCTGCTGCTGTATCGGGGCTTCAAAAATATTTGCAAAACAACTCAAAACTTTTATTTTGTCAGCGCAATAATTGCTGCTTGTCAGGGCTATCGGTGCCAGCCTCTGCTCAAACAGGAGCAGCATCTCACAGGCAGCCTTGCTGGGAGAGGGAGGAGTGTGGAGCTGCAAAGCATCCCAGGAAATCTGCTGGCAGAACAGCTGTGCACACTGTGCCATGGAGCCGGCGCTGAGCTCACCCCTGGAAAGGAGAAGGATGTTCTTGTTTGAGTTGTGTGGGGAACCAGGAGGATGGAGGGAGGATGCTGGCCTGAGCAGTGCAAGGTTTGTTCCTTGTCCATCGTGGTTGTGGACACCCACAGGGACAAATCTCCACACGCTGCTGGAGGCATCTGCATTGGTTTGGCACACGGAAGGCTCAGCACAGAATCAGAATCCCAGGAGGGTTTGGCTTGGAAGTGAGCTTAAAGCCCATCCATTCCCACCCCCTGCCATGGGCAGGGACACCTTCCACTGTCCCAGGCTGCTCCAAGCCCTGTCCAGCCTGGCCTTGAACACTTCCAGGGATCCAGGGACAGCCACAGCTTCTCTGGGCACCCTGTGCCAGGGCCTCCCCACCCTCACAGCCATGAATTCCTTCCCAGTATCCCATCTAAGCCATTCCTTCTTGTCTGGTCACTCCATGCCCTTGTCCAAAGTCCTTCTCCAGCTCTCTTGCCCAGATCTCCCAACCCTCCTTGTTTCTTCCCTGCATTTGGTGCTCCTGCAGAGGAGCTGGGTCTGTCCCTGTGTGCAGAGCAGGAGCAGAGGTGCCTCCATCTTCCTGACGAGGACAGGCTGGCAATGGCTGTTTGCGGCTCCTCGGGAGGCTTCCTCTGCCCCGGGGGATGCAGCACTGACCACCTCTCCCCGCAGAGAGGAGTGCCGGACACTGGTACCCGGTCCGGGGAGAGCGCAGGTCCCTCCAGCCGCCCCCAGGCACCCACCCTGGGGGTGACACCGCACAGCTCAGCCCGGCTGGGCTCATTAACTGAGGCTCGGGATGCCGAGGGTAATTAGCACAGCTTAGCGAGCGGGAGCAGCGCCTGGCGCTGCCAGCCCCGGCCCGTCCCGGCTGTTCCCCACATCCCACCGCAGGTAACAAACAAATCCTCCCGGCGCTAAGGGCAGGGCTGGCCCGGCACCTCCCGCCCCGGCTGCTCTCCACAGCCCCGGCAAGGCCGCCCGGGCTCGGCCGGGCATGAAATCTAAAGGAAAGGAGTCCAGAAGAGTGTGGGGACGCGCAAAGGAAGCAAACGAGGGCAGAGCACGGAAAAAAGATGCTGACTCAGCACAGCGAGGGAAGAGCGAGGGGACATGGGCAGTGGGCAGGACAAGGAGCCCGGCGGCCCCAGGAGCTCTGGAGGGCAGAGAGGTCCGAGAGAGCGGCAAGGAAACGCCCGGGGGCCCTGGTGCGACTTGAGGGGAGCAAAGCTTATCAAGGAATGTCTGCAGCAGCAAATGGGAGAGGGGATGAGGCAAGGACAGGATGCTCCCGCAGCCTGGGCAGCTCCCGGTGGAATCCCAGCGGTGCTGTTACAGCCGCGGACAGACCATGAACGCTGGGGACAGCGGGTCCCAGACAATCCACCAGCTGCTCCCTGACTTAGAGTCACAGAATCACGGAATTGGCTGAATCGGAAAGGACCCACAAGGATCAAATCCAACCCCTGGCCCTGCACAGACTCCCCAACAACCCCAGCCTGGGCATCCCTGGCAGCGCTGTCCAAACGCTCCTGGAGCTCTGGCAGCCTCGGGGCCCCATTCCCTGGGGAGCCTGGGCAGTGCCCAGCACCCTCTGAGGAAGAGCCTTTCCCTGCTCTCCAGCCTGAGTTGTCCTGGGGGAAACCCCCCCCGTGGTGGGTGAAGCTGCCGAGGTGATTTTGTGCTGCCCCTGGTGCCACTCGTTTTAAGGCACTGCCTGCGTGTGCAGCCTGCTGAGCCCCGCTGGTCAAAACAGGAGCCACGTCAGGAACCATCCCCCAGCACAATCTCCAGCTGGACACCACTCTGGGGGCCTGGTCGGCTCCACAGAGCACAAACACCTCAGTGCAGGGGTCACCCACCCCCACCCGCGACATGGGACCCACGTGTTTCCAGAGCCAAGTGACCAGGCAGATACCGACCAGAGGAGGGAAGGTGGGTTCCCGGGGAGGATGGAGCTGCTGGGATGAAGGCTGAGCAGGGACCACCAGCATGGGGCCAGCACCAGGCTGGACATCCCCCCTCTCCTTGTGGGACACCCGGAGCCAGCTGATGCCCACGGCCACTGCTGGGTGCCAAACACCCCCGGGTGTGGGATGCCAGCACTCCAGGCCTCCCAGGGTGCAAACGTGCTTTGAAGTCCCCAAATAGACACTTGAGCTCGCTGTGTATAAAGAAGATATAATACCCCATCTCCCTCATAAGGGCATGGGGAAATAAATTCATTAGTGTTTATAAGGAGCTAAGAAACTCTGATTAGAGAGCCAGGGAAAGGGCCCACGAGGGAAATGAATAATTCGGCGCGCAGGAAGAGGGTGGTAAATAATGCATGGGCTGCCGTGGCACCGGGAGAGGAAAGGCTCGGGAGCAGCTCTGGGCGTGGCACGGGGCCGGGTAGGGAATCCTCGGCTGGGGTGGGGAATGCACCTACAGCCCTGCCTGCCAGCACGGATGTCTTGGGGTTTTGGGGAGCTTTCCTCTTCCCATGTTCCTTCAGAGGGGCACCAGCATCTCCAGTGGGTCCACAAGCAGCAGGGACAGTCCCCAAAGCTGGGGTGGCAGCAGAGGCAGTTTCCCACCCAGGGTAAAGCCAGCAGCCCAGGGCACCTTACAGCAAAGCATTCCCACTCCTCCGGGGCCAGGTGGGTGTGAGAGGTGTTTCTGAGGGGCTGGTCCTGCAGGGAAGCATCCTGAATCCTCCTCGTGGCTGAGGGCAGGGGCAGAGGAGCCCAGCTCACAGCAGAGGAGCAGCTCAGACGTGTCTTCCACCCTGCCCAAATCCCAGAAGGTGGGATTTGCTCAGTCAGCAAAAACTGAGAAAAGGGTGAGAGTGTGCATCTGGGAGCTTCCTGGAATGCTAGGATGGTTTGCGTTGGAAGGGACCTTAAAGCCCATCCAGTCCAACCTCCCACTGCCCCAGGCTGCTCCAAGCCCTGTCCAGCCTGGCCTTGGACACTGCCAGGGGACCAGGAGCAGCCACAGCTGCTCTGGGCACCCTGTGCCAGGGCCTCCCCACCCTCCCAGCCAGGAATTCCTTCCCAATATCCCACCTCTCCCTGCCCTTTGGCAGTGGGAAGCCATTCCCTGTGTCCTGTCCCTCCATGCCTTGTCCCCAGTTCCTCTCCAGCTCTCCTGGAGCCCCTTTAGGCCCTGCAAGGGGCTCTGAGCTCTCCCTGGATCCTTCCCCTCCCCAGGTGAGCACACCCAGCTCTCCCAGCCTGGCTCCAGAGCAGAGGGGCTCCAGCCCTGGGAGCAGCTCCGTGGCCTCCTCTGGACTCTCTCCAGCAGCTCCACATCCTTCTTATGCTGGAGGCCCCAGAGCTGGACACAGCACTGCAGGTGCTGAGCAGAGCAGAGGGGCAGAATGCCCTCCCTGGGTGCTGCTGGTGGCTTTGGGGCAGTGAAGGGGGAGACTGTGCAGGTTTAATCAGGGTGGTACCTGAAATCCAGCTAGAAGCAACTGCCTGGAGTAAACCCTGCCCTGTCCCCATCATCCTGGAGCAGAGGGAGGATGTGGTGTCCCTCAGGACGGGTATGTGGGGTGACCACATAAACAGGAACAAGCCCCTTGGCTGGCAGCAGGAGGTGACTTTCTTGGGAGCATCCCCCAAAACCTGTCCAGAGGGCCCAAAGGAGATTCTGACACTGCAGCAGCCTCAGACCGGCTCCATCCGAGCCCTCGTGGCTCTCCAGCATGGCTGAGCCTGCCTGGCTTGTCCTCCAGGAAAATCCCAGCACTTTTAATAGGTGGTGAGGCATCTACAACAATTCCAGCAGATGCTGCCAGTTAATGTGGGTTGGCACAGAACTTCATCACCGGCCCCTATTGCTCCAATTACAATTTAGCCTATGGTGCTCTTGGGCTCGTCTTTTATTTGTCTTCCACTGCCGAGTGTGGGAGGGAGGGGGTGTGGGAGAGGCCGGGGGATGCGTGTCTGAGCTCTCCCTCCTCCACTGCCACACCTCTGCACGGCCAATACATTCCCAGCCCCTCTCTTCCCGTGGGAAGGGCTGTCCTCAGGCCACAGCTGTGCATCTGGAGTAAGAGCAAGTGTCTCCCACCAGACTCCACACGTGAACTGCCCAGGGAAGCCCCTCATTGCACCCCATGGAGCTGAGCACAGCCCTGGCTCCGTCTTCTCCTTGCAGTGGGGTAAATAAGGATTTATTTATTTTATTAGCTGGAGCTAGGCTGGCATCACCCTGGTGTGCCGAGCACAGGGTGCACTGGGATTTCTGGGAGCTGCTGTGGGGTAATTGGAGCCAACACGCTGCTTCCATTTTTCAAACCTGAGAGGCATGAAGGAAAGATTTTTCATTCTGAGGGTTAGGCTCTGTTCGGGCTGTGACAGTGGCCTGTGTCTCTATTCAAAGCTCAGGGAAAGTTTCTTTGGATGCTGTGTGGCCTCGGAAATGACATCTCACTCCAGCTGGGACACAGGTGGAGATAATGACTGGTTATCCCCTGGGGAAAATAAAACCCAGCTTCCAGAGCCCGCAGCTGTATAAACCTGTATCAGGGAGTGAGGGTCAGTCGGGGACTGGCTGGCCATACCCGGGCTCTGCCGAGGGGCTTTGGGCTCCCCAGGGTCCTTCAGAGCCCCATGAACCATCACAGTGACAGCAGGGCTCCCCCAGACCCCGTTAAAAGGCTCTTCCAAGGCAAACCACTTCGGGAATGTTAAGCACTGGCTGTAAATGTCCATGGGTTACTTAAGGGGAAAATCTCGGAGCGACCTCTGTAAGGGAGACACCCTCCCAGTGCCCCAAAGCCCAGAGGATTCAACAACCATGAACACTCATTTAAACCACACCAGAAGCCCACTAGATCAAGTGTCTACTCAATTAAGGACACACAAACAACTTCACTCTGCCCTCCATCAGCTGCTGCCTATTTGCCTCTTGCATAGCCGAAGATGGCAGAGACTTTCTGCTTTCATCACACGGGATGGGCTCAGCAAAAAACACCCAAAACACCCAAACCAGCAGTTCTACCCCTGTGTAAAGAGTGAGGCAAACCTCACTGTGTATGTGAGTCTGGGGCAGTGGAGTCCTGCCCGCAGGGACCCGGAGCCATCCTCACCAGCACGTGGAACTCACCCACTCAAAATTCCCCGCAGCAAAAACATCCCAGCTATAATGGCCCTGGAGAAGCAGAAAGGACTTGGAAATCTCCTGACAGGAGCTGTGAGAACACCCCACATCAACACCCCCTCTGGTGGGACAATTACAGGATGCCAGGGACCGCAGGGCTCTGCCAGCCCCACCTACAGCTGAACCACGGCTTGTGTCCCTCCCCACGGCTCACCCCACAACCCCAGCGCACGGAACCCCTACCCCCCCCCCAGAGCTCTCTCAGTAGCAGCTCCTCTTTCCGAACCCCAAGAATCTCGTTGGTGGCTGCGTATTTTCAGTTTACAAAACCTTTATCCCCCGTTTCAGCCCCCGCTGCCGGCCGGAGGATGTTCCCAGTGCCGGCAGGACCGGCTGCTCTCAGCATCACCTGGATCAGAGAATCACAGAATAGCCGGAGGTGGAAGGGACCCACGAGGACCATGGAGGCCCAGCCCTGCACAGGACCACCCCAGGAGCGCGTCTGGCAGAGCCGGACGGGCTGTGCCATTGATCCCAGCAGGACAAAATGCCCAAGCGCAGCCAATGCACGAGGAAGAATCCATTTTCCAGCCATCATTTACAGTAAGCCTTAAGGAAAGCAGGCTCAAGAGGAGCATCAACCTTTGCATGGACAGGCTCCAGCAGGACTGGGGACGCGCGGAGCCAGCAGGGACGGAGCTTTGATCCCAGCCAGCGCTTCCAGCGCGGCTTCCCTGAGCGATCGCACACGAGGGCTTTGAAACGCGCTCCGCACCAACACCGGTGCCAGGAAAACTCCTTCTCCCGGCTTTTCTGCTGCGAGCGAGCTGCGATAGGGATCGCCGAGAATAAAGTCACTTCATTTACAAACCGGGGAGCCAAATCTGATAGACATCAACATTCGAGGTAAGTCAAGGAGCGGTGGAGCGCTGCCAGTTCCCCAAATGAATATTCATGGCGAACACTCCCCCAGCTCCGCGCTGAAGAGAGGCCGGCAGCAGGAAGGCTGCCCCGGGGAAGGGGAAGACGAGGGACCAGGCTTATTTCATCCTTTTTATTGAGTGCAATTTTCTCTTTAGTACAATATTCTCTGAAAGATACTGTTACAAACTCCGACAATTTCAACACAATCAACAAATTGGGGAAGAAGGGGAGGGGGAAGGGGAGAGGGGAGCAAAAAAAAAAAAAAAAAAATTCCAAGGGTTGAAATCTTTTACAGACATCTCACTGGTTATGTACAGGACAGGGTAGGGCTGGCCCAGGACACGCCGCGGCTCGGGGGGACGGCGACCGGGGCGCTGCGGGACCTCCCGGAGCATCCTGCGGTGGGAGGAGGGGGAGCGGCCCCGGGGGCCCCTCTCCGGCGCTGCCGCCCCGCTGCAACTCGACGCCCCTGCAAGGCAAGAGGGAGACGAGAGGGTGAGAATAGGCACGTCCAGAGCTCCGAGAGCCACGCGTCCTTCCCCGCCGAGCCCCAGCCCCGCAGCCCCGTCCTGCAGCCAAAGGTTTCTTACAGCACATACAGCCTCTCAAAAAAAACCCCAAAACCCAAAAGAAAACCAACCCACAAAAAGCAGGGATTAATTAATATGCTGTCAGAAAAGTGATGATTTCACTGAAAGCTCTCCATTTCTCCTCGGGGGAAAAGGAAGGAACGGAAGAGATGGAATTCTTTTGTGAGGCTGAGTTGCTTTAGGGAGCGGAGGCTGGGAGGCGATTTTGGAGGCGGGAGGGTTTCCGTGTCCCCCAGGAGCCAAGATGCCCTTCCCCCCCCTCCCACTGCAAGATGAGCCCCCCCGGGGGTAAAGCAGGAGCAAACCACCAGGCACCATCAAATCGCTTTTTCCAATGTAACAAAAAAATCCCCATTTTCTCCACTGCCAGGGGGAAACCAGAAGGGCTGGGAACCAAAGAAGAAGCCCCAGGAGCACCTTCTCCACACCCTGCAACCAAGAAGTACCGCACAGCAGCAAAATCCCTTTATTTAGCCACTTTGGAGAGGCAAAGATGCTTTTAATATACAATTGCATCTTGGAAACATAAAGGCAGCACATTAAATAACAAAGCAATTGACTGCTGGGTCCCTTTGCTGGGCCACAAAAAGCCGGGGCTCACTGGCTAATTATTGCCGGGCATCCCTGTGCCTCTCCAAACATACCAATGCTTTCAGAAACCCACTCCAGCTGTGCCTGACATTTCACTCCTATTAAAATTCATCATACTCCTGAATGGAAATAATTTTTTTCTTTAGCAAACCCAGGTAGTAATGAAAGTTTTATTTAGTAATGTCGTGTTTGGTGGGGAAAGGGGCAGAAAAAAGGGAAGAGAAATTGAGATTATCTTTTTTAAAAAAGGGAACTTCAGCTGGGGGAAAATATATTGCTGGGTATTTCTTGGGCACAGGGGGCCATTTTCGCTGCCGTGCTTGGAGGTTTGGTCTCACAGCTCTCGTTGATGGGATCAGAACAGCCAAACAGCTGGAAAAAAGCTGTGACAGAAACACAACCGATGAACGATGCTGAACTCGCTGCCTGAGCCGGGCGGGCCCGGGGGATGGGTGCAAATCGAGGTGGGGCGGCGGCGATTTGTATCAGCTCCGGATTCTGCCACATTAAAGCCGGACGCGAGCGGTGGCTCCGGCCCCGGGCGCTGCTCCCGGCTCCGCCACCGCCTTCCCCCGCGGCATTCCCAGCTCTTCCAGCCGTCCTGTCCCAGCCCGCCCGGCAGCAGCACAGCGGGACAAGGCTTTGGGGGTTATTTTCCCTGGGGAAAATTCCTCCCGGCGGCGGCTGCCGGCTCAGCGCTGCCACACGAGCGCAGCCCTTCCCTCCGTCAGGGCAAAAGTGATCCGGGGACAGCTAAAGATGATTTGGGCCGACCCCAAAGGATGGATCTCAAGGGACGCGAGGGACAGGTCACGAACAGCTGGAAGAGGATGGGGGCGGGCAGCGCAGCTCATCCCCAGGTACGCAGCCACCGAGTCACTCCCTCATCCCTCATCCCTCCTCCTCCTCCCGGAGCGCCGGCGTGGGAACCCCTGCGAGGCGGGCGGAGGGCTTTGATCTCAGCCCCCGAGGGCTGGCGTGACACAAACAGCGATACAAAGGCCACGTTTGTGATGAGAAGGCGTTCCACGAGGGAAGGAGTTACCGAGCAGCGCGGCTGGGATGCGGGCACCGTGTCAGCTCCGGGGCGCTCTCCTTTGCCACACTCATGGGAATGGGCAGAACTGCAAACACCCAAAATAATCGAGGATGGGTGGCACTGCAAACGCAGCTGCCGTGCCCGTGTGATGCCATGGAAAAAGGGAGCAGCTGGTGGGAACGGGGAAGGATGGAGGCAGCTCTGGGAGTGACCCAAAGCCATCCCTGTATCCCTGAGCACAGGCCCATTTCCAAACCCTCTGCAAAGGGAGTCACACCTCACCCCCTTTTCCCTCGGGCCTCCCAGAGCCACATCCCCACCCAGGCACCATCAGGATCATGACATGGCACTGCCACCCAGGCACTGACCCCAGCCTGAGTCCCTGACCACAGCAGCCTCTGGCTGGCTCCCAAATATTTAGGCTGGGGAATCTGAAGAGTTCACCCAAAGCGCGGTGGGGAAAAATAAGTAGACCAGCTGCTCTGTTCCACATCTGCCTGACCATGGAAGCCCCCACAAGGGTGCCATGTGAGGCTCACCTGGCTCCTCAGACAACACTTGGCATGGGCTGCACCTCCCGCTGTCAGTCCTGCTTGGCACTAATTAGCATTGATAATTGCACTGATGGTGACCATAATTTTCCTGCCCTCTCTCCCTGCCTTCACACAAAGGTTCAATCACCTAATGAGGCCCCTGAGGATAATCAGAGAGGAGCAGGTTCCCCCACCACGATGGCAGCTCGTGCACAACGTGAGGGGATGGGAGAGCGGAGGAGGGAAAGGCACAGCCCAGCTGCTGGATGGGGAAAGCTGCCGAGCCTTGTTTACTTGGGGACACAGAGAAAAGTTCACTCCAATTAATTTTTTTAAGTGGATGGGCGTTAATCCCCCTACACTTATCTAGAATTAACACAGCCTTAAGGAGATTTTTGCCTAATCCACTCCCACATCTGCCCCAAAAGGGCGCTGTCTGTGTTCGGGGAAGGAGCAGAGTTCAGCTAATCCACTTAAAATTCACAAGGCTGGTTTGTTCAGATTAACCTCCTCCAGCACTTCCCTCCAGAGACAGGCCAGGAGACCTCAACACCATCCTGCCTCTGCCACTGACGGGGCCACCCCCTCCGTGGTTGTGTCCCCTGCAGTGCAGCTGTCCATGTGTCGGCATCCACAGGGACCCTGAGATGTCCCCAGAGCAGCCACCACAGCAGAGCAATGAGCAGGGTGGGACAGCCAAGCTGTTTAACTTCCAATGGCCAGAAAAAGGAGAGCAGAAGCAGCAGCCATGCTCGGATGCAGATGGGGGAAGGGGGACCAGCTATGCCCAGGCTGGAGGGGTACTTACAGTACTGGCCTGTGGAGGACAGCCAGCCAAAAGGGACAGCCCTGGGTCACCATCCAGAGCGCCAGCAGCTCTGACAACCCCAAAAGGTGCAGGTGAAAGGCACCATGGTCACCAAGACAGGTGCACTCCCCTCCCCAGCACCGATCTGCTGCTCTGACGGGAACCCAGACACCACTTTTACTGCCATGGATGCTCATGGTTCACACCTCACATCTCTTCCTGCCAGGCAAAGCAGAGCAGGGAGGCCCTCTCCTGACTGGAGCAGCTCCCCTTCCCATGTCAAACCCCCCAGTGAGGGACATGAGCCAGCAGATCTCCCCTGAGACACAGAGCCAAACCCTGAGCACATCAAACATGGGAGAGCACAACCCAGCAGCAGCTCTCACTCCTCCCAGACAGGCTTTGGAGAAAATTGAGCTCAGCTGGGACAGGCAGAGCCATTCCCCCATGGCAGGAGGGTTGATGATCCAAGATGATCCCAAAAGACCCCTCCAACACCCCAAAAATATGAAAAATATAAGCCAAAACAGGAGCAGCAAAGAAATCACTGATGGGGTGAAACAACTCGCCACAGGAGTCCCGTCAGTGTGGACTTGGCTTCTCCTCCATCATCACTCAAGAAGTTTCTGGCACTTCCAAAATCCTGAGGAGACTCACTGGGAATGATCCAAGTATTGGATCACTATCCACCCTGGCAGGATCCTTCACAGAAGAGGCACCACAGCAGACAACGAATGGAACATGAAATCCCCTGCAGCCCCTCCTGCAGCAGGGACATTGGGGCAGCAGGGATGAGCAGCACTGGCTGAGTGCTGGAGCTGGATGTGATTCCCTGGCCCCCACCCTTCCCCAGCAGTACAAGGAGGATGGGTGGCCTTGGAGCTACAGAACACTTCTGGGTCTGTAAATCCATTCCTCACCTCAGAAGCTGATTGATCCTTTTTTTTTTTTTTACTCAAATTCAATGTTTAAGAGTAACGATTTCCAAGTGAACACAGAGTGGCTCAGATATATCGGCAGTTTTTATGGATCAGAGGCAAAAGCCTTAATTCAGACCCTAACGAAGGGAAATGTGTCTGTCCCTACCACAGAACAACAGCAAGGGCTGATGGCAGGGCAGAAAAACCTGTCCTAGGCAATACCCAATGATTTATCCCAGACCATGGGCCAGCTGGGATGTTCCCACAGAGATATCTGTGGGATGCAGGCAAACTTACGGATGAGATTCTGCAACCCAACCCCAACCCAACCCTTCCCTTCCCTCTCTCTGAATCAAAGCAAAGAGCAGCAGAGATCCCATGGGACTCAGGCTGGCACAAGGGACGCAGGGGGAAGGACAGCTATGGTTTCTCCTTGGCAAAGGAGCATTAGAGGCACCAAAAGATGGCAGGCTCAGAAATAATGGTTTGAGATCACTCTTATTTAAAAACCGGCTGCCTGCTGTTTTCATCGCAAGCCCTGCTTTGACTTGCAGCAACATTTAAAATTAAATATACATAAGTGCTTTCAAAGAACTGTTAATTTGAAGGTCATTAAATGGCATAAAATACATTCCTTTTTTTTTTCTGGAAAGAGGCACATAATTATGCCATTAATACACACTCTTCTTCCACGTTCAAGCCTCGGATGTGCGAGGGGCTTGGGTTCACCTTCCTCGGCAGAGGCACCACATCTCCTTCTAATTACTGCCATTGAGAAACCTGCTGCTCCTCCATCACACCCAGGGATGGGGCTGTGGAAAAAGCATGGAAAAGCCCCAGTGGAGAACGATGCAGCTGAATTGCAAATGGGGATTTTTGGGGGATGAGGGAAGTAACAGCAGGGCTGGAAACATGAAGCCACTTGGCAACACCCAGTCCAGTTGTGAGGATCTCGCCCACTGATTCTCACACGAGACCTAGGGCCAAGCTCAAAGCAGGGGTTTGGTAGCCAAAAGTTCCTTTTTTGATTTAATGCTCTATGCAAAAAGGACAAAGCCAGCCCAGACACACACAAAAAGAAAACTCTAAAAAAGACACAAAAGAGCTGAGGTTTTTACAGTTGCCATAGAAATGGAGAGAGGGAGCTGACGACTGCAGAGTGCAGAGTGAAAGGCCAGGATCAGGGGCGAGGGCGAGGTGGGCTCACCCGGGCGAGCAGCCACATCCATGTGTGGATATTCATGTGGGATGCAGCCAAAGGAGCAAGGCACCATGACTGAGCTTCACCCATGAGCAGTGGCGAGGGTCAGGATCCAACCCAGTGGGGTTCACCAGCAATGGGCATCTCCCAGTGATGGCATGAAGATTTTTTGCCTTTTCTTTTATACCTCTGTTACACCTTTTTTTACAACTTCTGTATTCTCAGTGCTTTTTGCCTACATTCTTGGACTTGTTTGTCAAACTGAGAGACTCAACATCTTAGAAGCTTCGTAGCCAGGGATCAGTGTGCCCCAGAGCCCAAGGGGTAAACCAAGATAGAACCATCCAGGAGAAGGCTCCTTGGGGAGGGGGGCTCATTCCAGCCTCTCACTGGGGAATCTCTGATAGATCTGCTAATTAGTAACATCCATAATGTTATACCCAACCTTTTTGGGGTGGGCATTTTGCGGGGTGCATTCGACCTGGACGTGTGCACCTGAGGATTCTTAAAATAAATACCAAGGTAAAATCCCTTTTGCCCTTCTAACCGTGTATGACTCTTGATTTTAAGACCAGAAAAAGGCATCACCAGCCCTTCCACATGGCACAGGAACCCATCAGGACCCTGTGTGATGGACAGAGCCCAGCCCAGAGGGAAGGCCAGTGCAGCTGGTCCTCTTTGATCCAACACTCCTTTTTCTTCCCTTTAAACCAAAACTCTGCTGGGAGAAAACAGTTTCTGAGCCATCCCTTCTGCTCTGGGATTAAAGAAAGGAAGTCCAACACCAACCAGCGTGGATCCGAAGACGTGAAATCGGAGTGTTCATCTTTAGACCAAGGAAGAGGCTCTCACTGGAGCAGGAGCAACAGGGCAGCATCAGAGAGGTGCCACCCAAGTCAAGGTGAGAGCCTCTTCCTTGGCATCTGACAAAGGAAAAGGAGGAGCAGGTCAAACACAACGCTGCTGCCATGGCCAGGCAGGGATAGCACTGTCACTTCCACACAGAAAGGCTTCACAGTTTGGAAAACTGATTTTACTCGGAAGAAAGGCCTCTAAAGAAACAAAATGGTCTGTCAGAAGTCATCTGAAATTTTTATGCTGTTTTTTTCAATAAAAAACAAAACCCAAACATGGCTGGTTTGGACTTTCCCCGTTGTTTTCCACTAACAGATTGATGGTGAAATCTTCTGGTTTGGATGAAATGACTTTTATTGAAAGGCAAGAGAACAGGTGGCCCCTGGTGACCCTCCCTCAAGTATCACCTTGACAGCAACTCCCTCGGCCCATGATGCCTCTTCGCTGCAGGGATTTGGTTGAGCCCACCTGCACTCTCTTTGCTCAGCCCTGAGCACCACCAATCTGCTGCTGGGCTCTTGCATGACCCTGGAGGGGACAGGTCCAGGTCCCAGCAAGAGGCCAAGATGTGAGGACAGCTGGTTAGGAGTGGCAGGATATGGGAATCATCTGCTCTGACACAGCTCAGGAGACAAATGTTGGACAGCTGGGAAAGAGCAACAGAAGGGAAAGGCCACCAGCCCTGGCAATGCCCAGGGGCACTGCTGGTTGCCCAGAGCCAAGGAGCATAATCAGCCAAGATGGTTTTGGCATCTCTGACAGCACCTGAGCACCCAGACAGCCTGTTTGATCCCTCAGGGGCACCTGGTCTGCTGGGTGGGATGGGCAGGTCTGAATGTTTCACATTTCATATTCACGATGAAATGGCCTCAAGGTGCACCAGGGGAGGTTCAAGTTGGACACCAGGAAGAATTTCTTCACTGAAGGAGTGGTTAAACATTGGAATGGGTTGCCCAGGGAGGCGGTGGAATCCCAATCCTTGGAGGTGTTCAAGGAGCGCAGGGCATGGCACTCGGTTCTCCGGACTGGCTGACGTGGTGGGGATCAGTCACAGGTTGCACTCAATGATCTCAGAGATCCGTTCTCACCCTATGACTGTGGTTCTGCACTGAAAGGTTTACATTAAAGCAGGGTTGCCATGGTGTGGCGGGGCAGGGACAGCACCGAGCAGGCAGCAGCAGCTGCCTCACAGGTGCTCGTGGGGCCGGTGACAGCGGCAGGGGAGCCGTGAAGGCGCACTATTGATATTTACCCTGTGTGGCTGTCACGCGTTCCTTTAAACACCTTTAGCTTCCTTCTTATAAAAGAGAAATCATAAAAAAACCCCACAAAGGACCCTTCAGCAGCGGCGAATACCAATGTGGCAGGGCAGCGCATTAGCATGCGCGGCGCCCGCTCCATCTGCATGTTGTGTTCCGTGTGACAACATCCCGGAATACAGATTCGGGCCGCCGGCATCCCGAGAGGTATTAGCAGTCGTCTATCAGACAGGATGAGGAGCAGTCCCTGCTGTTGTAAACAAGGGGTGTTTTTCTCTGCCTCCTTCTCTGGGGGGAGTTCAGTGAATTGAAACAAGCTCATTCCTGCATCTTGTTAGTTCCTGTTCTTCTTTGGCAGAGCATGGGTCATCTGCCTTGGGCAAGGCAAGAAAAAGAACTGGAGGTGGAAAGTGCACCCCAAAGGGTCCTTCAGCTGCTGGTGGTGATGGACCATGAGCACGACCCAATGAACGTGTTCCTCACGAACCACCATGAACTGAGCACGTGCTCCTCACGGGATACACGGGGGTCCTCCAGCCACAGAACACCCTGGCAGCCCCAACACAGGAGGGACAGTACTCCCACCCAGGACATGTGGACAGGTGCTGGCAGCAGGCAGAGCACAGGCTTGTCCCCTTGTGCTCAGTGGCAGCAAGCAAATCTGGTGAGGCATCTCCAGGCATGAGAATACGATGGGGCAGATGGACGTGGAGCAATCCCATGGTGTAGCTGGATGTGGGCAGCCCATGGCAAGGACAGACACGGGGAAAACCCACAGCCCAGGTGGGCATGAGCCATCCTCATGGCAGTGATGGACACAGAACATCACTGCAGCACAGACAGACGTGGGCTGAGAAGTAAAGCGGCCCCTGTAACACAGCCGGATATGGGGCATCCCTGTGGCTCAGGAACACCCCCAGGACATGGATGGATGCAGGACACCCCCATGGCGCTAGCAGACGTGGAGCATTGCCACGGTGGGGATGGAAGAGCGAGGAGGACGGAAGGTGAATGAGAAGGTCTCCGTGTACACGTGAGCCACCGCGCCACCAAATCGTGGCTGGGACCTGCAGCCCCTGAGGCACAGCCACGGCCAGCCCGTGCCAGCGCTCCCCCAGCACGCGGGTGCCAGCACAGCGCCGGCGAGAGCGCGGTGATGGATCACTGCAACTCACACACAGCCTCTAAGTAAAAGCCTTATTAAGAGTTCATTCGTTTTATAAACTCCCGGCGCGATCTGCGGGGGGATGTCAGATGGCCCAGCCTTACAATATTCTGGGTAAACACTGACACGTGTCGGGCAATTTTAACCGGATCAATTTGCCTAGGAGACCAATGGAGGAACCAAAAAAAAGAATAATAAAGATCAAATTAAATACGGGGAAACATCCGCTGGGAGAGGCTATAAAGAAGGGCAGAAAAATACGGAGCAGGACGGACGGATGGACAGAGACACACGAGACACTCAGACCTACCTCTGAAGCCATGAAACCTAAGTCCATAAATCAATATCAAAATCCTTAGGTCCACAAGATGGGGGAAAAAGTCCTCCATAGCCATCTTCCAGACATCACCGAGGCCCTGGAGGCCTGAGCAGTCCATTTCCAGAGCTTCTCTCCTCCTCCAGCAGCCACCAGCCCCGTCACAGCCACGCGGCGGCTCCTCCGGTCCCGTCCCATCCCCGCGGCGCTGGCCGGCCCTTGGCATCCTCCTCCCCACGTGCAGGATGCCGAGCACTTCCTTCACCGCCGGGTGCTTCCCGGCTGCCTCCCGCCCCTGGGGACTGTGGGCACAACCCCTGTTCCCCCCGGGCTGGGGACCGGCCGGCTGCTGGCCGCAGGGTCAGCGCTGGTCTTCGGTCACGGACAAGCAGTGAGTCCACGGAAGGTTGACAACATACACAGGCGCACGAGCGCGCACACACACATGGGAACACCTCTTTCCATTTTCCAGGATGGAGAGTTTGTTTTTTTTTTTTAATCCTCTTTTTTACCTTTTTGCAAAAAAAATGCAAGCAAAAGAGAAAAAAAAAACCAAAACCCAAGGTTTTCTATTGAAGGTACATCTCTTCTTCAATATGAAGACATTAACTGGATTGAGTCGGATCCCCCATGCAGTGGTCAGCGAAGTCCTTTGGTAGTTGCCGGAGCGGCACCTGGGTGGGATGGCAGGGAGCTGCAGAGACATCTGAGGACACTTCCTCCCAGTCCGTGAGCAGAGAGGGGAGCGGGGTGAGCCGGGAGGGCCAGGGCAGGGAGAGAGGGCAAAAGAAGAAAAAGGAAGGTGGTTTCTCCGGACAGGATGCTCCATCTCATGCCTCTCCCTTCCCCAACAGCCCCTTCCTCCTTCTCAGTTTCGACCACTGCTCACTGGTGGCAGGATTGGAGTCTGGTCTCTAGGGTTTGGGTTTGCTTCCCCAACGCACATTGGTTTGTCTTCATCGTTTTTTATGACTTTTTTTTTGTTTTGCTTTGCTTTTTAAATATATGATTTGTACATATTTATATGTATTTATACGCTGTTCCCCATGACATTGGTAAGTGTGCTTCTGTTGGTGAGGAACGGAAGTCACCAGTCAGAGGTGAGTCCCAGGAACGTCCTGTGGCTGCGGTCGCAGTCCCCAGGCAGCGGCGGCTCCTCTCCCAGCGCTGCCCCGCCTCAGTTCCTCCCCTCCCACCTCTGCCCTCCGCTGCGCGCCCTCCCCGGCCCCTCCCCGTGGGACAAGGGACGTCATGCCATCGAGGTCGGAGACTGGCTCATCTGTACTCGCATGGACTGGACGCTGTTCAGGATCTTCTTCTGGTGCCCAGCCAAAGTCACCCCTATTCTCAGGAGGTCTCTGGAAGACAGACAGACAGAGGAAGGTCAGAGGGCAGCTGAATTTCCTCCACAGAATCATGGAATAGGCTGAGTTGGAAAGGACCCACAAGGATCAGAGTCCAGCCCCAGGCCCTGCACAGACTCCCCAACAACCCCACCCTGGGCATCCCTGGCAGCGCTGTCCAAACGCTCCTGGAGCTCTGGCAGCCTCGGGGCTGTGCCCATTCCCTGGGGAGCCTGGGCAGTGCCCAGCACCCTCTGGGGGAAGAACCTTTCATGATATCCAGCCTGAACATCCCCCAAGTTGTCCTGGGGGACACCGTTCTGTTCAGGTGGTGAACCTGTTTTGCTGTTGCTAAGGAGGTGAGGGATGTAAGCTCAGCTGGAACATCCACAGAGCCCAAACACAGCCCCACAAGCATCACTGTGTCTGAAAGCAGGGAGACACCCACACATTGACCCCCAGCTGGTGACTGTGGCCTCCTCCAGACTCTGGGTGACCAGTATGAGGGATGCTCACACCTGTCCTTTGCCCTGAACTGACCTCCCCACCTCCCCAGCTGGGCAGCACCCCGCTTTCAGGTGGCCCTGGCACAGCCAACTCACTCGGACGTCATCTGGGCCACCAGCTGCAGGGAGGTGAAGCCAGCGGTCAGGAAGCTGTCCCGGTACTGGCTCATCTTCACAGCACTCAGCCAGTCGTCTACTGAGGTAAAGGCAGTGAAGTCGGGGATGGAGCGGTCGAGGAGGGGCTGAGAAGGCCTGAAACAGGACACACTGCTGGGGACGAGCCCGGCCAGCACAGGGACACACTCCCCAGCCTACCCCTGGCACCCCTGTGCTCCCCCCAGCACACACCCATGGGAGGCCATGAGGAAGGCGTGTCCCATGGGAATACTGCTGTGCCAAGCAGTGCTCTGCAAGCCCACACGTTGGCTTCCAGCTGCGGGAGCCACCAGGATGAGGCGTGGGCAAAGCAGCCACCGCACCCAAATGGTCACACGCCACAAAGAATCAATAGCAGAGAATTATTGCTGTTGCTTGGCTGAAAAGTGCATGTTCTTTGTTTGACTGTCAGGCAGAGCAAATGCAGAACCCCCCCCCACCCCTGCCTAAGGATTTATGGATTCTCGAGCCGCTCGGGGAGCCTTTCCCCACGGCGTGGGATGGCGACAGGGAGCATCCCCGCGCCCGGCACTCACACAGCGGTGATGGTCGCCACAGTTTTGAGGCTTGCCGGGTTGCGGATCATTTTGTCCAGGGTGTTGACGATCTCGGTGAAGCGCGGGCGGGTGTTGCGGTCCTTCTGCCAGCAGTCCAGCATCAGCTGGTGCAGGGCGGCCGGGCAGTCCATGGGCGGCGGGAGCCGGTAGTCCTGCTCGATGGCATTGATGACCTGAGGATGGATGAGGACGGATGAGTGAGGGGGAAAGTGGAGGAGGGACTCGGGAGGCTCTCTGAGCTGCCTGTGCAGGCAGAGGGGCTGCAGGCAGCCGGGAAGGCACGGCCAGCCCAGCTGATCAGCAGCCAAGGGAGCGGGAGGAGCCGGGGGCTCTGCGAGGTTAATCTCCGCTCTGATGCTCCGCGGCTGCAGTTCCTCCCAGCAGAGAGCTGCCACTCATTATCTCGGCAGATCTCGCCGGAGTACAGCAGTCACACTTCCAAAGCTCCTTCCTGCTTGTAAACCCTCTGAACATTTTCAAAGGCCCTGCAGCTTGCTGAAGTCCAATTACCAGCCCACTGGCTTTTCTTCCCAATTTCCCTCCTTGCTCACCAGCCTGTTTCATCTCCAAACCAAGTGCTCCCAAGGCTCCTGGAAGGAGCAGAGAGCCCTTCAGGCAGGGATTTCTTTTGGGAATGAGCACCCCCTGGCCCCCAGAGCGGTGTGGATGACTCCCAGTGCTTACATCTTGGTTGGACATGTCCCAGTAGGGCCTCTCCCCGAACGACATCACCTCCCACATGACGATGCCGTAGCTCCAGACGTCGCTGGCCGAGGTGAACTTGCGGTAGGCGATGGCCTCCGGCGCCGTCCACCTGACAGGGATCTTCCCCCCCTACAGAAAAAGGGACTTCAGCTGAGAAACGTCTCCCTAGGCAGAGGAGGCTGGATGCCCACAAGCCACAGTTGTGGGGTCATCCCACACACCCTAAACCATGGGTCCCTGGGGACCCCACCAAGAAGTGGGCAGGTGGCATCTGACGGGATGAGGAGGCAGGAGCCATAAACAACTCCATGAACTTATCTTGTACCTGCCCAAAAGGGCTTAGCTGAACAAAACAAATGGGTTTAGCCAAGGATTTACCCCACTGACTGACACCACCCCACTCCAGCTGTCCTGCAGGACCCAGCACATCAGTGGCCTGTCCCCCAGGCCCCTTGCCAGGGAGTCACCAGGTGACAAGGCTAAGCACGACTGGGCTAGTGCTCGTCACAGGTAAGGAGCCACAGGCATCCCCATCCCTCGGCCTTCAACAGAAACAAGGCTGAACTGAAAGCATCCTCTACAGATTCATCTGAGCTCCCACAGCTGCCAGAAGGTCCTTCCAGCCCTGCTTTTGGAGTGGAAGGCAAAAAGCAAAACACCTTTAAAACCCAGTGGAAAGCACTGGTGTAGGAAAGTGCCTTTGGCAGAGAGCTCCTCATTTCTCCCAAAGGCTCAAAATCAGGCTCAGCATCTCAAGCCACCCTGCCAAGCCAGGGCAGGTTGCAGGGCCAAAGGCCATGCCAAGGGCGCAGGGATGTGAGCAGGAGCAGCACGTACAGAGGGATTGCTCCCTGGAAAAGCTCCATAAAATAACCACAAAAAAAGCCAAGGGATAAGGAAAACCACAGACACGCATAGGAATTTTCTGGGGGCAGGACTGCTCTGTAAATCGTTCAGCACAATCGTTTTCCGTAGCCTTTCCGAGGACGCGTCAGCTGCTCTTGAAGGATGAATGGCAAAAAATTTGATTTGACTAACTACAAATGGAGAAATTAACTGCTAGGTTGTTTTTCCTGCCTTTTCCCCAGAGCAAAAAGCCTGCTGTGGGAGGCAGAGTGATGCAATCGCAGGCACAGCATCACTTCCCAGCTGCCGGGGAGATCTATTATGGCCTAAATTAAATAAAAACACAGATGAGATAATCTCTTTTTATCTCTGAAGGTGGGGAAAAGACTAATTCATGCCTTGTCTCAGCAGCTACCGCTGGGGTATTTGAAGGAAAAATAAAAGCTGGGTGTCTGCTCAAAGGCTGCTGCCTGCTGGAAGGGTCTGGGCAAGGAGCGGGGCAGGTCCCGGGGGGACAGGAACATCCCATTGAGCAGGGGAGGGACAGTGAGGGGCTGCAACTGGGCCAAAACATTGAGTCAGCCTTAAAGGCATGTCCGTGGCTTTCCCATTTTGGCAGCAGGAGCCAGCCCTGGCACCTGGGCACAGCTCAGCAGCCCGAGGAACTGCTTTGGCAGGAGCTGGTGCAGCCTCGTGCTGGGACCCACTGCACGCTCTTCTGATTAATCCATTAGATGAGGCCAGCGAGTTGCTCATCCCTTTCCCCTCTGATCATCCTGAGCACCTCTCAGGGGATCACAAGCAGGACAGTGGCCATGCTGGGGAGCTGGGGGTCCCCTGGGGTAGCCAGGAGCAGGGGGAGAACAGAGCTGCCATTACCTACAAATGAGTTAATTAAGGAAGAAAAGGGTGGCTGGGGAATGGCAGAGCTCCCATTAGGCTTGTCTCTTTAATTTATGCTTGGAACAAGTTTCCAGCAGGGAAAAGCAAACCAGACCTGGAGCACTGGGGGAAGGGGAGTTAAAACACCAGGAGTTGCTGTGATCTCCCTGCCTCCCCTTCCTGTCTCTCCAGGGACTCCTCTGTGCACCTTTCCTCCACAGAGGAGAGGGAAGAGCCTTATCTGGAAACTGCAGAAGGCAGAAAGGTGCTTAAGGGAGGAGGGAGCTGGAAAACTTCTAAAAAGGAGGAAGAGAAAGGAGGGAAAAGAGGATAATTTGTGGAAACCACAGCCAGGACCTCAGGATCATGAACCTATGTGGTGGGAACACTCATGAGGTGCTCCCACCCATGCCAGACTGTACATCCAGCACCCTTCTGCCAGGTTCAGCAGGTGCAGGGCACAGGGAATTCCAGGGAGGAGAACATGCTGCGGGAGGTACCTACCAAGGAGCTGGTGTAGGTGGGGTCAGACGTGTCGTCCTGCAGGTAGCGCGAGAGGCCGAAGTCGGACACTTTGCACACCAGGTTGCTGTTGACCAGGATGTTCCTGGCAGCCAGATCTCGATGCACATAATTCATCTCTGCCAGGTACTTCATCCCAGCAGCAATCCCTCTGAGCATTCCCACCAGCTGGATCACTGTGAACTGCCCATCGTTTTGCTGCGACCACAAAGAGCAGGCACTGGGTGAGCATGCAGCCCCCACAGTGGCACCAGGGCCACTCGCCCCAACCTCAGGAGGATGCTGCACCTCCCCAGAGGACTCCAGCCGCCCTGCCTGCTTAAAGCAGAGGTAACCACCCCAAAGCACACATTTTCGAGATGTATGGCACACTCCAGCCAGCTCCCAAGTTAAGCAAACAGGCTGGGATGTCCAAACAGGACACCAACATCCCATTCCCAAATCTCACAGCCCACGTGGCCCCGCCTCGCCTCACCCGCAGGAAGGAGTCCAAGGCCCCGTTCTCCATGAACTCTGTGATGATCATGACCGGCCGGCTTTTGGTGACCACCCCTTCGAGGCGGATGATGTTGGGGTGGTCGAACTGCCCCATGATGCTGGCCTCGCTCAGGAAATCCCGGCGCTGCTTCTCCGAGTAGCCGGCCTTGAGCGTCTTGATGGCCACGTAGATCTCCCGCTTGCCTGGCAACTTCAGGCGCCCTTTATACACCTCTCCAAACTCCCCTGCGAGCACGAGATGGAATCATTTCGGTTGGAAAAGACCTCCAAGATCACTGAGTCCAACCTTTGATCAATCAACGCCAGAGCTACCACCTCCACCTCCACACTAAACATTGCAAAGAGAAAGGGGGCCTTGCCCAGCGCACCTGTCCTCTTTAAAAGGGCCAATGTCTGCTGCTGGGGACATGTTTAGGTTTGCAACCTTCTCCAAGGTGACAGATACAGGCAGAGGCTGCAGCCGCCTGTGCAAACTCCCACAAGATTTGCAGGGAAAGTGCATCAACATTTAAGAACTACCTCAAATACCAAGTGTCAGCATTGACAATCTCGACTGCCTTTCTGCACATCACTTATCTTGGGGTGGGAAATAATTGGGCTGTTTACATTGCTGCTCTCTGATTTAAAATACAGAGAAAGCAGGAGTGCTTTCACTTCACCAAAGCCAGATTTGCCTGTGGAGGGATTACATTTAAGCCACTTTTGCAGCCACTTTGCCTTGATGAGCAGTGATACATCACTGAACCTGATCCCAACCAAACTGACTCATTGCTTCCTCACAGCTTCCCCTCCCCTGCTTCTCACTTTCTCCTCTACAAGTATGACACAGTTATTTAAAAATGGCAATAGAACAGTACAGATCACACACACACACACGTGCACATGTGTGTATCTACACACATGTATGGGAATACAGCACAGACGACAGTGAGATCGGGCCTTTCTTGTTATCTCATGGAAAAGCCACATGGGAAATCCCAAGAGGCCCCGTGGTCAGGCAGTGAATACATTCCTGGAGCCTTTCCCACCTCAGAGGAACTTTGAGAGCATAAAACAACCTCGTGTCCACCCTCACCCATCACAAACCCAGGAAAGCTTGATGTTTCAAGGCTTCATTGAGGGCTTCCAAGTGAAGGACCGTGTGTGCTCCCCCACAGAGTTGCTCCAGGTGGGTGCCTGGCCACACAGGAGCAGCAGAGAGGGCAGGGAAGGATGGGCAGCAGGAGACAGAGAGACCCACCTGCCCCAATGACTTCTTCAATCTTCACAAAGGACACATCGATCTCCTTGGCGAACTCTCGGACGGCTTCGTTGGGGTCCTCGTAGGTGAAGGGGTCGATGTAGATCTTCATCCCCGGAGACCCTTGTTACAGGGACAACAGGGACAACAGCAGAAGGGAGACAATTACAGAAACAGAGTTAATAGAGCTTTTTGGGTTGGAAGGAGCTCAAAGTACCCCCATGAGCAGGGACACCTTCCGCTAAACCAGTTTGCTCCAAGCCCCACCCAACCTGGCCTTGAACAATGCCAGGGACGGTACCTCCCCACAGTCTCTGGGCAGCCTGGAAAACCAAGAGCAGTTCTACCATGGCCAAGGACTGGAGACCCTTCTGTCCTCACACTCTCCACTAAGTGGCTGCTATCACTGTGCTCACCTTCACAGACCCTTATCATCCTCTTTGGGCCACCAATTCCCCCAGATCTCCCCTAAACTTCCTCCTCTCCCTCTCTTCCCTTCTCTCCTCCACCATTCTCCTTCTTCTTCCTCCTCCCTGGCGACAGGAGCAGTTACAGACCTGAACTACAGCGCACTGGCTTTACGGTGAAGGCTTTATGAGGCTCCACGCCTTAGTGAAGAAATATTTATTTACCCAAAAAGGCCTCTGATGGCTTTGTGGCAGCTACTAAATTGACAGAGTGCAGCAATTATAACCAACAAGCTGGATGGATCCGTGAAATACGGCTTGGCTGGACGCCGGGACACACGGGAGGTCCCTCACCCAGGGCAACGCGTGGTAGCAGGATCTGGCCACGCTGCAGGGACACGCACAAAGTGGGCTCTTGCCCTTTTCCAAGGGGGAAAAAGCAAAACCAGCTCCCCAGATTTCCCAAATGGGGTTGCAGACATCGAGTTTGGATGCCGGGGGCTTGTGGAGCTGCCAAGGGACATGGTGGCGGGGCACGGTGAGGTCACAGGGCTCAGAGGGACACCGGTGTTGTACCAACACCCAAAAGGGACCTGCAACGGGCTGTGGTGTCCCCCTGGGCGGGGGGTCAGCTTCCTGTGCCATTTCTCACACAAAAAGGGGACCATGGATGGCACAGCAGCCCCTCAAGGTCATCTCTGGTGGAGACCAGGAGAGACATCACTGCCTGGTCCCCTCCCTAAGGCACCTCACCCCTACAGGGACTAACAGCACTCGATTACACTGCTCAGGACCTTTCCAAGGCCATGATTCCATCACACTGGTGCTTCCCAGAGCCCTTCCAGAGCTGACATACAGGTGGATGCATGGACCACAGCATCACCTCTGCACCAGGAATCTAAATCAGCTCCCAGCTGTGAAACAATTCAGGAGAAAGCATGAAAGCCTCTCACTGGGCCCTGCTGGTGCCAAACAGCCACCAAGGGAGAGCTGCTTGTGGGGCATCAAGGACTCAGGAGGGACCAGGCAGGAGCATCCTCACCCCCAAAAGGGGCCTTTGGGGCAAAAGTTCTGCACCTCAGAGGCAAGGAAGGCTGCAATGAAGCCATCTGTGCATCTCCCAGTTCATAAATCCCTTTATGGCTCTGTCTCATACACTTTAACTGCCCCATAAATTCTTTTACAAGAGCAGCTGATGCTCCAGCCAGGATTACAAAGGGATTTACAGGATCGTAACGGAGACTGGCTCACTGATCAAAATATTGAAAAAATAGAGGAGAAAACAATGCCCAAGTTTCCTGTCCACTGTCAACACAGGCTGGTTTTCAAACACCCTCTGACATGCCCCAGGCTCTGTCCACAGGCTCAGTAATCACCAGGATGAGCTCCCCCCTCATCCCATCCAAATGAGGGATTGGCCACCCAAACCCATTCCTCATCTCTGATGACCTCAGCCCCCGGCTCACCATTGCCACAGCAGCAAAAGCTGGGTGAAATTCTGCGTACCAGAACACACCACCAAAGAAAGGCACCTGTGGTGAGCCTGCCTGCAAAGAGCTTTGTGCTCTTAAAATCATCCCAAGAATCCTGAAAACTGGATTAGGCCATTTTTCACTGCTGCAGACAATGGCAAATTTTTTATCACTCTTCAAAAGGTGAAGGCCTCTGCACCACGACCCCAGCGTCCAATCCCTTCTGGCATCAAGTTTCCTTGGCAATAAATATCATGGGGACAGAGAAAAACCCTTCCTGCTGAATTGCTGCTGCTTCAACAGGGCGTTTTCCCAATTTCCCCAATCTCAAAGCTCCCAGCGAAGCAGTGGAAGGGATAAACCCTGAAAAATTACACCCCAAGAGACCCCATCTCACCCCAAAACCCACTCAGAGCACTCTGCCAGCAGCAGGTGATCCTGGGGTCCTGCCAGAGGGATGGCAGAGCTGCTCTGGGAGGCTGTAATTGCCATGCCACTGAACACACAGTGATTTGTTCCAGAGGATGCTCTCATTACTCCAGCAGTTGCTCATCACAAATTTCCCACCTGTTTTGCTCCAGCCTCTGCACTGACGGAGCACCCGGGGGCTCGCTAACCTTGGCAGAGTATCACTGGCACCCTGGATTTCTGACACCAGTGCTCACAGCCCCCAGGTTTAGAAACCCAGGACAGGCACATGCTTCATTGCTTCCCTACCTAGGCTGAGCATCCTGGATTTCAGGGTGCTTGGGGCCAGCTAGGGATGCGCGTGGGCTGGGGAATGCTTCAAAACGGGGGGAAAACGTGAAAAATCAGCCTGCCTGCAGCCTGACATGAGTTTATCCATCAGGCATCAAATAAATCTTGCCCTGCCCCCCCACAGTGCAGAAATGTGGAGAAAAGAGGGAGGAAAAGCACAGCTCTGTTGCATTTCGGGATCACCCGGTGATGTTTGGAAAACAGTTTATTGTTTGCCAGGAAGTTCAGGGCCCCCCACAGCGCTGCCACCACGTTGGGAGGGTTCAGTGTGATGCCAAGAAGGTCTAAAGAGATCCAGTGTGCTTTGCTGGCTTGGCTGGGCTCTCCTGCTTGTCTCCAATCCCTCTCCAGCCCTCCTGATTTTCTCTGCCAGGCCGACTGCTCCATGCCCATTCCTCCCCTCTGCTCACCCATACTGCTCCCTGCCTTACCCACCCATCCTTCCTCCACCCCTGCATCCCACACCTCTTTCCCCCAAGCAGGCACCCAGGACCCAGAGATGGTTCTTCCCACAAGGTAGCAAATTGTACCTGGGAAGCATCTCTAGGAGAGCGTAAATGGGATTTATTTACGGGAAAATCCTGCCCCCCAAAGCTGCTGTTTTGCTGCTTTATTCTCATTTGCAGTGCTGGCTGCTGGAGGGGCACCAGAGCAGCCATTCCACACAAATACACCTGGAATTAATTCTGGTGCACAGCTCCACCGGCCGCAGAGGTCTCCTAGGAAAAGTTCAGGCTCTCCTAATTGTTTGCCAAGGGGATCAGCAGCCCAAAGCCAGTTAAATGTTCCCAGTCACTGCCTGCACATCCTTCCCCGAGCAGGGGACAGGGCAAGCATCAGCCACGGAGGCAGGACAGCAGCAGTGCCAGCCACCAGCCCCCACACCCCAGCTGTGCTCCCAAAACCCAGAATCCCTCCAACAGCCCAGCACCAATCCAGGCCCAGGTAGAGCCTGTGGCAGGAGATCAGGAGCGCATCCTTCCTCTGATCACCACCTCTTCTCCTTCCTTTCCTCCTCTGGGAGTCTTCACAGCATCCTCTCCCCATCCCTTGTCCCCTACATCCTCCCTGCCCCTGACATCCCCCCAAATCCATCATCATCCCCAAAATCCCTCCTGGTACGCTTCTTTTCCCACCCACAGTGCTGCACCTGCCCTCCCCCACACCCTGACAGACACGTGTGGACATCTCCCCTCCCACCCTATGGTCCTGCCCGTGTGCCACGGGGGCTCCCCCACCCCACAGCCCCCTTGGAAGGGGACGAGTGGGGCACATGCCGGGTGCAGGCTGGGGAGCGTCTGCCCCGTCTGCTTTTCCCACTTGTGCTGCTCACCTCTGCCGGTGCTGTAGTGCTGCAGTTTATCGCTGTACACCGCCTCCTTGCTGTAGGCGCGCTTCCTGGCAGAACAGGGGACACAAACAGCCAGGCTTCAGGGATCAGCAGCTGCTGGGGGCCCCAAGCCGCTCCCCTGCCAGCAACACTCCATCAGCAGTGGCATCGTGCTGCTCCCTCTGGCCACACGGGTCCCCCATCCCGCCTCTCCGACCTCTAATCTGCATCTTACCACCTCCACCTCCCAGGGACACTGATCCCACAGCAACCCACCTGCTGCAGACGATGGAAATGGCCACCAGGGAGACGATGAAGACCACCCCGGCCGCTGCGGACCCCGCGATCAAAGGCAGCTGCTCTCTCAGCTCTGACTTGTAATCATCTGCGAGAGAAGAGGGACGGGGTCAATCCTCCCTGGCACGCTCAGGGAGCGAGAGCAGCGTGTGGGAAGGGATCCCCTCCCATTCCATGGGTGCTGCTCCCAAGGTGGTGGGACAAGGGGGATGCAGGCAGGGGGCTCAGCTGAGGCAGGCGCTGAGCCCATGCCATATTGCACTGGGTAGGATTGTCATGCTCGGCTCACACATCTTTGGCTTAAAGACAGGGGAGAGAAGATCCTGGAAATAATGGCAGACCAATGTGCACAGACCCAGTTTCCCAAAGAGATGAGGTTCACAAGGGGGTTTTGCCCATGGCTCTGGCATTTCCCTTTCCTCAATAAATTCATTTATTGAGCAACCTGATCTACCGGAAGGTGTCTCTGCACATGGCAAGGGGTTTGGAGGAGATGAGATTTGGGGTCTCTTCCAACCCAAACCTTTTTGAGACTCTGTGATTTAAACCTGTTGGCCGCTTTGACTGATTTTAACATGGGGTCTCACAGACACAGAATTCCCACAAGTTGTAGGAAAGGAAGAAAACACCACTAATAACCAAGCCAGCCAGAGAATGCTGTGCCAAGGCTTCACCCAGACCAGACATCAGAGAGTCCCCTGCACAATGGTGAGCTTTGGGAGTGAGGCTCAGGAGAACCCGGGAACCCTGGCTGCAGGTCTGCTTGTAGGTTTTAATATCTCAATGTGAGACAAGTCCTTTCACAGAGCAACAGCACCCACAGCATCCCTTTCCCACTAAGCATCCCTCCAACCCATTGCATCCCTCGGAGCCTCCTCTGTCCCCTCAGCCACCCCCTGCATCCTTCAGCAGCAGCAGGCTGGGAAGAAAGCCACGGTGGCACTGGGAGGACTGGATATGCCTGGGGGAAGCCCAAAAAAATTACTGGCACCCTCCATGTGTCTCCCCCATTTTTCCCTGCCCCATCAGTGGTGTAGGTACTCTCAACAGGCAGTATCCAGCAGATCCCACACCCCTGGGGCTTCTGTAGCATTCCAGAAATACCCCTCCCTCCAGCTGCCCCAGCGAGGTCTGCCGGCTGTGCCAGCAGCCACATGCAAGGGTTAAAATAAAACTCATCCAAAAGAAAGCATTTAGCACCCTTTTATCTGTATTTTCTACTCTGCAGTTAATTACTGGCAACTAGATTTATCTCCTGCATGCTGCTCAAATCCTGAGAAATTCTCATCTAACAATCAATTATTATTTAATAACCTACACAATCCATTCTTATTAAATTTCAATTAATTGCTTATTTGAGGCAGGATTTTTCTCCTCGCTTCTCTAATCCTGAATATTTGAGGCATTGGAGGGGGGTTTATTACCATTTCCTTCCCTTTGGTCGCCCGGCATGGTTTTCCTCTTCCCATCCCAGCTGGCACTCGACATGAATGCAAGCATGGGGTGACCCATTTTGGGGAAGAAGAAAAGCTTTAGGAAAGAAGAAAAGCTTTAGGAAAGAAGAAAAGCTTTAGGAAAGACAGGCATTGAGGCTGGGAGCCATGGATGCCACCTAAGCAGAGAAGGAGCCACACCAGCAGCAACAGGGAACGGGCTCTCAGCTGCCCCAGGGCCAGGAAGACCTGCTTCACTCCCCAACTTCTGGATTAGTCCTGAAGCTGGGATTATTGGAAAACCCTCCCCTGAGTCAGTAGTTTCCAAAGGAAGCCAGTGTTTGTGGGTGCAGGGAAGGGCCAGAAGAAGCCACGAAGGTCATGAGCTGGCCCAACACACCCCTTTGGCATGGGAAACGAGCTTTCACATGGGTCTGACCGCCCCAGCTTTGCCCCGGTGGCTCAGATGGACCCCAAGCATCGCAGGAAAGCAGCCCAGACTCCTTCCTCCAAAGCTCTGCAGCCCTCCTCCCACCCCATCGCACCGTGCCAGGGGGTTCTGTGTCCCCACAGCTGAAGGCAGCAGAGCCAGAAATAAACAGCAGGGGAACTGCCGGAGCTGGGAGCCGGAGAGCGGCTCGCTCCTGCCGCTGGCGGATAACGAGACACCGCCGTAAATCCGCTGGCTCCCGGCACAGAGGCTCGGCAGCCAGGCCCCTTTAACCCCCAGCCCGGCGCACTCACCGTCGGTGAGGGTCTGGAAGCACATCTTGCCGCTGTACTTGCCGTAGCCGGCCACGGTGCGGGCGCGCACCTGCACCACGTACACCATGCCGGGCCGCAGCCCCTCCAGCCGCGCCGTGTTCGTCTGGCTGCGAGCCATGGACGAGTTGTACTCGTTGTGGTCCTGCGGGCACCCCGAGAGAGCCACGGTCAGTGGGACGGGGACAGGGGACAGCGGCACTGCAGCCCGCCTGTCTGTGTTGAGGGCAGGGATGGGGTTTGGCTGCTGGGCAGGGGAGGGGGGGAAGGAGAGGCTCTGGTTCTGCTTCAGGAGCGTCTCTGACACAGAGGATCCCACAGGAAAGGCTGGGAGAATTGGGATTGTTCAGCCTGGAGAAGGGCTGGGGTGATCTAATTGTGGCCTTCCGGTAGTTGAAGGGAGCTACAAGAAAGATAGGGATGGACTATTTATAAGGGCCTGGAGGGACAGGACACAGGGAATGGCTTCCCACTGACAGAAAGTACGTTTAGATGGGATATTGGGAAGAAATTCTTCCCTGGGAGGGTGGGGAGGCCCTGGCACAGGGTGCCCAGAGAAGCTGTGGCTGCCCCTGCATCCCTGGAAATGTTCCAGGCCAGGTTGGACAGGGCTTGGAGCAGCCTGGGACAGTGGAAGGGGTCCCTGCCCATGGCAGGAGGTGGAACAAGATGAGCTTTAAGGTCCCATGACATTCCATGATTTTATGAAACAGGACCCACAAGGCACCTCCCAGGTGCCTCCCAGGTGGCCCCCTGGTCCCACCAGAGCAGGGAGCATGGAGTAGCAGAGGGAAACAACAAGATCATCCAGAGCAAAAATAATTTATGAACAACAAATTCCTCATCTTCAAATGATTGATGTCCTTGTGCATTTCAAAAACATCCCACAGTTACGGAAACCTTGTGTCCCTGCCCACAGCATGGGGCTTGGAACTGGATGATCTTTAACCAAAGATCCAACCTAAACCATTCTGTGATTCCACAAAACACCATAATGTGCCCTGTGAGACCCTGCTCAAGCAGGTTCAAGGGCAACTCTCTGCTGAGATCCTCAGCCCCTGCAGCCCTGCTCTGCTGGCACAGGTCCTTGGCCTAGACCTTGGTGGAAACCTCATGCGTCTCCACTCTCATTTGTTACCACGTTCCCCAGTGCTCTGCTGGTGAGAGGCCGCTGGTGAGATTATCTAATTATTCACACTTAGAGGAATTCATTAGAGCTGGCGAGACACAGGAGGGATGGAACAGCTTGGGCCGGGCACGGTTCATCGCAGGGGTTGGGAGCGTGTCCCCTGCAGGGCAGGACAGCTGCCAGGGACAGGAGCAGTGGGAGGCAGTGACCCGGGGCAGGGACAACCCCCATAACCTTCCCTGGTCCTCTCCAGCTCCCTCCCCTCCTCCTTATGCCATCCCCACGATTCAGGTCCCTGTTCATCCTAGCAAATACCAGAGCCAAGGCGGCCACGGGCACTGATGTGCTGGACAAATGCTGCCACGGGGAAGGAATGGCTCAGGTTGGAAAGGGCTCTGAGCAACCTGATCCACTGAGAGGCATCCCACGGCAGGGGGGTGGAACTCGATGAGCCTTAAGGTCCTTTCCAACTCAAGCTGCTCTGTGATTCTCATTCTGTGATTTAGCAGCTGCAGTCACAACTCACTCCCACCTTCTGGAGGCAGCTCAGGTGACCTGGTGCCTGTCCCACCTGGCCATTCCCAGCAGAGCCTGTCTCAGAGCCTATTGATGTTCCCCGTGCCCCAGCCCAGCCCCCACGGCAGGGCTCCCCCGGGCTCACCGGGGCCGGCCTGGAGCCCACGGTGCTGCCGACGTCGGGCGTGCAGATGCGGCTCAGCTTCTCGTAGTAGCGGATCTCGTAGTCCAGGATGATCCCGTTGGGCTGCTCGGGCTGGGGCCAGGACAGCGTGATGCTCCTCATCGTGGCACTCACCTGGTGCATGATGGGCACGGTGGAGGGGGCTGCCGAGGAAGCGGGGAGCGAGGGAAAATTAATGGAGAGGGGTGGGAAAATGGCCCGGAGAAGGGGGAAAATCCCCACGGCATCCTGAATCTCCCATGCCTGTGGCTGGCTTCCCCGTGGGACCAGCTTGCTCATTAGCAGTGGGAAGACCGGCGTCTCAGCAGCTCTACATGGAAGCAGAGCAGCGAGCCAGTGAGGGAATTCTGCTGTTTAATCCAACTACTCCTTTTAATTAAGGTCTTGGAAATCCTCGGTGTTCCTTCTCCCCAGGACTGCTTGCTCCAAGGATATCTCCCGTGGTGGGAGCGACACAGCAAAGCTCTCCTCAGTGGGGTAGACCAAGCTTTGGTGACAGGCTCCAGCTCCGTGTGACATCTTTTGCTGTAACAGCCTCCCTGGGAAGCCAGCACTCAGCAGCCAGGGAGCTGTGCCACAACTGCCACCCCACGTGCTCTCAGGAATGGGCTGTGGGAGCAAAAATCTGCCCACCCTGAGGACAATGACAGGAAACCAGAGCAGGGACATGCCAGCTCAGCTTTGGCTCCAGAGAAGCTGCTGGGGCTGCTCTTAGGGGCTCTCAGGGGATGCTCATCCTCAGCAGCCAAATATGCTTCTCCCAGGAGAACAGCAACACTGTCCTTCCACCATCAGGGACACTGAGCCGCTAAACCAGTCAGGAGATTCTTTTCCAAATGCTTTGTGCCCTCCAAGCTGTACTTATAAGGGGCAGAGCCAGCCAACACAGCCCTAATCCTGCACTTACTCCTAGCAAAAGAAAGGTATCCAAGTCTGTCCACACCCAAAGGGACACTGGCATGTCCTGTCCACAGAGTCAGCTCCCAGTCCAGCCATCTCTGCCCTCCTCCTCCTCCTCACCATGCCCACAGTACAGGCAGTGCTGGGCAGGGAAAATGCCTTCCCTGTGTGAACCCAGGGAATACCTGAACCCGGCACAACCAGCCTGGGGCACGGGATCATGCCATGGAGGGAATCTGGGGGTGGCAGGAGCCCCGTTTTTCGTGGTTCCAGTGGGAGATGTGGATAGTTCAGCATTGCCTTTGTTTACCCAGAATACTTAATCCTATATATTTTTTTTTAATCTCTCCACATCTGCTCTGGGAAGATGCTCGTGGGCTGAAATTAAGCACTCAGCTTGACTGCTGCTTTATTAACTCCCATTAGCTTGGATGGGGCTGGGAAAATGGTTGGAAAACCCCACTGCAAAGCCAAAGAGATTTTAGAGGGAGAGCACCAATGCCCTGGATATCCCTGGTGCATTTCCATCAGGTTACTCCACAGCCCAGCATTTCCATGTTTGTAATCAGCCTTTGCAAGACAAGCAGGGACCCCTCGGGTACAGACAGACAGATGAGGGTGACCTGGCTGCTCCCAGCTCCCCATGGCGGAAGAAGAGCTAAGAAACACCCCAAAAATCCACCCCAGGAAAAAAAGAGGCCTGAAAACAAGAGGCAGGTTTGGCTGCACATGGTTCAGCAGACAGTGATGCCAGCCAGGCACAAGTGTAGATTTGTATTCCCTGGAGCCAGGAGACTGAAATGTTTACACTGGTTTACACTGAAATATTTACACTGAAATATTTACACCAGGTTTCTCCATTGTGCTATCCAGAGGGAGCAGGATGGCAAAGGCTGCCTGGACTGGCACAAAGCAGGAGTTCCCATCCCCTTTTTAAACCCAGAGCACACGGGTTTCCCTCTGGTCCTCAGTGCAGCCCAGGACCAATTTCCCCCTTGCCATCTGCACACCCACCCCACCAGCATCCCTGTTTGACCCAGAGCTGCTCATTCAGCTCCTGATGCCTGACTGGGGAGAGGAAAGGGAGCAGGGGAGCCTGGAAAAGGAGACAAGAGGAAAATGATGGCAGAGGGATGTGCCAGAGGAGACAGAGCCTGGACTCAGCCCTGGCATGCTGCTCCCTCTGTGCTGTAACACAGTCAGACTGCATTCCAAGGCTGGATTCACCCCATCTCCCTTCTCCCAACTGGGAAAAGGGGCAAAGTGGTGATGCCATTTCACCCTCAAGCAATCTAGAGAGGGATAAAAGCAGGTATCAGATATCCCTCCCACAAGCCAACTCTCACCCTGCTCAGGGCACAGGCAACCATTCCTCTTCCCCCCTCTTCTCCTGGCCTTTCTCCCCACTCAGAGCTGGGGGCACCACAGCCATCACACACCCTCACACCCCGGGAGCTTTTCCTTTGGGACACAGACCTTGACTCCACACGGAGCCTGCAGCTGGCAGGGGACAGCCAACCTGCCTGGCATCACCGCGGGACTCACCGGCCTGGTTGGTGGTGATGTTGACGGAGACGTGCTGCTGTGGGAAGGGGCTCTTGTTGGACACGCCGTTGACGGCCTGGATCTCGAAGGTGTAGGGGGTGTGTGCCCACAGGTTGCTGATGAAGACGCGGGTGTCGGTGAGCCCCAGCTGGCGGGGGACGAAGTCCACGTTGTCGTCGCAGCGGGAGCAGGCGCGCCGGTCCGAGCGGCACTTCTTGCACACGATGTTGTAGGTGACGTCGTCCCGGCCGCCCGTCTCCCGCGGCGGGTGCCACTCCAGGATGATGGACGTCTCGTTGACGATGGAGATGACGTTGCGGGGGCCGGATGGGACGCCTGTGGGAAAGGAGAGGCATTGAGACAGGTCCCTGCCTTCCTCTGGAGGCTAAGGCATGGAGAAGGACACCCCAGGGATCTGCACCATCCATCACCTCCTCCCTCAGGAGGGATTTGGTGTCCACAGCTTCGCTTAATTCAGGGTCAGACTTTCCAAACTGGCAACACCAACCACCTGCACTGCAAATAAGCTTCCCAGATGGAGATGAGGACTCCCATGCCACAAAACCACTGAAGTCTCCAAAAAAACCTCCTGGAACACACACAGATCCATCCGTGAAGACGAACCCATTTCAATCCCATTGGGAGATGCTGAGATAACTGAAGTGCTCACGCGGAGAAGCACCTCAAGCAGATTATCCCAGCAAGAGAAAAGTCACTTAGCCAGCACCATGGAGAACCAGAGGAGCAGCAGGAGAAGAGAGAGTCAAAAATGGAAAGTGGTTATTAAGGGTTGGAAGGTTATCAAGTTGGAAACCTGGGAATTTCCCAGCACGGAGGAGAGCCGGTACCACTCCATGGTTTGCAAGCAGCTCCCATGTTGGACAAGAGATGAAAACTGCATTGATCAAACCAGCCAGGAGCCATGGCAAATGCTTCAGAGGATAGGAATTGAGTGCGGCTCCGATTGCAAGCACTGCTGGATTGGGGCTGCAGTCTGTTCAGGAGGAACCCAGGAGAGCATCACTGAGGTACAAACACACGTCTGCACTGATCTGGGGAAGGATCTGGGGTCAGCCAGGACGGCTCCGCAGCCAAAACCACAAAATTCAGCTGCTGGGTTATATTAAATAAGGGAAGCAAGGAATTCCTCATGCTGGTTGGGCTGGGGGCTGCACTTCCAAGAAAGAAAAAGGACTTTGCCATGATACAGGGAGCAATAAAAATGATGGAGGACTTGACCTGCAAGGAAGGGTTAAGAGAGAGAAGCACGCTCTGTCTTGGGGAAACCCATCCCAGGGGAGCCCTCCACATGTGTGTGTGTGTGTGTGTGTGTGTGCCAGGGAACATCGTTAGGACTGTGGATAAATCAGCCCTGTTAGTGGCCGGGGATGGGCTGGACAGGGACAGATTCATCAGCACCATGGTGACGTGGCTGGTGGGATGGAGAGGTCATTCTGCATGGAGACACTCTGGGAGCCTCCCCGAGCTGCTGCCGCGGATAATGCGGATGAAAGATTTTGTTCAAATGCCCGGAGAAATGACAGCCTTAAAAAAATAAATTAAGATAATAGAATTCCATTGCCTTTAACCCTTTCTCTCTTTAGGAGTAGAAGTGTCTGTTGTGGAGCAGCCACCAGTGCAGCATCCTCACTGGAAAGGGCTGTCCTGGACCTGAGGCACTGCAGCACTGCCAGGCTCCCCCACAGTGGAGGTGTCAAAGAGAGTTACAGGAGGGTTGTAGGGCCCACAGCAGGGGCAGGAGTGGGGAGAAGGACCTTGATTCCCCAGGGGAACAAGACTGCAGGACTCACAAAGGCTCAATGGGATCAATATTAGTGAGTTACTCCCAAAAATCTGCAAACTGTCTGGATTAAGGAGCTTTAATCCAAATCCTCCCTCCATACCTCAAGCAGATAATATCTTTTTAAGAAAAAGGAAAAAAAAAACATATTTCTTCCCTGTCCCAGTGGCAAAGTGCTGCCTTCTCAAATTCCTCCCACTTTAATTGCAGCCCCTTCCCTCCTCTGCAAGGGCCCAGGAACTGCAGGGATCACCCTTGGAAGGGTTCCAGTCCAGGGCACTGCCTGCAGCTCCACAATGTTATGTACTCCTCTGACACAGAGAAACTTTGTGGGTGAACAGCTGGCACCTCAAATTGGAGCATTGCAAAAGCAAGCACTGACAAGAAGAAATAAAAATCAGCAAAGAGACTTTTTTTCCGGTATTCCTGTAGCTCAGAACTGCTGTAAATCAGTTATGTAACAACACACAATAAAAATCTGTAGATTTTCTGTAGTTTTGCAACCTGTCTGAGAGCTCAGGTGATCCAGCAAAACACACAAATCCTTTCCTTGTTTCCGACGTGTGCTTTGGGCACTTCCCAGCATGCAGGGTCTGGAGCATCCACGTGCTAATGCTCCATGATGGGCTGCTTCAAGGGCCTGGAGTGTATCTGGAGGGGAGTTGAAGCCTGAGTTCCCAGCAGGCTGAAGAGCACAGCAGCTCTTTCCTGTCTCCTGGGCTCTTTTCCCACCAAAAGCCAGGCTTGAGGAAACTGCTGCTGATGCCATGAAGATTTTTTGCGTTTTCTTTTATACCCCTGTTATACCTTTATACAACTTCTGTATTCTCAGTGCTTTTTGCCTACATTCTTGGACTTGTTTGTCAAGCTAAGAGACTCAACATTTTAGAAGCTTCGTAGCCAGGGATCAGTGTGCCCCAGAGCCCAAGGTGCTCTCCAGAACACATTCTGTAAACCAAGATAGAACCATCCAGGGGAAGGTTCCTTGGGGAGGGGGGCTCCCTTGAGCCTCTCATTGGGGAATCTTTGATAGATCTGCTAATTAGTAACTCCTATAATGTTATACCTGATCTTCTTTGGGGCATACTCGGCAGGGTGCATTTTGATGTATATGACCTGGACGTGTGCACCTAAGGATCCTTAAAATAAATACCAAGGTAAAATCCCTTTTCCCCTTCTAACCGTGTCTGACTCTTGATTTTAAGACCAGGAAAAGGCATCACTGCCATGGCAGGCAGCTCGGGCAGGCAGCCGAGCAGCGACGCATCGCTGAATACCAATGCTTAATGCAGCCTTCCCCCTATTAAAAAATACTCCATCTGCAAGACTATGAACAAG
Organism: Aphelocoma coerulescens; assembly: GCF_041296385.1. NCBI lineage: Eukaryota > Metazoa > Chordata > Aves > Passeriformes > Corvidae > Aphelocoma > Aphelocoma coerulescens. The sequence goes on along the minus strand of NC_091023.1, from coordinate 2,024,073 downwards.
ACAGTCGGAGCAGATAACTTTAAATCCTAATCTATCCTGGGGACTATCTCCCTGCCATCACCGCCGCTGCCGGGGTGATGGATAAATTCCAGAGACTGCCAGCAAGGTGGGATGCGGGGCCACCCCACCCCTCCGCCTTGGCCACCCAGCCGCGCTCTTGCTCCCATCCACCGTGGGATGGGGGGAGAAAATAAAACAAACTCCGCATGGATTGAGACTTTATCCCCACTGCTGCCCCAGGGGCGAGGGCAGCGAGGCCCTACAGCCGCCCAGCCCTGACCCCGTACTCACTGGTGCAGGCGGCGGCCGGCGGGTCGAAGTCTGCCCGGTAGTAGCCATTGCGGCAGGCGCAGACCGGCGAGGCCTCGGCGGTGGAGCGGCTGTTGGGGGGGCACGGCACGCACAGCCCCGCACCCTGGCTGGCCTTGAACGTCCCCACGGGGCAGGCTGCAAGAGAGAGCAGAGCAGGTGGGTTCTGAGCCATTCTGGGATGCAGGGAAAGCAGGTCCTGTCATTGGAATGGGGAGGAGAGGAGAGGAGAGGAGAGGAGAGGAGAGGAGAGGAGAGGAGAGGAGAGGAGAGGAGAGGAGAGGAGAGGAGAGGAGAGGAGAGGAGAGGAGAGGAGAGGAGAGGAGAGGAGAGGAGAGGAGAGGAGAGGAGAGGAGAGGAGAGGAGAGGAGAGGAGAGGAGAGGAGAGGAGAGGAGAGGAGAGGAGAGGAGAGGAGAGGAGAGGAGAGGAGAGGAGAGGAGAGGAGAGGAGAGGAGAGGAGAGGAGAGGAGAGGAGAGGAGAGGAGAGGAGAGGAGAGGAGAGGAGAGGAGAGGAGAGGAGAGGAGAGGAGAGGAGAGGAGAGGAGAGGAGAGGAGAGGGTGAGGGAGAGGAGAGGAGAGGGTGAGGGAGAGGAGAGGGTGAGGGAGAGGAGACACAGAAAAGCTTCACACTTGTATTAGTGTTAAATGGGGTAGCACCTTCTCAAGAATCTAGGATGGCCAGAATTTTCCACATTGGCCATGGATTACTCCTGAAGCCACTAGACAAACACTGCAACCACACAGCAACGATCTTTAGCCAGGCAGAGCAAGGGGGCTGCAGTAGCTGCTTTGCTCCCTACTGCTCGTACCCAGGCAGGGGAATGGCAGGGGGCTGTGGGACCCCCAGCCCCAGCAGCACCCATGGGGACATGGACAAGCAGGGGCAGGACAGTGCTCCTCTTCTGCTGATCTGAACAGTGCCTGTCCACCACCCCAACAGCCTGGCTCAGGTCCCGCAGCTCTTTTTCCATGCAAAATTTAAATATTTAATTAAAAAGTCGGTGTGACGCCCATGACAGTGTGTTATGGGTCCATCCCGTTAATCCCCCGCAGCCTGGGGCTGGAGCTGCCCAGACTCCAAGCTCATTCAAGCAGGAAATGGCAACTAATTCATAACAGAGGAGATGCTCCAGTTGCAGTGAGGGTTTAATCAGCCACAGGGGAGGTTTCATTAATCAACCATCTCGCTGCTCTGCGGAGAGAGGGCGAGGATGGAGTGACAGGGATGGGTCCCTCATCTCCGCCCCACCCCACCCATCCTCACCAATGGGCACTGATGAATGGATGCTCATCCATCCCTGACATCCAACAAAATCCGACGGAACCAAAGGCTGCAGAAGGGAATATCTGTATTTTGGCACACATACCCGAGGGATCAGACCTCCATGCAGCCCAGGAGAGACTGTTCCTGGCCTCACACCAGGGTGGTCCCAGCCCCATTCGGCTCCCGGCTCTGGCCCTGGGATGCCATCCCCCCCCAAGGCACAGCTCTGCAGAGAAACACCCGACGTGTCTCATAAACACGGTGATGATTGAGATAATGGAAAGTGCCTCTTAGCCCCTGTCTGCTGCATCAGGATATGAGGCATCTCCTAGCAGCCATGAAGAGGAAATTAATAGGAGCAAGCAGGAGTAACCACTTTGATGCAATTTCCTTGGGAGATAGTGGACCATCTAATCTTTATTGGAGCCCTTTAACCTGTCATTCAAAACTCATGAAGGCCTCCTGCTCACACAGCCTTTCCAGATATTAACAGATGATAGAAAAGAATAAATCAAAACAATATTTTACAATTTTATTATTCAGGAGCTCTTTTGCCGCCCCACAGCCTGAGGCACACAGCTGGCTGCAATGAACTGTCTCTTTGCAATGGCCCTGCCAGCTGGGTGAGGATGTGGCATTGCAAAGGAACCAGCCACCATCTCCCACTGCCCTTCCTCTTCCCCACCACGGGAGGACTGCCGAGTCCTCCACATCCCACCACAGCCATCCCATGCATGTGGCATCTTAAGGAAGCCCATAACCCACCACCTCATGCGGTGGGCAGTGAGACACACGGGGTCACCACACAGTCCACAGCATTTGAGGGGGACCTTCAGGATGCAGACCCTTCCCCCACCCACCCACACACAGCCCTATTCCCAAACCAGCACAAGGAGGCACAGAGCTACACAGACACACGAGGCAGGAACTAACAACACCACAACTGGACACCAAGGCTTCAAGTGTATCTCCAGCTCCTCACCTCTCCCTTCCCACCATCGCCTCCCCATCATGTCCCAGCAGCCTCGTGCTCCCACTGGAAGGGTGAGCATCCATGAGACGTGCAAAGGGGGACCTGTGGGCTCTGGAGCTGGAGGATGTGTCAGAACACACCTGAAATGTGCCAGGCTCTTTGGAGGGGCAGGAAGGGGAACAGGTAACAGTGGTACCAGGGAACAGCCACCTGTGTTTTAAGGGAAGAGGATGGAAGGAGGATGATGAGAGGATTGCAGTGCAATGAACACGCCTCGGTTTTAAGCTTGAGGGCACGTCGGTGGGTTGGTTGAAGAGGTTTGTTAATGTTTAATTACAATTAATGCAAGTGATGCTTTGTCAAAACACCTGAACATGGCACCCTGCAACCCAGTGTCCGCAGGTTTCCGTTATCACTTTGCTTTTCCACAAATTCCTATAATCTGCAGGCACGTGGCTCTTAATTGCTATTATTACCAATTAGCTTTTCTCTCCTGTAATTACACTGTGCTTGCCTAAAGCCTCCCACAGTTTTGGGGAGGTGGATGCCTTCTCCTCTCTCCCAAAGCTGCTGTGGGTGCAGCACTCCCCTCTGGCTGCTGCCTGTGTGTCCCCTCTTTCTGGGGGAGCTGAACCATGAGCCTCATACCGAAAGCACAGCACAAACCCCCAGGGCCCTGCAGTGCCACGGTGGGATCCATAATCCTTCACACGGCAAACCCACAGTCCGAGTGCAAGGCTCAGATGGAGGGAGCAATAAGTCACCCCATTAATGGCCAGTGCAACATTTGCCCTAATTTAAGGGCTGCTCCAAGAGCTTCCCAGAGCTGGCAAGGCCTGCATCCATGATAGTGTGTCAGACAAGTGCAGGATGAGGCTCTGCCTCAGCTTTCCCTGTGGGAAGGGGCTCTTTCTGCCAGTGCTCAGGCTGCAGCACAACCTGCATCTCTTCAGCCCGGAGGAGAATTAATTGATTGTTGATTACGGGGGCTGAATAAGATTAATGATGTGCTTAACTATCCACTTCCTCACATTTAGGCACCAGGGGTGTGTTTGTAAATGCTGGGGCACAGAACTCCTCCGTGCTGCTCGGCAGGGAGGATGCTCAGCACTTAACCCCCCCCCACAATCCAAAGCTGCCCACAGATCCATCATCCTGCCTGCACACCGGGAATGTTGCACATCCCAGGTGTGAGTTTGCCAGCAGGACCCCTTTTCCAGGGCTGACATATCTGGGGGTGGGAGGGAACATCACTGAGGGGCTGGTGAAACTCAGGCTTCTTGTGGCGAGACATCATCAGTGGAAGTTTGGAGGAAAAATAGCTGCAAGTTGCCCTCGTGTCCGAGGGGTGAGTGTAAGGATGTGGCCACAGGGCTGGATACAACTGGGGGCTCCCAGCCAGAGCTGACCCTCTCCTACTCACCCCAAAGGCTCAGAGGAAGGATGTGTCACGACTCACACGACTCATGTGTCACTGGGCAAACGCCCAGTGAAGGCACCACAAAGCTGTGGCCCCACTGCTGCCTCCCTCTGCAGCTCCCAGAACCACAGAATCATGGAATCACAGAACCACAGAAACATGGAATCACAGAATCTGAGAATCACAGAACCACGGGATCACATAATCACAGAAACACAGAATCTGAGAATGCCAAAAGCACGGAATCACAGAACCACCAAATCTCCTGAGTTGCAAGCAACCCCCAGGGCTCATCAATCCTTCACAGACACCCCAACAAGCCTACCCTGCATTGTCCAAAAGCTCCTGGAGCTCTGGCAGCCTTGGGGCCGTGCCCATTCCCTGGGGAGCCTGGGCAGTGCCCAGCAGCAGGATGGACTGTGGAAGCACTTGTGGCACACAGCAGCACTGCGAGGGCTTTTTACTGCTTAACACTCTCCTGTACCCTGCATCATTTGCATTCCAGGTGCCAGAAGTCCTAGAAAGAGCCAGAGATAAGCAGGATCTCTCGGTTCATCCATCCCTGCTCCTGCCTGAGGCAAGCCACCATCATAGCCTCTGTGGGAAGGGTGCAAGCATGGGGATATTCAAACGTGGGGGCATCCAAGTGTTTCACTGTCAAACTAAATCCTCTCAGTTAGCACCTGGAACTTGCACTTTTTAATTACTCTCTCAGGGAAGCTTAAGTCAAAAGGGAAAAAAAGAAGAAAGGAAGAAAGAAAGAAGACATTGCCCCTACATTAACTTGCTCTAAAGCTCCCTGGGGAAGCAGAGTGGCATTTTTCCTTCGCAGACTTTAAAATAGGAGCTTCTCCAAGGAATTGAAGATTCCGAGCCTTGACCTGCCCCAACCCTTGCTGGCACCCAGCAAATCAAGCCAGCAGTGCCTCATCCTTCCCGTGCCCCTCTGTTCCTGCTGTGGCACAGCTAACCTCATTTTCCAGGTATCCCCAAATTCACGCCTGTTTTGGGTTCCCTTTTGGGTCCAGTGCCTTTCCAGGGCAATCCCAGCATCTTTAAGCACACCTGTGGCACTCTGGCACAGCAGGTGATGAAAAGCTGCGTTAGAAGCAGCAGTGCTGCACGAGATGATGCCCTCAAGCAAGCTGGAGGAGTGGAGAGCACTGTCAGGTGCAAAGGCACTAAAGAGCCTGGATGATCCAGCCTCGCTCCAAAAAGACATGTGGAAGCACCTAGCAGCACCCTCTGGGAGATGGGCAGCAGGGTTTGAGGACAGCACAGGTCAGGAGAAAAGGAGGAACTGTGGCTCACTGCTTTTGCAGCCTGCTGGAAAAAGATTTAAGGCCCCCCTTTCTGCGAACAATAATTTATCCTTAAGAAAAAATACTGGCTCCTCAGCCCAACACCTTCTGCACAAGGTTCACAACTTTTTGGTGAAACCCCCCCAAAAAAGAGAGAAGATGCCTGCCAGAAACGCCTTGTGCATTTTGTAGACACCATCGACACAGAATCTATCTTTAAATACATTAAAAAATGAAATAAGAAAAAAAACCACCAGTTTTTCAGCCTTCAAACTGGTTAGCTCCAGAGAAGGGTGTTTTAAAATGCTCTCCTTGCCATCCTGCTGTCACGCTGAGCGGTCAAATGCCGGCTAGGACACCCTCCCAGACACTTTCAGCTGAGAGACACCATCCAGGCAGATAAACACCCACACGAAATCGCGTGCTACAGAGAGGTGCCATCGAGAGGATGCTGTGACTACAGGGGCAGGCTTCCCAGGGCTCCTGCCTGCCCTCCGGGGCAGTGCCAGGGGCACTGGTGACACCATGTTCCCCGGGGACACACACAGACCCCGGGCTGCCACCCCATCCATGCATTTGGGCTTCAATGCCTTTGATATGATGATGACCCAGGCTGCAGGCTGGGGGGAAAAGCAGCAGAATTGGGCAGGCTGTCACCCACAGGCAGGGGCTGTCATCTCCTGCCTTCAAAGGGTGATGAGGACGCTGCCTTCCCACCCTGCTTTCATCTCCCTCCTCATCCTGCCTGCACTCATCCAAGCAGGGAGCAGGCACGTGGTGCCGGAGGTTTAATTGCAGCCCTACGTGGTGCTCTCCTGTCATCCCTTCCCTCCTGCCTCTCTCTTGGGGAGGGCCTGGCAGGTTGTTTTGTGAGGATTTTGCCCCCACTCCTACTTTTTAATGATCTGATTCCCTTTTATATTAAGCCAAGTGTTTCTCCAGGAACGCCCCAGCCTGGCACGGCCACGGCGAGCCCAGCAGGCAGCCAGCAGTGCCACGGGGTGCTCTGCCATGCCACCCTCTGCCAGGCAGCCACAAATCAATCCGGAGAGCTTTCCATACTGGGAGCAATGCCAGCCCAGGAGGGCTGGGAGGGTACCCAGCACACGCATCCTGACTTCCTGACTGTGCCAAGAAAGGAGACTCAGCCCTAAAACACTCCATCAGCCACCAGATCCCAGCATCCAGTCCTCAGTGTAAGGAGAGGAGCACAACCCAGATGGAGGAACAGGGAAGTCCAAGCATTCCAGCCCTAAAGTATCCTCCTGCTCCCAAGGAGGGAGCTCAGGACAGGACCCCAAGCCATGCCAGAAACCACAGCACAAGGGGACAGGACATCCCAGCAGAGCCTTGTCCCCAGATCCTTGTCCCAAAACCTCATTTTGGTGCAAACTTCACCATCTTGTAGCCGAACGCACGAATTTTGGATCACCCAGAGATGCTCCCGCCTCGGGACCATCTGAATTACAAACAGCACCCACCCCGTTGTGTTCCCTTCTTTCAGCACTGCATAGGCAGAAACTCATGAGATAAGATAAACTCATGAGAAAAACTCATGAGATAAGCATGAGCTTCCCAGCATCCGGGCTGGCATCCTGCGGGCACGGGCTCCGTCCCTCCCGCTGCACGGAGGAATGCGGCCCCAGCTCCGCGTGACGCAGACACTTAATTAAACCAGCCCTCCACCTCGAGAGGAATGGGCTTAGATCCGCCTTGGGACACATGTAAATTAAAGTCAGAGCAGGCCTGCCATGGTTTATTCATGGAGGGAAGTAAAATTCAATGTGGTTTTACCTTTCTCGAGGGATTTTTTCTGCTTTTCTTCTCATGGATGAGAAATGAATCGGAGCAGGGCAGGATTTCAAAGGTGCTTGCAGGTTAGGGAGCTGTGCAAGGCATATTAGAGGCAACAGGATTGGATGCCTCCCTGTTCACCTCTCCCAAAAATCCCTCCCCTTGCCCCAGGGGAGCAAATCCCTGGCTGATGGAGCAAGGTGCTCACAGACTGAACTGCTCACCAGAGCAAGCCCCGTGTGCTTCACTGGAAGCAAAATGCAGTTGATGCTCAAACAGAAGCAGTTTTCCTCCAGAAAGGCTTGCTTGGAAAAACTAAGTATCTCTGGATGCAAAGGAGCTTCAACACCAACTGTTTAGGTGACATCATGGCCCTAAACAAGGAGTTTAAGCCTCGGGCAGGGCACAGAAGCAGCTGGTTCAGGCTCCCACGTGCCTGGCTGCTCACTGCCTGCAGCTTCCCGACAGGTCCATGCTCACCCATTTAATCACCACTCTGGGCTTCACTCTCTCTGTTTTTCACGGCTGGGGGGATTCTGAAGGTCTGAAGAGAAAATCTGTCCCAGATGGATGCAAAGAGAAGAGCAGGCACGCCCTGGGCAGACGGTGCCACAGGGCTGCCAGCTTGCCACAGAGCGGGGAACTCGCTTCAGTCTCCAAAACAGCCAGCGGGGGGAAAAATCTCAACACTTGTCATGGTCACTTTTCCAAATCACTGTTCTCCCACTCAGGTTTTGCTCTGTTTTAGTTTCCACTTGGCTCCAGGCTCACTGCCCAGTCCCATGCCACAGCTCCCTCACCACAGCTCCACTTCCTTGCCATAAACCAGCCACTTCGAGTGATGAAAGGGAATAAATTGATCAAACTGCAGACAATTCATACACATACACAGGGAGGTTCACAGCAGAGCAAGCAGCAGACACGTGGCCATGGCAGTACCAGGCACAGGCTGCTCCTCACCATCCTCACTGCCCCAGCTCATTATTCTGAGTCAACAAATGAGGGGGATGAAGTTCTCATCAAGGATTTGATGCTATTTAACCTCCTGATAGTCTTCTTTAACAACAGATTTAGCAGCTGCAGCCCAGCACAGGCTCTTCCCTCTACCGGGGCTGCCATCCCTGCAGGCAGGAGCTTCCAGTGCCTAAAGGGCTCCAAGGGCCTGGAGTGATAGGACAAGGGGGAAGGGCTTTACATGGACAGAGGGCAAGGTTAGATCGGATATTGGAAAGAAATTCTTGAGTGGTGAGGCCCTGGCACAGGTTTCCCAGAGAAGCTGTGGCTGCCCCACCCCTGGAAGTGTCCAAGGCCAGTGCCTCACCATCTGTTGCCCACAATGAACCTCACAATGAGTTTAGAGTAAAAAACTGGGGGACTGAGATTCAGGCCAGGACTTATGTGCCAAAAACACAACCCCCAGAGATGCTCTCTACCCCCACTCCAGGCATCAGGAGGCTCCATGGAGAAATATTTTTTTCCCTCATGAACTGCAGCAACGTGAAACACCAGAGTCGATGGACACAGACTGAAGATTCTTCCGTGTGCTCCCTAACCCAGCACATCGTGTTCACCCCTCAATGCCTGTGTGAGCTATCGAGCCACCTCATCAACAGGGAAATGAACCGGCACGAAAATTCCTGCAGGATCTCCGGGAGAAGCTCTTCCTGCAGGTACAGAGCTGCTGGCAGGGACTGCGGTTAGAAGCCCCCGGAAAAAGATGCATCTTTCCTTTGCAACCAGGGATTTTGGGAACCACTGATGTCACTCTGTAATTCCAGCCCCTCTTCTGACTGGGAAATTGGGGTGGCATCGCCACTGGGCTCCCCAAAGCACAGTCCCCTCCTGGCTGGGAAGCAAACATCTCCTGTCCCTAACAGGAAGTAATTAAGCACCTCTTCCTCCTTCTCCAGCTCATGCCATGCAGTGTCCCCTCGATCTAGAGAACATCAAGTGCCCATTAATTACGTCTGAAGTAGCTCCTCGTTAGTGCTGACACCGTGAAGGAAGAGCCACCCCAGGATGGGGCTGGGGAGAGTTTCAGCCGCAGGGCCAGGCTGGCGCTGCCGGCACGGGCAGGGCCGTGGGGACACACAGCCTCCCTGTGTCCCTGCCACAGCACTGCGGGACATCGTGCCTCGGGTCACACTGGGGTCCCACCATGGAGCAGGACACTGCCATCGGGGTGGAGGTGAGCCTTGGGGGGTGTGGTTTGGCTGACTGCCTAAGGACTGTGCCCAGGAATGGATTTGCCATGGGAGGATGGATTTGCCATGGGAGGACATCCCAACCAAGGCACATTCCTCATCCACCTCAAGAGTGCCATGCATGGAATTAATTAGAAAAGCAATTAAGAGAGCTTCCCTATGAATATTTATAGCAGAACAAGCCATAATTGCTGTTCCTGGGAGGAAAGGCGCCTTCCTACCCAGCTGCAGAGAGGAGAGAGGACACACGGCACCGACAAGGGTGACACCTTTGAAAAGCCCTTCCAGCCAAACCATTCCATGCTTCCATGATTCCCACACTGGCTCACCCCTATGCCACAGTGGGGATGGCAGGCAACCTGCTCTGGACAGGAAAGGACCTCCTGCAAGCAGTGTGAACACTGGCACTGTCCGTGTTGGTGCCATCACCGGGGACAGGATAGATGCCCAGAGCTGCAGGGTGGGAGAACACTCACTGACCCCACCTCTGAGCCCAGACAGCTTCTTCCTGCCTAAATTTCCACCTGTGTCTGTGCTGGTGATAGCAACAAGCAGGCACAAAGGTGTGGTCTCCTCCATCCTCAACGTCTGCTACACATAAGTCAAAGCCCCCTGAGACTGCAGGGATTTACTGTACGTAAGCAGCTCTGGAAGCTTTTCTTAGCTGTGAAACATAATTTGCACCTTGGGCTCTCTAAGAATAAGTTGTCTTCAATAATAACAGATGATTAAGAGCTCAGGAGCAGATCCAATGTGGAGCAGGAGATCTGTGATAACCGCAGGTCTCTCCTGTCACCCTCACTTCCTTGGTGTGCTGAAACAGATGCCCATGGCAGAACCAGGAGATTTGGGTTTAGCCAGAGAATGACAGTCCCTGGAAACACCCAGACAGCCAGAGAACCTTTCTGCCATGCCCAGAACCATTTCGAATTCCCAGTTTTGCAACAGAGCAAAACCTATAAACATCAAAGTAATCCCTGCTTGTGAGGAGGGTGACCAGGTCCCTCTGCACCACGGAGAGGACACAGTGCACACCAACCCATCCCAAAGCCATGGCCAGGGCAGATCTGTTGAGCCTGCATGCAATATGTACTATAATAAAGTACAAAATAAAAAATAAAATTCTAAGTCACTATCATGTCTCTCCTCAGTGGCAATTTCCTCTCTGGGCTGCAGACCCGGCAGAGCTGCTTGAGCCAGGATGGAAATTTAATTTGTAATTCCCCTGTATATCATTTTCCAGGATGCCCCTGCTTTTACAGACTGATGCCTTTTCCTGGTCTTAAAATCAAGAGTCAAACACAGTTAGAAGGGGAAAAGGGATTTTACCTTGGGATTTATTTTAAGGATCCTTAGGTGCACACGTCCAGGTCATATACATCAAAATGCACCCTGCCAAGTATGCCCCAAAGATGATCTGGTATAACATTATAGGAGTTACTAATTAGCAGATCTATCAAAGATTCCCCAATGAGAGGCTCAAGTGAGCCCCCCTCCCCAAGGAACCTTCCCCTGGATGGTTCTATCTTGGTTTACAGAATGTGTTCTGGAGAGGACCTTGGGCTCTGGGGCACACTGATCCCTGGCTACGAAGCTTCTAAAATATTTAGTCTCTTAGCTTGACAAACAAGTCCAAGAAGGTAGGCAAAAAGCACTGAGAATACAGAAGTTGTAAAAAAAGGTATAACAGGGGTATAAAAGAAAACACAAAAAATCTTCATGGCATCAGACAAGTTTCAGGCAGCAAAGTCCAGAGACCAGGCCTGAGGGCTGGAGCTCTCTACCTCCAGCTTGGCACACAGTGCTGTGCCCCAGGCTCCACAACTCTCCCCCAGAAGAGCAAGGAGATGGCAGAGCTCTGCCAGAGCATCATCCCAGAGAGGCCTTGGGGAGGGAAGGGATGAGACAAGACAAGGACAGTGCTATCCCGGGAATATCCCTGCTCACAGGGGTGCTGCCAGGAGCCCAGCCATGCTCAGGCAGGATGCAGCCACACTGAGAGCACCAAGGTGACCAGCTCCTACCCCAGCCCACAGCTCTCCTGCCTCAAATCCATTCCATACAATAAATGTGACACAAGCAGGTGAGTCCTAGGCTGAACACAAAAACTAAGCGATGCAGCTCCCTGCATGCCATTCATGCCATTTTCTTGGCTGCTGCTGGACCCTAGGGTGGGAGAACAGCAATTCCCCCCTGGGCTGGGTGCAGAAGTCAATCTGGGGTGCCCACAACTCTGGTCTGATGCTCCCACAGCCAAGACACAGCTGGTTCCTTGGCCGTGAGTGCTGCACTGGCTGCAGACGGATGGGTTTTCCCATGGCTCCTCCAAAGGCCTGCTCGAGAGCGCGAGCGGCGCTTTGATTTAATCGCCCCGCTCCTCTCTCCACACATCCTCTGCGCTGTGAGGCACCAGGCGTGACAAATGACCACTTGTAACACACTCGGAGCTGACACCCACGGCACCGCTCCATTTGTCACCATCCGAGCGCACGGCGGGGCTCGGAGAGGGGAGCAAATTAAAACCTCAGTATCTGCACTGATTACTTTTCCCTCATCCTTCCTCAGCAGTGTCCCAGCTGGCCCATCCAACCCACACAAACCTCCTCAGACAGCCAGGGGAAAGCAGGGCAACTCTTTCCACCTGGTCCGTGGCTTTTTCACCACTCTGGGTCTCTCAGTTACTAAAGCATCATCCCTCAAGGGCTGTTTCCCCCAGCAGGGGTTGCAGGAGACCTGCAAAGCCCAACTGCAGCCCAACTCAGCTTCCAAATGCTGCCTTGCACAGGGGACTGGTGATGAGTTATCTCATGGCTTGAGGGGAAAAATCCATTTTATTATTATTATAGAATCCCAGAATCATTAGGTTGGAAAAGCCCTCCAAGGTCATTGACTCCAAACATTAACCCAGCACTGCCAAGGCCACCACTGACCCATGTCCCCAGGTGCCACATCTGCACAGCTTTCAAACACTTCCAGGGATGGTGATTCCATCACTTTCCTGGGCAGTCTGTTTCAGGGCTTGGCAGCCCTTTTGGGGTTTTTTTAATTTTCCTTAATTTCCAATCTAAACCTCTTGAGGCCGTTCCCTCTCCTCCTGTCCCTGTTCCCTGGGAGCAAAGCCTCACCCCCCTGGCTGCCCCTCCCGCAGGGAGTTGTGCAGAGCCACAAGGTGTGGATGCTAAAAGGCAGGAGCAGAGGAATTTTACAGCTGCTGAAGCATTTTGTGAACTTTTTCTTTCTCCTTTAGCTAGAAACAGTGAAAGATGGTTTTGTAAACTAATTCTCTATCTGTGCACCTGGGTTTGTTTTCCAGCCTTGTTTTGGTACTCTGGAAAAAATATTTTGAATGGGTGCTAGAGAACTTAGCCAACCTCAGCTAGGGGGTGGCTGGTCAAGCGACCAATCATATCATGCTGTCTCACATACAAATATATATAACCTAGTGTGTAAATAATACAATAATTCCTTTTCTCCTTGGATTTGGATTGTGTTGTTTCTTGCCAGTTCTCGGTAAAACAGCGACAAGAAGGTCCCCCCTGAGCCTCCTTTGCTCCAGGCTGAGCCCCTTTCCCAGCTCCCTCAGCCACTCCTGGTGCTCTAGCCCCTTCCCCAGCCAGGGTAAAAAAAGTCCTTTTTTTCCATTTTAAATTACTGCTGTTATCCTACTGGGAGAGACACTGGCTCCTGGAGCGTGCCACAGGCTGTAGGGTGCAGCACAGCCCCAAACACGGGTGAGATTCCCACTCCCTTGCAAGCAAAACGCAGCAAGAAGAGCCATTCCCAAAGGAGCTCTCTCGTGACTGAAAAAAAAAAACCAAAAAAAACCAAAACCAAAAACCTACAACTCAACAAAAACAACAAAAAGGAAAAAGTTATAGAAAGGCTTTAAAAGTCCCTGGCTGAGTCACTGGGTTTGCCAGGTGCTGGCTGTTTGCAAACAAGGGCGAAACAATGCGGGTGCCGGACACGGGCCGGATCTGGCGCTTCCTTGCGGCTCTCCCATTGTCCAGGAGAACAATCCCTGCTCCTGCCTGACAGCAAAGGCCTCGGACGTGCTGGCAGCGGGGTGAGAGCCAGGACTCCTGGGCTGGGTGAGTGGAGAAGGTTGGGAAGGATGGGTGGGTCTCACAGCCCACTGCCGCAGGGATGTTCATGGATACGCGCATACGGAGCTCTGCACCCCAAAATTCCCCAAAAAATTCATTTTCTCAGGTTCTTCAGCTACCACAGAAAGTTTCCTAAATGGATTATTAGCAGAACAAGGGTTTGGAAGCAGTTTTATGCCTCCATTTGCAAACAGTCACAAGGAAAGACCCTTGGCTGGGTGGGAAAATCAAAGGAGGATTTTTCTTCCTGTTTTAAGGCTGGAATCAATGTTACTAACACTCAGAAGTTCTCATGGTAGGGAGGGGAAATACACAAACAGCCCATGGAACAATTTAAGGAGGAAAAAATTGATAAGGAGCGAAAAAATTGCTAAGCAAGAAAATAAAGCCATCCATGGAAGCCTGTGGGCCATTCCCTAATCCCTCTGAGGTCACTGCTGCAGCTCAGGAATTCCAACTCTGCAATGCTCACCTGGTGCCCACTCACACCCTGCCTGTGGTGTTTTCTGTGTTTCTCCCTTTCTTCTCCTTGGGACAGGTCTGGATCACAGAGATGCTCTGGGGACAGGGCCAGGGAGCGGTGGCTGTGGTGCCCAAGCCTCCTCCCTGGCAGCAGCCAGGACTCATGGACCCTGCCCATCCCTGCGCTGGGGGAAGGAAAAGGGCCTGAATCCACCAGAGGCACAATTGGGCTAATAATGTCTAATTAAGATGTTCATTAAAACCCATCACACTCATTAGAAAAAAAGTTAACAAGGTTTTCCTGGACATTTTCCTTGCAAAATTATTACAGAGGTTAATGGATGCCTTCACTAAGGCATAATTTAGGAAAAATCACACTTTTTTTCTTTTTCTCTCACTGTTTCTCCTCCACAGAGTGGCCGTGGTAAAACTGGGCTGCCTGTTCCACCCAGTGGTGGAAGCCGGGAGATCGCTGCCAGGCAGAGGCAAAGCCCCTCCAACAAAGGGAAGCATCCCTCCCTCCCTCCCTCCCGCTGCCAGGATTCGGCAGGAGCTGGGAGAGCTGCCACTTTCCAGCACAGCCCGAGCAGGGAGAGCAGCTTGGGTTGATGCAGGATGGGAGAGGGGCAGGAAACTTGATATTGTGCCAAAAAACAAAAACAAAAGGGGACAGAAAAAAAAAAAAAAAAGAAAGGAGAAAAAGGCCCATTTTGAGCGGGCGGAGGTTTGTGGCTCAGCTAAGCCTGAAATAAAACACTCCCCGGACATCTTTGCTGCCGTTTAGGGTGGGAAGTGCCCCAGCTTCTCGGATTTGGGTCTAAAAGCAGCTTTTGGGATGGTTAAGTGGGGTAGTGTGTCCCAGGTTCCCAAGGCCCAGGGAGCAGAGGCACAGCACTGCATGGGGAGGAGGAGACTCACAGCCCCAGCGTGCTGACACTGCCCATGCTGGGCAGGAGGAAAGCTTGAAATCCCAATTCCAACCCGCAGGGAAACACTGTCCCTGGAAAAACACTTCAATCATTGTGAGCATCAGCCACAGAGGCTCCCTTCCAGCCAGCTGCCAGGCAGAGACCCCAGAGTGCATCAGCTGTTTGTCCACAGGTTTGGAAAGGTTTGGGAACAAACCAGTTGACCCCGACCTGGTCCCCAGGAAAGAGCTTGAAGAAGTGCTGATGGTTTTTAAGGCCGAGTATTTCTTTTTTGTCCCCAGTCCTTGTTCTGGGCTGCTGCTGGCCCCACCCCGTGCCCTGCTAAACCAAATCCAAGGGCAGGCGGAAGGAGAGAGGGGCAAGGCAAGCACTTTCTTTTTACCTCTTTGTTTTTCCCCTCCTGTTTTAGAGGAGAAAAATCTTTAAAAAGACATCACTTGTAGGCCAGGAAAGCTGCAATGAGATGCTGGAGTGGTGGGGAGGAGAGAGGTCAGCACAGAGGCTGGAAAGAAAATGATTCCCAACCACGGGGAAGTGCACAGACCAGCAGATTGGAAAAAAAATTAAAATTAAGCCATCCTTAAAAGCAAAAAACAAGGCTTTTCTGCAGCTCCTGCCAATGCCTGGTGTGCTCAGCCTGCCCCAGGCACCCAGGCAGCTGGGCATGGAGCTGCAGCACACTGGGATGGGATGGATACAGCCAAAGGCACGGGGAGCAGGATCCTGTGTCCCCATGACCTCCCTGGCTGCCATTCACCCATGGGACAAAACCAACATCACCTTCATCACCCAAGAAAACCTCTCCTGGGTGCCCCAAAATGCTGCACGGGCACCAGGCTGGACCACAGAGCAGGGAAAAGGCAGGCACAGCCAGAGACTTAAAAGCCCCAGTTCTCAACACAAGCAACAAATTCATTGGGAAAACTTGACAATTCCCTTGTTTTAAGCGATAGCAAATTGTTCCACTACTAATTGCAAAATGTTCGCAATTATTTAAAAAATCGCTTTTTAAATCACATTGTTTCCAATCTTCTGTGATGGATAAGTAGAGGAAATCAATAATTATCACCAGGGCTGCTCGGCAGGAGGGGAGGATAACAGGGGAACCAGCATGGAGCTGCTCACTCCCTGACATTCAAGGTCGGACGTGCCCCTCCCGCTGCTCCTTTCCCCAATCCATTCCTCCACACAAAAGGCAGGAGGGAAGGACAAACACGCAAAGGAGACACAGAAATCAAAGGGATGAAGGAGATCAGGATAAACCCCCACAGAGCTCTGGCAAAGGCCGGGCAGAGCCCGGCACATCGGCCAGCAGGTGAGGAAGGATGGGGGACCCCGCTGGAGATGGGATAGGGGCCGGCTGCTCCGGGAAAGCCAGGGATGCCTGGAAGCAAGGCTTTGCATTGCAGACATCCCAGCCCAGCTTTGCTCTGGTTTTGTGGGGTTTATTTTGATTGTTTCCCCCTGCCAGGTCAGATTTCCAGCTGCTGTAGCAGACAGGCCGGCAGGAGCAGAACGGAGGCTCCCGAACGTGCCAGCACAGGAATTTGCCAGGAGGGGAAAACTGAAAGTGAGACAAGGCCGGGTAACAGCAGGACTGCTCTCTCACCCCTTCCTCCTGGGTTCATAAATACAACAGAGAAATTCAGCACAAAGCTGGTTCAGCCCCAGACTTCTTCCTTCTCCGTGCACCCGAGTCAGTGCCAGGCACGGAGAAGGTCAGAGAGAAAGCCAGCGTGATTCCAGCAGACAGAAATACAGTGCCCAGTCCTCAAAGTCAAAAGGGATGAAAGCCAAGAGACACAACTAGTGTCTAGTGAGGGGTTCCTTTGCCATCATCAGGTTTCAAACACCAGGAGGAAAGGTTTAACAATCTTCCTTGAGGAGAAAAAGCAAAATCCACCCAGCGTGCTCATCCAAGGTTTCCCCCGCCTGCCAGTGATCCCCGCTGCCACCTTCCCTCCCACCTGCCCCCGGCACGATGATGCATTGCCCCTTGACCACACAAGGAAGCCATAAAGCAGGGCTGAGGGACGGGGCAGAGCAAGACAAATGGATTTAATATCAGCCCGAGCAGAGCGTGGGCTCTCGCATGCACCAAATGAATTATTCATTTGGGATTCAGGCAGAGCCTCCATCTCGCACTGACCCACCACCCCCACGGGCACGGGGTGTCCAAGAGGATGTGCCGGGCAGTCCACTGGGCTTTGGGGTACAGCTGAGAGCTGTGCCAGGGCATCTGTGTCAAACCAGCTTGGGATGTGAACAAATAACTGGGCTGATTGTCTGATAAAGACAATTCCCATCCTGGCGTGGTGGTGGTAGCAGCCCCCCATCCCTCTGACCCCAAACGTGAGGATAATCTCCTCAGGGCTCCGAGTACCCCCAACAAAGATGACGTTGTGCCTGTGCCCCCCTCGAGCCGTAAGTGCCGCTAAAAGCCGGGATTAATGAATCCCTGAGTGCCCCAAGCTCCACTGTCAGCACGAACCTGCTCCGGTCTAATGGCCCCATGATAGGCACAGCCTCCTTCCCAGGGGAGCGCGGGATGAGACAGAGCTGGGGGAGCTAAACAATCCAACCCTATCTTTTCCCCCACCACGTAGGAATTAAGCCTATTTTTTCAGCCTTCAAATACTGGAGGATTTTCTTTTTTTGGTTTTTTTTTTCCCTTGGTGACAATTCCCACAGGCTTGTTAAGTGTCTCATCTCAGGCTGATGAAGGCTTGGAGCAGATGTTAGGAGTGTGTGCTTCCCAGGAGCCAGGGTGCAATCCTGGCAGCTTCCATGCCAGGCAAACCAGGCAGGGGAATACAACCCCTTCGGAGAAAACAAAGCCAAACAGAAAACCAAGGAATTGTTATTTCTAAACTTTGCAATGTGGCACCTCCTGCCCACCAACCTTCACCTAAGTGGGCTTAGGTCTTCCCTTGCCAGCTCCAAGGTCCATGGGGATACCAGGAGGAGCTTTATGGCCAATGAACTACCACGGAGCCAGAGTCCAACCCAAGGTCAGATATTTATTCAAAAAAAGTTAATTTTCCAAAATTCCTGATGTTAACCCTGGATCAAGCTTTTAGGAGGGGTTTTAGTGAACTTCCAGGGATGGGGGATATCCTGGATTTGGGTTCCTCAGCGGCATTGAGCAAGGCCTTCAGTCACACGGGTCTCATGCAATCCAAGCCCTCCTGACATGGGAACTGGAAAATACACAGGACTGAGGAAGGGCAGCCATCAGAGCTCTCCTCCACAGACACCACCTTACCAGCACCCATGGAATCACCAAACAGCACACTCCTGTTATCACAGACATGCCTGGTGCCATTTAACACCCGCTTGCCCTGCACCCACAGCATACTCTGGTGCCTTTCAGGATCCTACATGCTGTCAGTCAATCTATAAAAGATATTTCTACTCCTCGGAGCTGCCAGGATCCCTAATCTTCGCCTCAGGGAGTCTGAATACAAAGCACGCTCCCTATGCGAAGGCAAAACGCTCACCAGGTGCTCAGCAGTTTCTCCTTGGGGATCAGTGCTGAGGAGTGGGAGCACAGCTGGAGACAGGCACTAGGGCACAGAAAACCCAACAAATCCCCACTTTCCTGGGGTCTTCTTGTGGAGCTTTGATGACATGAACACTGCCCAGCCCTTGTGGAGTTTGCACAAGAAAAGGAAACAAGAAAAGCCATGGAGATGGGTGTAACACCCACCCTCAGCAGGTTTGCTCCCGTGCCTCTTGTCCTGCTGTTGTCAATCCTCTGCCCTTCCCCAGGCATTGAGAAGGTGCATCACGGTCCTCCCAGGGGTCAGGAGCACTCAACACCCCACCTTCCTCCAGCTGGCAGAAAGGTCAACACCACCAAAAACCACGGTTTTACATTATCACTGTTTTCCTCCATTTCTGGCAAAGTGACATTACTTCTCAATTCCAGTGTTTCGCTAAAATTAGTATTTGTTTTCCCATGATGAGAAATGTCATTTTGCCATACAACCATGTGTGCTTTCTGTGTGTTGGTTCAATAGCAGAGGAACGTCTCGCCAGGAACGCTCCGTTTGCAGAAAGCCCTCCCTCCGACAGAGCGCTTCGGCTCCTCACAGCAATCTCCTGGTGGGAACAAAACCATCCCTAAGGGTCAACCACAAAACTCATAGGAATCCCCCAGCCGTGCTGTTTGAGAAAGGATTCTCGGGGTTTCCTGGTTGTTGGAGCCCTGGCATGGGAAGGTGTCACCATCCCCGCTTTGGCCAGGGGGGAACGAGGCTTTGTGTGGTGAAAACTTACACAAGTTCCCAGGTTTAGAGCAAACCATCAAACAAGCTTCTCCACAGCTTGAATCCCAGCTTTGCCATCTTCACATATCCAGAGTTACAGGTGAAGAAACACCTTGGGGGGACTCCCCAAGGAGCATCACAGCCAAGCATGGTGGTACACGCATTCCACCACCTGCACCAAAAGAGATCCAAGTTGGACCTCTTCCCATCACAACCCCCCAAACCAGCCCTGAAGCACTTTGACCATCTCCTTCTTCCCAACCCTTCCTTATCCTGGTGGTGTTGACCTTCTAGAAGCTATTTGGAACTGATGAAACAGGGTGAGCAGAAAGCCCTCTCCTCTCCCCTCCTTCCAAGCAGCATGCAAAACCAATACCTTAACTCGGGAGAGGAGAAGGAAAGGCCGGCCCATAGAAAAAAAAAAATAATGCTTCAAAGGTATTTGGGAAATATTCACCACAAGGGCAAAAGGAGATGAAAAGCAGTGAGCACTGTTGCCATACTTATAACCTCGCACTGCAGGACTCCAGCAGGCAGCAGCACGCTGGTGGTGTGGCCGGGGAACCCAAAAACCAGCACAACAATTCCAATTAACGCCGAGAATCAGAGCAGCCCCATGGCAGCCGGGCCCGACGGCAGCTGCCGGCTCTGCTGGGGAAATAACGAGGCAGATGAAAGAACCCAGCCAGAGAGCACGGCACTTTGAAGGCACCACATCACAGAGGTGACTTCCAGCAGGGTGGCAGTGGCACTGGCACCACCACCCATACCCTCACCACGCTGCTCACCAGGTCTGGCCACTGACCAGAGCACACCGAGAAACCACAGGCTGACCACTGCTCCCTGGAGCAAAACCACACCAGGGGAAGTACTGCCTACTGCACAAAACAGTTTGTTTGGGGACAAACATTTTGCCCTGAAACAAACACCAAGGGCTTGTTGCCCAAAGCCAACCTTACCTTTGCAAGCCACGTTGTTCTCGGGCTCATAGCCAGCCTTGCAGGTGCAGCGGCCGATGGGCACCATCCACTCGCCGTCGCCATTGCAGTACAGCTTGATGGGCACGTCCACCTCCTCGGCGTTGGGGATGCAGGTGCCGCGCGCCGTCACCAGAGAGGTGCTCTCCGCGCCCGTCATCGTCTCCGGGAAGATGGCGAAGTTCTGCACCACGCTGGGGCACTTCTTGAAGAAGACCCTGACAGACAGCAGAGACATGCAAGCCCCGTAGTCCTGGAAAGCCAGGTAAAAGCCATTGCGGGTCAGGGGCCCGAAGCTTCTCACTTCCGTGTTCACCTTCATCAGGCGGCCCCCAAAGTCCACCTGGGAGAAGCTCTCGTCAGCAGCGATGGTGTCCACTTTGAGGTAGGGTGCCTCCGTCCAGAAGGCGGACTTCTTGGTGGCAATGACAGAGTCTGTCTCGTAATAGTAGAGGTTGAAGGTCTCCTTGCAGGAGCCGGGGACGTTGGGGAGGCTGCTGCAGTCCCGCACAGTGAAGCGCATCTCGGTGTAGATGCGGTGAGCCCCGCGCCGGTTGATGAAGGTGGTGAGGAGCCAGTTGTTCTGGTTGGGCTCGAAGACGTTGCACACCTGGTACGTACGGATGGTGTTGAGGTTCTCGTCGTAGCCACTGACTTCTTCCCACTGCAGAAAGGAGCAGCGAGAAGTGGTGAAAAGGAGGAAGAGGGGCCAGCGATGGCTGCTCACCCTGCATAGGGCAGGGCTGGGAGGACAATCCCACAGTTCCAAAGGGGATGAGAAATGTGGTTATGGGCACACAGTGTGATGTACATGCAGAAACCAGTCCAGGATCAGAAAAAATCCCCACCCTCTTACCCCTCCATGCCTCTCCCCATTGCTCCCAATTGATGTTAAGATGTCTTTTCCATGTGGGCAACTGCCTTATCTGCCCTGAGAAGATGTAAAAATGGGAAGAAAGATGGCCCAGGCACCTGGAGGCAGGAGGGAAGGCAGCACACGAGGCTACAGCTTCATTAAAGCCCGAGGCAGCACGTGGGCTGGAGAGCGAGCCTGACCCCAAGCTGCCGGCACAACGGGATCATTTCCCCCGGCAAAGAAAACCAACTAAATAAAACATTACTGCTGTGGAGAGAGGGAATATAGATTCGCAATTCGATTTATAGAAGGGCATTAATATAATCCAGGCTACAATTTCAATTAAGGGACAGCGGCAAACTGTGAATAGTCTATGATGGCATTAGAGTCCTACAGACAGATTTACAACCTCATAATCCATTCATTTTAACTAATCCATGTTTACAGTCTCCTCATAACAGCATTACTCATATGGCAATCTTTAAGCAGCTCCCTCAGTATCAGGGATAATTTCCAGGAGCGATGCTGCACCAGCCCTCACGCCTGTGTTTACACGGGCACAACGGGTGATGCTACCCTGCCCTGTCACACTGAGTCCTGACGAGATGATGCACCACAACAAACCCTGAAACCTCACAGATTTTCCCCCCTCTTCCCTTTTCCATTGAACAACCACATTTCTCATCCCCAGGCTTCCCTCCTGTGAACCACAGCCTTGATGTAACAAAACACAGCTTTTTGTTTTGCTTTCAAAGCAGGGTCCTCCTCATGCTGCCAACAAGCGCAGCAGAACATTCACTCCCAGGCCCACCTCCTCAGCTCTGCTGCGCTTAAGCCAAGATCAGAGCTCATGTTGTTGTTAAGCCATGGTTACCAAACCAGCAATAAAGCCTCCCTCATCCAGTCCAGTGCTCTTCCTTCTCCTGCCATGCTGGGAAAGTGCTGTAAAGCCCCTTGTCCCCCATGCACAAGGCGTGGGGATTCAGTGCCCCTTCATTACCAGACACATTTTCAGAGCAGGAGCCGTACAATCCTCCCTGACCAAGGGGGTTGCCATTGTTTGCTGTTCCCACCTGGGCTTTGCATCACAGCCCTGCCTCCAATTAAGGCCAGACAACGAGCTCTCCTCCAGCATTAACAGCAGTCCCATGGCTCTGCTGCCTTCACTGCAGGAATCCTCCTCTTCATCCTCAAAAACTTTAGTCTCAAAACTCAGAGCCAAAACTTGCCAACAAAACTCTGCTGCACTTCAAGGTTCCCTGCATTTAGGAACAGCACAAAATGCCCCTTGGAAAACCCTCAGTAGGGTCCAGGGCTGGATCCAGGCACTGCCTTGTGCATGCCTTGGGTTGAGCACTCCTGGTACCAGGCACTGGGAGCAGCAGGTCCCTGTGGCTGGAAGGACCCACAGTGCCAGCAGCTGCTGCCACCAACACTCTAACAGCGACAAATGCATCATTTTGATGAGATGCTACTAAATAATTCACAGGGAGCTGGGGATTAAGTCAATGTTGTTCTCTGTCTCCACTAAGATTTAAAGCACGTCCATCAGGAAGAGCAGAAGGAGAGCCCACAGCCCGTCCTGGGGGACCACAGCCCCTGCAGCCTGGCTGGCACCAGGCCCCAGCACGAGCATCAACAGCCTGGGCCAAATCTGTGAGCTGGGGTGAGCAGCCCCTCTGGGAGCTCAGCATGCCATGGGGAGATGCCACCACCCAAAGGGAACCAAAAGGAACCCAAAGCCTGCACAAAGCCCATGCTGATGGCAACCCCAGGGTCAGGAGACGTGGCTCATCAAATCCCTGTGCCTCCAGCCCCAAGAGAGATGAGAGAAGGAGCTGAAACCCAGCAGCCGCCAGGAGCCTCTCACACTGTCAGGAACAGTGTGACCAGCAGGACCAGGGCAGTGACCATCCCTGGGCACTGCTGGGGCACCTCCAATCCTCTTTCCAGTTCTGGCCCCTCATGACAAGAAGGACATTGAGGGGCTGGAGCATGTCCAGGGAAGGGAACAGAGCTGGGGAAGGGGCTGGAGCCCCAGGAGCGGCTGAGGGAGCTGGGAAAGGGGCTCAGCCTGGAGCAAAGGAGGCTCAGGGGGGACCTTGTGGCTCTGCACAAGTCCCTGACAGGAGGGGGCAGCCGGGGGGGGGGTCGGGCTCTGCTCCCAGGGAACAGGGACAGGAGGAGAGGGAACGGCCTCAGGCTGGGCCAGGGGAGGTTTAGATTGGATATTAGGGAAAATTCCTTCCCAGAAAGGGTTGTCCAGCTCTGTGACAGCTGCCCAGGGCAGTGGTGGAGTCCCCATTCCGGGAGGGATTTAAAAGCTGTCCATACAGCTCTTGTGGCACCTGGGGACATGGGTCAGTGGCGGCCTTGGCAGTGCTGGGTTAATGGTGGGTTTTTCCAGCCTAAAGGATTCCGTGATTCTACTATTTTAGATAAGAGACTTGGCATTTAAAATACTTTGTGGAAGATTTAATACACACTCCTGTAAAGCAGAAGCCTCCCCAGGAACTCTCAGAGGAGTGAGAATTGGATGGCTGCAGGGATGCACAGAGGGATGGAGGGATGTGCACAGTGGGATGCAAGGATGGGGCTGGGGAGGGGCTTTACTCTGCTGCTCTGCAGAGGGTGAGACCACCATGCCTTACAACACAAGCTCCCCGCCTGCCTCGCATAGGCTTTCAGTGACAGCAGCTGCAGGCAGCTATTTATATCCCGTCTCCATCACCTGCACGTGCCCCTCCTGAATTTTTCCAGCAATTTATCTGGGCCCAGAATTTTTCCAAAGCAATTCAGTAGCAAAATACCCCAGTTCAAGGGGCTCTGACATGTCTGGAGTGGATTTCATGCCTGCTGCAGGTGTGGCCCAGCTTTGGTGATAGTGTGCAAAATAATTTCTTTTGAAGACTTGGCCAAGCCAGTGACACCCTAACAAAGACACAGCCTGGCATCCCTTCCCCTCTGGTGCTACATCCTGGAGTCCCCAGGGGCTGCACCCAGCCTGCCTGTCCCACCGTGGTGCCCATCCATCAGCTCACATCTCCTCCCACCCGCAGCTCCATCTCTCACTTTTTCTGCCTGGAGAATGTGAGTCAGGTTATTTTATGCTTCCATTCCTCAAAGGCTCATATTATATAAAAAAGATGTTTTAAGTGCCTCAGGGTGTTTGGTTCCTCATTACTTCATAAAAGTGACATTAATAGCCAAGGAAGAGCACTGCCGAGTGCAATTATGGATGATGTTCCAGGTATGAAAGCTGGTTGGAGCCTGCTAATGTTTCCTAATTACAAGCCTTTTGGCACAGGGAGAGGGAAGGCACGAGCAGGGGGATGGAGAGCAGTGATGGGGCTGAACCCTTCAGGCGGAAGGAGGACAGGAAAGGCAAGGGAGAGCATGGAGATGGAGAGATAGAGACAAGCTCCATCTTCACCAAGGCCCCAGGACTGGCCCGGGGAAGGGATGCTCAGCCTGGCTCAGCCGGACAGCGATGCCCTGGCACCCCGTACCAGCCCTATGGGGCACTGCTGCTCCCACTGCGACTCCTCCGGCCTCCCAGCAGCATTTTACCCCTATAAATAGGGGGATTAAAAGCATGGACCCCCCACAGATCACATAAGGGTCAGCTGGACAAGTGGAACTTACCCCTGAAGGTGGGTTGGCGGTCCAGCCCAGCTCGGCTGTTGCCGTCCGCGTATCCATCAAAGTTTCTGAGGAAACAGAAGAAAGTAAACCAGTTATTCCCTAAGTTTTCCATTACACTGTAAGCACAGAGATGTGGGAAAACACTCAGTTGCTTTCCCAGAGCATGCACCTGACCCTTGGAGAGCTCGGGAATCAACAGCAGCTGCCCTAATGGACTCAAGGCAGTTTTGCTCCAGAGCAAACGGTGCAGGACAAGACTCCTTGCAAGGAGTCATGGCCTGAATCCAGCTCACACTGCCAGCTCTGACCCTTCCCTGCCCAGGAAAGGAAAATACTATCACCAACACAAAAAAAATTAAAAATTCAAAGATGCTGTATTTCACAGAGTCACATCATTCCCTACTTTTAGACACAACAAAAAAACCCCAAAACAACAAAACGCAACGAGAATAATAGCAAGAGCAACACCATAAAGAAACAGATGGGGAAAACCCTCCAGGTTTTATTTATTTGTTTGCAGCAGGTAGACATGCAGATTAATTGCCTCAATTCCTGTGTCCCGACCAAACAGGAGGAGAAGATGTGCCGCTGGCAACTGGCAGAGCTGAACATCCCCCATCCCTCCTCTTTCCTGCGTGCTCCCAGGTACTCACAGCAGTGCCAGGAAAAGGGGTGCAACCAGAGAAATAAAGGTCAGGAAATAAAAATCAGCCCAGGAATCTGTGCTGCCGCCGGGCTGCTGCTTTTAATCTCTCCACGGCTGCTCCCGCAATCACAAGCGGGAAACAAGACTCGGATTAATCTTCCAACCCCTCCCTTTGCCAGCCGCTCCGGGATGCGACGCTGGAGAAGCGTGAGCAGGAACTCCCCACCCTGACACGAGTGATAAACACTCCCAAAACCCCTCCCAGGGGTGCGTGAGCGTGGCCCTGGGGCAGGGAGAGCAAGGCAGTCCCCAGGCATGGAGAGAAAAGGGGCTGGGAGCTGGCGAAGCTTCTGCACCCAGAACAGGCCCCAGGATGCTGCGGTGGCACTGCCAGGGGGGCTCAAAGCCCACAGCCCCCCTGCTTTGCACGGTGCCAGGTCATTCCTGCTCACAGTGCCCTCGGAGAGGAGACATTCTGCTCCTGCTCCATATGGCAAACACAAAAGCGTGGTGACCTTCACGCTATCACACGTCACTTTATGGTTTTGGTCATTTTCCATTTGGCAGAAGGCAGCTAAAAACAAGGTATCCCAGCTGCAATTCCTCTCCAGCCTTGAATCATAGAATCCAGGAATGGTTTGGGTTGGAAGGACCTTAAAGCTCATCCAGTGCCACCCCTGCCATGGGCAGGGACACCTTCCAGTGTCCCAGGTTGCTCCAAGTCCTGTCCAACCTGGTCTTGGACACTTCCAGGGATGGGGCAGCCCCAGCTTCTCTAGGAAGCTGTGCCAGATCTTCATCACCCTCACAGGGAATATCCCATCCATCCCCGCCCTCTGGCAGTGGGAAGCCACTCCCTGTGTCCTGTCACTCCAGGCCCCTGACAAAATGGGGCCTCCAGCAAGGTTCTACTCTCACCACCGTTCACCTTCCTACCACCTCCGTGCCTTCCTTCCCTTCCAAACCCCTAATTAAACAGCCATTAATCCTTGCAGCAGCCCTTCAAATGAGCAGGAAGATGTGTGCAGGCATAAATGGATGAGGAGGTGGAAGCAACAGGCCATGCACACATCTCCCAGTGCCCCCTGCCAATGGGGAGAGATGCTCTGAGAGCCCCTAAAACACTTGGTGTTCTCCCCCAAAGCAAACAGAGTGTCCACACGGGGGAAACTGAGGCAGGGGAGAACAAGGAGACACAGGGACTGTGGTCAGGCTGGCTCATCCACCCTCTGTGATAAATAAAGACAGGCCCCATTACAGGAAGGGGACTTCTTCCAAAGGTTTATTCAGAAAGGCTTTTCACTCCATCATCTCCCTTCCTGCTCCACACACTTTCAGCTTCCTTCCCTGGGCTTTGACACAGGAATGTACTTTTGATAAAGCCCAGCTGCCCTGTGGGACGGCAGCACGCGAGGACCAGCTCTGCTCTGAGATGACACTCGCCAGGAGCCCCCCCAAAGTCTCACCCCTTCCCTTCTCTTGAGTTCCTCCCCAAAGGCTCCACGTTCTGGAAGGGAAGCAAGAAGGCACAGCAGCAATGCTTAAAAAAACCTCAAAATAATTAAGTAGATAGAGAAATTAATTAACAATAAATGAATACATGGAAAGGAACCAAGAGAAGCTTTCTCTCTGGATGCTTCTGGAGTCCCAAGGTGATTCTGTGGCCAGGGAGGTCGCACTCAAGAAGTTTCCACCGCAGATGCAGAGCTTGTGTTGCAAAATGGGGAATATGGAAAATTTTCTTAAGAAAGGACGCTCATTAGTGTCTGATCTTTGTAGCTTTCAAGCCTAATCAACAAGAAAGGAGATTTAAGCCGTGCAACAGCAGCTCACGAGCTCTAAGTGATGTCCAGGTGTTGGAAAGAGAAATTCCTTGTTGGTAGAATTGCCTTGCTAAGGTTTAGGGGCTCCACGCGTTTCAATGATCTCAGTCCTGGGGGGAAGGCTGACAGTGCTTGGGGAGAAGGATGTGCCACTGACAGTGGGCACACAGAATGTAGAACTTAGAGGCCACAAGGACATTTGGCAGAACCCCCACGACAAGGAAGAAACTGATAAAGGCAACCCAGCAACTGTGCTGAAATCAGCTCTGATGGGTCAAAGGCAGTTCTGGCAGGAGCAGATCATGAGCACCGACTCTCGGATCACTGACCCAAGAAACCACTGACCCAAAAGAAGAGAAAGACTGAGCACCTGGACTAATTAGCATGAGAAATGAGAGAATAGTTAATCAGTAGAAGATAGAATATTAATAAGAGAATATTGTAGCCAATAAATGCTAATTCTTTTGACAGCTAAAATGTATAAATAGTAAAAAGCTTTTGGGGTGCTTGAACACCACTGAGCACCCAGGCTTGGGCAGCTCTGAAATAAATAATCAATGTCTCTCTCAAGTGTGTAGTTATTGGCTTGCTGCACAGTGGATCTCATTTTTGTGGACAACACTTGCACTCCCATGGCTCCATGTTCCCAAAGCAGTTTGCAAAGCAAAGGAAGAAGAGAGCCTGACCCCCTATAGACCATCTCCTGCTCAGATCCTGTCCTATCCCTCAAGGACATTGCCACAGACAAGAAGATCCATAAACTGGCAAAATGGTTAATTTGGGAATTTTTTGTTAAATACAATAAGATGGTTAATTCCCTCCCTTCCAGTTCAAATTCCTGCTGAGTTCACCCAACCCTGTGACTGCAGAGGCACTGGCATCAGAAGGACATGGCTCAGCAACTTCCTATTGACCTCTCCTATTTCCTCTTGGAGGAAACCTTGGTTTTTACTTCATTTTCTGGGATGAAAAAGTGACACTGTGACCTTGGTGGGGCATTTATGGACAGGCTGCTCACAGCTATGACTGCTGAGCACCCTGCTTCAGCAGGAGAGGGTTTGCAGATCCCAAATCCTAGCAGAGAAAGTGGGAACAAGACAAAGATCCCAGCACCCACACCCCCAAAATATCCCTACAGGCTGGGGGACACAGGATCACCTCCCCCACCTATCCATCACTTGGGATCGGGCAAGGAGGACAGGCAGGGAATGCTGCTAACAAGGGGATTAGTGCAGATCAGTGCCTGAGCAGCCCTAATGAGTAGAGAAGCCACATGGACACCTCGCACCTCCCCTTCCCACCTGCCTCGCCCTTCCGTGAGGACCAGTCCTCATTAATTGGTACAGGGTATTAATTAAACCCCCAGGGGTACATCCTTTCCCTGTGTCTCTGACATCCAGCACAGCATTGCTGCCCACGTAGAGTGAACCAAGGCACCTGTCACCTGGACCCAGCGGTCCCACCGTGCCAGGCTCCGTGCCCAAGACACTGCCATCCCCTCACCTGCCCCAGGCACCGCTCCTCCAGCATTTCCCTCCACACCTGCCCACCTGCACGTGGGCACAGCGGGTACCCAGGGATGCTTTGTGGTCGGGAGGGAGCTCAGCACGCTCGCTGGGAGAAGTCTCCAGGATCAGAGACTCCGCTGGCCAGGCTGTGATGGCCCAAGCCCTCATTAGGGAGAGAGGAGCTCTGCTACAGAGAGCTGAGCTTTCTTGGAGTGAAGAATCTTCAGCTGTATACAGTAGATTTTCTTTAATGGACACATTACTTTAAACTAAGCCTTCGCCATCTGTTCCAGTCCCTAATTATCAATACAAAAACAAACGTCTACTCACAATTACACTCATAACAAGTAAAGATGCCAGCAATTAGAATGCACCAGCTTCCCGTGCCGCACAGCGCATCCATCTGGGATGGCACTCGCGCGATCCAGGCAGGGAGGACTCGCTGCTGTCCCGGGCTCCCCACACCCTCCCGGGCAAACCTGGCCAGGGACGACGCCTGCGGCAGGATAAGCTGCGCCTCAGAGGAGTGAAGGATGGGCTGGCATCCTTCCAACAGCAAGGAAAAAATAAGTTATTTGGGCGAGAATAGCCTTCATCTCCCACCAGCTGATGCCGTCTTGCCAACCACCCTTCCCGCAGGACTGAAGCCTCTTCCAGAAAAACCTTTCTGAACTGTCCAAAATGAAGCAGAACTTATTTCCCGAAATTCCCAGCCTGAAACCCGTATTTCAGACCTCCCAATGGCAGGCTCTTGCCGCTCATGCCGTGAGAAGGTGTCACTTTTCCCTAGCAGGGAGCGGGATCTGGCTGCAGGCACAGACACACAAAGGGAGGCGGCCAACCCAAACTAACCCAACCCAATCGCGTTTTGACGCTGTTATCTGGAAAGAAAGAGATACAACAACAAATTTTCTGCTCAGGGATGCCACAGACACTTCTACAATCACTCCTCAGTAACTGCCTCGGGTCCCTCTCCCGAAGCAAGGAACAGCAGCTCCCTCCCTCCTGCAAGAAGATAACGGCAGGAACCAGCCTAAGGCACTCGAAAGCAAATGCTTGGGCATATGTGGAGAGACACAGGCTTGTCTAAGACAACCAAGAGGAAAAAGATAGAAATTAAGCAAAATAAGGAGAGAGGAGGCTTGATAACAACAGATGGGGAGAGGGAGATTTGGAAAGGATGCCAGCTGCTGGAAATAAGCCCCCCAAGATGCGTGGGGAGCAGAGAGGTGGGTGCTGATAGCTGAGCCTTTGGAGGGAGGGGAGGCGGGAGGGCAGCTGAGTGAGGGGTGGGGCAGGGCACACAGGGCTCGGGTCCGGGGGCAGAGGATGCTCCACAGGTGGGATCCTCAGAGACTCATCCTGATGTGCCTCAGCAAGTGTCAATGGGGTCAGCGCACAGTCCAGCCCCAGAGCAGGTCCCTGGGCAGCCCCAGCCCCACAGTGTGGTTTTCTGAAGGGGAACAATAGCAAGACTTCTTTTCCATAAGGAAAGCACTATATTTTGCCCTCTATTTCATGCTCATAAATGCCAAGCTTGCTTCCTACCTCTTCCTTCCCTTCCGAGAGCTTCAGCAAAATCAGCCCAAGGCAAGTGCACAGCTTGGGAAGCTTCTGTCCAAGTTTGGTGACATTACCAGGGAAAGGGAATGACAGGGAAACAGAGCCAAGATGCTTTATTCCCAAGCCTAGTGCTAAATAACATTAACCGCTATGGCATCACAAGCTCTGCCTTCCCGGGGCTGTCGTGACTCCAAGCCATGCCCATGTGCAGGTGGCACCACGGCTTCCAGCATCACCACTCCATACACTCATGGTGTGCATCACACCTCTCGATGCTAATGGAAGGAAAGTCCCACAGGTGCTGGCAGAATAAACTGAATTTAATTCTTACTGTTCCCATAGATTAATTTATCCTCCACTCCACTCTGGTGATATCTCACCTGCAGCACTGTGTCCAGCTCTGGAAGGACATGGAGCTGTTGAAGGGAGTCCAGAGGAGGCCAAGAAGATACCTAGAGGGATGGAGCAGCTCTGCTATGAGGCAAGGCTGGGAGAATTGGGATTGTTCAGCCTGGAGAAGAGAAGGCTCCAGGATGATCATAGATTGGTGTTTCAGCACCTGACGGGGCTCCAAGAGAGCTGAGGAGGAACTGTGGAAAAGGGCATGGAGTTACAGGACAAGGGGGAATGGCTTCCCACTGACAGAGAATACATTTAGGTTGGATATCAGGAAGAAATTCTTCCCTGTGAGGGTGCTGAGGCCCTGGCACAGGGTGCCCAGAGAAGCTGTGGCTGCCCCTGGATCCCTGGCAGTGTCCAAGGCCAGTTTGGATGGGGCTTGGAGCAGCCTGGGACAGTGGAAGGTGTCCCTGCCCATGGCAGGGGTAGAACAACAGGAGCTTTAAGATTCTTCCAACCCAAACCATTCTGGGATTCTGTGATACCATGAAAGCGTTCAAGCACACACCAGAAGTTGCCTGAGTAATTCCAGGTTCCTCTCTATGACCACACTTCCAACCACAAGTCCAGGTTTGTCTGTGCAAGTTTTTAATATATCCTGAAATTCAGATGGGGAAAAAGCAGGAATACAAAATCCATACAGCTCTGCCACATGGATTAAGACAGTGAGCTGCTGGAGGCACATCCCACCCAAAATGCTGGAGGACTCCCCGTTTGGTTCCTGCTTGGAACTGTGAGGGGAGCGCTGCCGTGCCGGAGCCAGCGGCTGCGCAGCAGGAGCCTGTGGCATCTCCCAGATGGTTTAATTACAGCACTGCAGCGGCGGCAAAGGTACGAGCAGGATCAGCCTCTCCCCTCTGGCAAGAGCTGCTGCTCTTCACAGCTTCCTGAGAGCACCGACTTCCCAAAGCCGCTCCCAGCATCTCTGCGCTTTCAATCAAAAATATTACAGCAACAACTAATTACGTGCCATCATTCCCAGGGCTCTCTGCCTTTAATGGTGCATTTTGCTGCTACGGAACGGCGGTGGAACGGCTCTGGAAGTGCATAACGAGCTCTCCCCATCAATCTCCCGCGGGTTCGTTATGAAGGATTACCCACCGAGTAACAAACCCAGACACGGAGGGGGAGGATGCGCTAAACAACAACAAGTCAACACAAAATACTGCCCTCCTGTATTTTAAGGGTCTGTGCAAACCTCTCAGGAGAGAGGAGCAGCCGAGCCTGCTCTGCAAAGACATCCCAGCCATTGCCAGCGTGAGGAGATCCGCGGTGGCCAAAAATCCCCTCACTTCCAGCAGGAAAGGGAAGGAATTTCTATATATCAGGCAAGGACGAGCGTGCTGTGTCAATTTGTGATGGGATGCATTAAGCTGTGGCTGCACAGCACAGTCCCGGCCTCCTCCGGGATCCCCCGTCAATGCCACGGATTTCAGCGCGCAATGAAGATGCATCGCAGCAGGGCAGGCGATAACTTAATGAAGCTCAGATTTGGGGGTGTTTGCTCAGCAACTACAGAACAACTTTATCAATAAAGCGCTGCCTGCTGCGCCGCGGGATGAAACGCTCTAATTGCAAGTGGCAAACACTCCCCACATCAGGATACGCTAAATTGAAATACGCTGGCTGATGTGCCTGAAAGCGCCCAATCAAACACCTGATCTATTTTTGCAAGCGGCCATGCATTCACACACACGCGTGGCAAGAGAAAAACCCAAACCAAAACCCCAGCCAAAAAAAGTTCAGCAGGTGATGCAAAGTCAGCGCCATACGGACCAAGTCCTGTTTACAATTCTCACTCCACCTCCAGTCCCAGCATCTCCCCTCGGTTTCCAGGCTCCAAAGGGACTTGACCCAGCGTGGATACGTGATGTTGGACAAGCTCAGAAGAAGCCATACAATCCATTTATCATAATCCTACCGAGGAGAGAGACAGTAAATCAAAGAGACAACCCGCCTGCAAATAAATTACCGAGGGGAGGGAGAGGGGGAGAGGGATAGAGAGGAAAAGAGAGAGAACTGCAGAGGGAGAGATAAGGGAAAGGGAAGGAAATGACAGAGAATTACCCAAAAATGCACACATCACAGGAAAAAAACAAACAAAGGGGACCGAATCAAATGGAAAGATAAGAGAGAAAAGATAGGGCTTTCAATACCTTTTGTTTTCCAAATTGCAAACCTATTTTAGAAAATTTGGAAACAAGTTTTCAAGTATCAGGAACTCATTTGCTCCTGTCATGACAGAATCGGTTGCTGATATCACACTTTTTACAACTGCACACAGGCCCTGGATACCCAAAATCCACACACACCATATGCACAGATCACCGTCCATACATCATCGTTTACAGTTTGGCAACTCAAAGTCAAGCAGCACTGAGGGCTGAGAGAGCACTTTAATGAACACTCTGGCCCCCAAGAAAGACCCAGCCATGCCAAGGGGCCAGCCAGGGCAGGTAGATGATGTGGTTGTCTTTGAGGAGAACATTTTCCAGAACAATGTCACTATGCATTTAAATCTCCATCCCTGCTTTCTCGGGGCTGGGTTGCCAGCAATCCTCTCAGAATGCCGCAGCCTGCCCCAGAAATCACCATATGTCAGGCTTGGCATGTAACTCACTTCATCCTGCACAAGATGTGGAAGAGGAACTCGGCCAACCAGGGATGGGCAGAGGCTCTCCCAGGAACCTTAACCTCCAAAAAACTTTGTGACACTGCCTCAAGAGAAGGTCCAGCTAAGTGGGGGAGAAGGTTTGGGTTGAAGAAAGGATCGCTTAGGTTGGGCAGAGCACTCGTCTGCTCTTCAGCACCCATGAGATCACCCCTCAGGAGCACAGGGCAAAGCAGATGAAGGCTGAAGGCTGGGTGCCTGAGGACACTCTGTCCCTTGTCCATGTAGTCAGGTGGTTCCAGCACAGGCTGGGCACAGCGGCCTCTCATCACTGGACTCTTTGGGTGAAGACCAGCTGGCTTGGACACCCATCTCACCAGCTGAGAGAACAAGGAGGATCCAGAACTCCAACCCATCAAACATCCTGGGGGAGCAGAGAGTCTTGAGAATAATCCAAATGTTTTTGGGTAATGATGCCAACAAGTTCCTATTTTCCGCTACTTTTCCACAGTTCACATCTTGGTCAACATCCAAGTACCCACACTGGCTGCATGTGGTGTGCTCCAGCCAGGTTCAACGGAAGCAAGTGAGCTCACCCACGAGGACATTCTGTCAGGAGCTCCTCTCTTGGGAAAAGGGAACTTCATTATACTATCAGAAAGCAAAGAACTCCAAAAAGAGATAAAAAACAATAAATACAAGCGGCGTGTGAGATTTTGCAGACAAGGGCCATTGAAGCCTAACGAGTTCTGTGGAAGTGGGCTCCTTATCAGCTGGGATTCTCTTGGAAATGAGAGCCTCTAAAGACAGAATTAGTCACCTGAGAAGACAGAGCTGCCATAAACATCAATAGCAGCTGCAATTACATGGGCTAGGATGCATTACAAGGATACACAGTCTTCATGCCTGGATCCATGGGACCCATAGGACTGCAGGGGATCTCCCCAGCAGCAGGCTCACATATGTCTTACAGGGGCACGTGCTTGGCTACAAAGCCAACTTCCAGTGCTGGAGTACAGTGGGTGCACTGAGCTTGGGTGAATTCATGTGCCAGACCTGTCTCTCCCTGTTCCCACAGCTCTCCTTCCCCGCTGGATTTATTTTGCCTTACTCCAGGGTAGCACCGCCTGTGAGGAAAACTTGAAAAATCAAAACATTTATCCTGCGTTTCCCTACACGCCATCACATCTTTAGATATCCAGGATGAGTCACTGTCTTGGACCACGTTCTCCAGAAAAGCTTCACGTTCTCTACAGAAGCAGGCGTCTCGTGGAGCCCTAAATCTGAAATGCCAGCCCTGCTGTCACAGAGCCCTCGCGCCCAGAGCTGCACCTGGCACCGCCCAGCTCCTATTTACTAGATCTTATTTTAAAATGTCAGAGGGATTCTGTGTGAGCCACAAACATGACAGACTGCTCAGAGCAAGCACCGCCAGGGGACTCAAGCTTAGCCTGGGCACAACTGCTCCCAGTGCAGACAAGGGCTTGGTGTTCCCCCAGCCACCAACACCTGGGGGAAAAGCCTCACTTTTCACCCCAGCACAGACCAGCTGCAGCCACACTGATCCTCTGTTTTTTAATGCAGCTTCTGACACATACTAAAGCCTTCTGGGGGGCCAGCCAAAAGTTTCATGAGTAAGCAAGAACTTAAAAAATAGCATTTCTGGTCTACGCATGCACAGGGGATCTCAGGGGGAGAAGAGGGAAAGCAGCAGGGCGAGAGTGGAATCCCACAGAGATGCTCCGGCCGAGCTGGAGACGACAAGCGATCCGCAGCTGTGGGAGCAGAGTCGTCAAGGGGAGGAGGTGGAAATATTGAACCTCAAACGGAGCAAGCTGCAAAAGCGCCGGCTCCCGCACCGCCCCCCAGCCCGGCGCCGGCCGTGCCGAGCGTCGTCTCTGCGGCTCCTGCGCCATATGGAGTCAGCCCGCGAGTGCAAACGAGGCAAAGAGCGCGAGAGGCAAAGGGAAATCAATCTGTGCCACCACAGCAGCACACGGGGCTGCTGGCAGCACAGGGAAGCCTCCGTCAGGACACGGATGGGATGGGGGAAGGCTCTGCCTGCGTCCCTGGGAATGCCTTAGTGGAGAAGCCCATCACCCACCCAGTCCCCCCCACCATCCAAAAGGGATGTGGCAAAGCCAACAGGTCCATTGGAAAGGGCACAGCACCCCATCAGCAGACCCTGCTGGGTTCTTTGCTCTGGCTCCACATCCAAATGCCGCTTCCCTAAATGCCCTGGAAACTCGTCCTGGGCTCTCCCAGCTTTGCCTTTCTTTTTTTCTTCTTCTTCTTCACTTTTGGATTTGGACAAAACAAGCAGCAGCCAGGATCTGTAACTATCCTGCAACCTATCCAAAAAGCTTTCCTATCAGTCTGAGCCACCTTTAGGTATGTACACACACAGCTGGTCTGTGTTGGCCAAGATTTCCAAACACCCATTCATTCACACAAGGTGCCAGCTCCAACAGGCCAGTGGGGCTGGGTTAAATCCTTGCCCAAATTCACCAACGACTACCAGGGACTGTAATCACCTTGGAAGATGCTCTTCATCAACAGGTTCAGGACCCTTTGTTGTAACCTCGTGGTGCATCATCCAAATGGTGCTGGAAGCGGTGGGCAAACAGCTGCCTGCCTTGCCCAGCTCGTGCCAGCACAGAGGAGCATCAAGGGTCCCCCCACATCAGGAGCCTCTTCTGTGAGAAGGGAGGAAACACGAGCACTCCTCTAAGTCAACCTTAAATCACAAGATTTTGCTCAGGGCCATTCTTAGGCTGAGCTTTTCCTGCAAGCTGCAGTGCCCAGCTGAGCTGCTGCACAACCGCAGCTCCCACGGGCCCTGGGGGTGAGGAAGGGGAGGAGGACGAGGAGGATGCTGGCAGGAGGTGCCGCTTGGCAGCCCGCCTGCCTGGCACACCCCTGCCTCCAGCCCCAGCGCCTGCGCAAGCTGGGAAAAGGCTCCAGCATGAGGACAGCCATCTGCGTGCCGGGAGCCGCGCCAAGGCGGGTTCAGGGATTATTTTTCCCCCTCCTCCTCAGGACAGTCTCCTTCCCAAATGCTGACTTTACACACGGGTGACACCTCGCCAAAAAACTTCAGCACGGTTGCAGGAAGGTAACCAAGGAGAAGTGCCCCAGTCAGCCAGCCCAGTCACCGACCAAAGCCCAGGAAGTGCCCGTGATCCACTGCAGGTGAGGGATGGTCCCGGCACGACCAGCACAGCTCCATTTCATGCAACACCAGCTCTGCTCATTTTTAAAGCATTGCTGGTTGATGATAAAGTTCCCCTGAAGCTCATCTCCATACCCACCTCTTCTCCTGATGACGGTGACCCATCCTCCCTGATTGTGGTTTCCTTGCTGAAATAAATCACTTTAAGTGCACATTGTGCTCTGGGTCTCATTACTGTTCATCATCTTCTGCGCAACGGAGCTGTCACATCCTCGCAAACTCTGTCACCTGGGCGACACGGGAGCCATTTGGGAGGGCAGGCAAGTGGGAAGAAAGAGCCCAGGGCTTGACAGGGTACCAGGAGCTTCCCATTCCTCTCCTCTGCAGCGTTTGAATGGTGGGCTCGCACCCCTCACGGCAGAA
Organism: Aphelocoma coerulescens; assembly: GCF_041296385.1. Lineage (NCBI taxonomy): Eukaryota > Metazoa > Chordata > Aves > Passeriformes > Corvidae > Aphelocoma > Aphelocoma coerulescens. The sequence continues at coordinate 1,987,416 of NC_091023.1, read as the reverse complement.
AAGCTCAAGAGAGCAAAAGCAAGAAGGTGCAACACGTGTGCAAGATGGGATCGGTGCACCAAGGCCCCAGACAGATGGCATCAGAGGTGGCACATGCACCTCGATGGCCGTGAGGGTCTTCCTTCAGCGAGTTATGTCCCTGCTAGAAAATCTCCTCCAGAAGAGGTGGAAGAAACTGTCCTTCCCCAAATTAGAGTAGAAACACCTAAAGAAGGGAAGGAGGAAGAGCCAGGCATGGGGGGCAGCAAGATAGTCACCAATCCTTCCTCAGGTGGATCCTAGGCAGCACCACACTGAACTCCTCATCACAGACGGGCGCTTCCCACTCCACGAGGTTGCTCCACATTAATCCAGAACAGAAGGTCGGGTCATGCTGCATACAGTAAATGAAAAGCTCTGTGCCAAAACCCCACCAAGGATCCCCACAAAGACACCGTTTGCTTGTCACATCACTTTTGAAAGGCAAACACTCAGAGAGAAAGGGAGTGATTAAAGCTGCTGCTAATCCCGGAGTGTCCCACAAAGATGGGTCTGCTGGGTTGTTATCAAGGACAGAGTGTAAGTACCACCAGCCCCCAGACAGCCACTGGTCCTGTGAGGGGCTGGGACCAGCCTGGAAGGAAAGGCCAACTCACAGAGCCAGGAAGGAGCTGCTCACCCAGCCAACCTGCCCATGCAGCCAACGCCCTGAGCATCAGCATGAGCACAGCTCCCTGGGAAAAGAAGGTGTTTCCTGGCCTGATATTTGGGAGGATGCAAAGGTTTGGGTTTCCCACCGAGTACACAACACCTACAAAAATCCTGGAGTGTGGCTGTGGAGAAGACACACAGCTCTCACACCTTCCACAAGGTCAACATTCGTGCTTGTCTAAAACACTCCATCTCACCCGTCCCATCACAGCTTCACAGGAAAACACCTCTGGCTGCTCTGGTGACCACGGCAGGAGAAGACCCCACAGATGCAGAAGATCCCTGGAGATGCAGAAGACCCCCAGACAGGTCATCCATCCGTGCCAGGAAGGATTCCCCAGGTGGTCCCTGGGGCTTTGCTTGGCTCTGCTAGCATCCCACCCCTCCATACCAAGCATCCTGCTGCAGCCTGGAGACCCCTGTGCCCCCTCCTCGCCCAGGGCACTCGCACACATGTTCGCACACGCCGGCGTGGAGCGGGAGGGGAAGCCAGGCTGCAGGAATAACACAGGCACACAAACAAAAGAGCACAAGCCATTAATCTGGGTGAACCAGAGGAAATGAAATCATTATGTCTGCAGCTACAACATCCCGAGGAACAAATTTCCTGCCTGGATAATAAATGGATTCTTTTGTTTCACATTGGCCCCGACCACATGAGTCTCTTGGCCTATTCTTCATCCAAAACATCTTGCTGTATAAATACCCAGACAGGTTCAAATTTCAGCTGCTAAAAATATGTTTTAATTATAATAATATATAATAATAATAACAACAAAAAAAAGATGGATCTACAGACTCCCCTTGCCTCCTAAACAACCTCTGAAGGCTTTCCAGCAGGCAAGCAAGCAAACAAAAAGTCCCAAAGTTGCCAAAAACAGCTGAACAGCACAAATGCAGCCTTTAAAAAATGACTGAGGCACCTGAAAGCAGCTCCAGGTTAATGCTTACAATAAATAACCCCTGTCAGAAAGAAAAATTAGGGGTGCATGAAGATTTGAAGCACCGATGGCCCAGAAGCATCTCCTAAGTACCTCCCAGCAACAGGACGGGACCAAAGCCACATGGCATATCAATGACAGCTCCAACTTGGGGCTGTGCAGATTTTCTTCTGAGCCAGGTTTTCTTCTGGTGGCTCGCTAGGGCTTGGGATTTATCCATTGGATGGATGGGGGGAATGCAAGATCTGGCCTCTTCTGGCTTGGCAAGATGCTCCTCAGCTGCAGGAGTCTCCAGGGATGCAGACCTTGAAGAAAGCTGCGTGAATGACTGGTTCCAGCCGTTCCTTTAATCTGCAACTCCATCACATCACTCACTTAAAACCATTTTTGCATCTAATTGCATATTTTGCTTCTGCTTTCAGCTTCTTTTCGCTCGCCTTCCCAGCTTCACCAACACATTGTGAGCACTGCAACAAGTTTCAAAACAAGACGTGGTTTTGAAGCCAAACATCAAAGCGCCTTGGTGCACAAAGTCCAAATTGTTTGGATGTTAAAGAGAGACCTCCAAGAAGGGAAACAAGGTCAAAAATTCCCTCCAGCTAGCAGGCAGCCAGGGGCAGAAGATCCAACCAAGCCCACGATACTCAACCACAGCTCTTACTCAGGGCTGGACTTGTTCTCCATCACCCCAAACATCCCAGCATCCAATGACTTCTCTTCAATTCCACACACACAAAGAGGAAGCCCCTGCTGCATCACACCAGCAGAACCTCAATTTTGGTTTCCTTTGAGGATCATCTTTAATTCCAGTTATATTGTGGATGCTGGGGAAAGCATCCAAGCACAGCTGCTGCCTCACTTCTGTCGCTTATCACCACTGTTACTTCAAGGAAGGGGAGGGGGAAAAAGAAAGGAGGAAAAAAAAAAACCAACAGTCCTTGGAAACTAAATATTTACACACCCACATAGGCTAATCCCAGCAGATCCAAGGGTGGGAAGCCTATTAAAGAAACATCCCTAATTACTTTCCCATTTTAAAGGGAATAATCTGGCCATTAGCTCGAATGCTTTACTTAAGTAATCACTTATTTTTCAAGAGGAATAATCTGCTGCTGTGTGCACAGACAGGACTGGGGGCTGAGAAACCATTTTTATACCCTTTCCTCAGGTACAGCTGCTGACAGCCAAGTGGCACAGAGGGGGCTGGAGGAAGAGAGGGGAGTCAGGAAGTCAACACATGCCACCCTTGGGAGGCCACTCCTGGCACACAGACAGAGGCAGTTCATGCTCTGACACCTTGCCGGTCCCTCGATTGCACCACAAAGAAACTTTGTTGGGAAAAGGGGAGTTCTCAAGGAGACATGGGAAAGAAACATGGGAACAGAGCCCAGACACCTTGAAAGGCCATCAGTCCCCTCACAATGATGCCCTGGCAAATGCCCCTGTCCCTCCCAGCAGTGCCAGGAGCAGGGAAACACAACAGGCTGATGCTGCAAAACACTGATTTTTCAAGAGCATCTTTCGGTCCCTTTTTGCTGATGTATTAACAAAACATTCTCTTATCAAAAAAGTAAAGTGGTTTCTGCTGGAAAAAAATGTCAGGAATCCAGACACGGCGATGTATGGAAGGATTCCCAGTACCCCCCCTGTAACAGCAAAGCAAAGAGCAGCAATTTGCTAATTGGCAACAGCCGCTGCACTGCTCGAGGAAAGGGCTGGAACCTTGAGGATGGGCACAAGTTTGATTATAAGACACGCTCGGCGGATCATTTAGAAAGATAAAACCACGCTCGCTCTGCCGCAGCCAGCTATTAAAAGTGGAGAATGTTATTTCAGGTAATAAAGAGCAAGACCTGAGGACCAGCCTGGGAATTCAAATTTACAACTTGTATCAAATTCATCTGCTGTAAAACTTCACCTAGTTTATAAGTTTCTCACCAACTTCATAAAACATGTTTTATTATTATTGTTTTCTGACTCTCCTGCCTTAATAAAATTCCTCTCCCAGCCTGTGTGGGTGTTGCATTATAAACATTTGCACTTTGATTCATTCAAGACTGCAGAAAGCTTTCAAGGTAACCTATTAGGAATACTTTAAATGGTTCAAAGACATCCCAGTTTCCCCTGAACGCTGCAAAGCTTTAAAGAACAAAATAAAAACATGCCTTGCTGCGAACCACCTCCAAAAATTTGCTGGGCTGGTGACTCAGGAAATGAGAGTGACCACGCAGGCCAGCCAGGAGGGGTCCAGAGTCGGAAAACACAGGAGTTACCAGGGCACAGGGTAAGGTGGGCACCCACCCATCACTCCCCAAGCCCCCTCGCCAGGGAGCTGGTGGGATTTATTAACAAAAGATTCTCTTGGGGATGATGTGAGTGTGTCCCACTGGTAGGAGGCAGCCAGACCATTTTTGGGGATGCTGCTGAGTGGTTCCCACTGGTGGGAGGCAGCTGGACCATTTTCAGGGATGCTGCCAAAGCGCTTCCCACTAGTGGGAGGCAGCTGGGCCATTTTTGGGGATGCTGTTGAGTGGCTCCCACTGGTGGGAGGCAGCTGGACTGTTTTTGGGGATGCTGCCAAGTGGTTCCCACTGGTGGGAGGCAGCCAGACCATCTTCCCACAAGTGAAGGACCCGACCATGCAAAACCAGGGATTTCCTCATCCCCGATCAGCCCCAGCGAGCGGAGCCCAGCGCTGGCACACAAAGCAGAGCTGGAGGGGGCTGGACACAGTGTCCTTCTCAAAGCAGCCCCTTTTCTCCTGCCTCAGCCACAGCCTGCTGAAGTTAAGGAGCAGCCTTTGGTGGCTCTGAGCGGGCTCTGGAGGCAGGCTCTGAGCAGCCTCCCTCCCGCAGGCACGCAGCGGTGCCGCCAGTGCGGCGATAACCCATGAGAATAAAAGCTGAGTTTTAGGAGGATGCTGAACACAATTAGCTCATGCCCTTGCAGCTCCCACCAGCCAGCAGCCACCTCCTCTCCTCCACCACGTTGGCTGCAGCATCCAGGGGCCGGGGGGACACTGCCAGCCCATGGACAGAGCTCAGGAGGGCTTGACCCGAGCTGAGTCCAGAGAAAAAGGCATTGATGCCTTTAGTTCTGCACAGCTGCAGCTTCTCTCCACTTGACTGAGCAAGAGGGAGATTACCTGGCACAATGCACATGGCTCAAGGAGCCACACACCCCTCCCTAGGAAACATGGTACAGAACTGATCCTCCTTTCTTTCATTAAACCAGAAATTACCACTTTAGAGGCCATCTCTGGTCACAATAACATCATTGTATGTGACTTCACAGTGCCTCTGTTGAGAGCCTGATGGGCTCAAACAACTTAGACCCCCACCAGCAACTTCAGCTCAAGAAGCAAAGCACAGGCAGCAAAGGCCACAGATCTCCAGGAGATTCATCCACTTGTGTGGAGCTTCTGGAGAGCTTCAGCCAAACTCCACAGGCTGGGGAAGAGCTCTGCGCTCTGGGTTCACTTGCAGCCAGTTCATGCCCATAATTTCCAGGACTAAATAAATCTGCATTAAAAATAATCACAGCAGAAGAGCAGGGATGGAGTGGCCACATGGTGAGGGCAAACACACGGAGAGCTGAAGAGCTATGTTTGGAGAGCTGGAGAGCAGCCTCTCTAGCTCCATGGGTACATCACAGAAGGCAAAGGTGCTGGACTAGTCAAAACCATTACCAGAAGCACTTCTGACAGAACAATTGTGACAATTTTCTTACTTCCAAACACATTTGTTTCAAATGAAAAGCAAAGCCAGCACCAAATGGAGCACTCCAAGAGCATCCCACTCGTGCTCTCTCCCTACATGTCCATCCTGTTCCTTGGGCATTTGGAAATCAGAAGCTACAGATTTTTGGTGAAAAGGCTGTCTCCCTCCCAGTCTCCCCGTCCAGAGGGCAGGGAATGCCCAGTGGGCCCAGAGCAGCCCCCCACAGCACACTGTTCTCCTCCTGCCCCCTGAGAACAGTGTTTCCCTTTCAACTCTTCTGCTGAGTTCCCGGTTTTCCCGGGGAAGATGTAATTCACACCCCTCTTCCTGTTCCGCAGTGATTTAATGTCTTTTGAGCAAAATGCAATTATCCTCATATCAACAGGGCCCTAGCGAGGATGATAATGAGCCGGCTCCAACCCCGCGGCTACGGAAGCGGCTGAAGCAAGCGGAGGCCTCGAGTAATCAAAGGCCCGTCCCTGGCCTCCAATTGCTGAACAAGAAATGAAAAACCTCCATAAAACTTCAAACACTGCCATTCCCTGCTCCATCCCTCCACCCGTGGTGTGGGTTTTAGCACCAGGAGACAAGCGACCAACACCAGCTCCAGGTCCCTCTGATGTCCTGCAATCTTTAGTGTGTAACTCTAAACTCCATACAGAGTGTTAGCTCCTATTTTGGTCAGACAAAACAGTTCCTCTCTAGGCCTGGGAATCAAGGACACCTGACTGTCTCAGGCCCTGAGAAATGTAAACAAAAGTGAGTTGGGGGGGCAAGCAAACTTGGGGTAAATTACTTCATTACCTGAAGCTGTAACTGGAAGATTCACCCCCAACATACAAATGGACCAAACTCATAAAAGTATGAAAACCCATGACCCCATCGCCCATTTGGGTGCAGGCCCTGGGGTCTTTGACTGCCCTAATGTACCTGAAGGCCCTTCAATAAATATAACCACTTTTATTCTCTTAATTTTGTCTGGCCTCTGATTTTAGGTAGTCCCAAAAGGCATCACCTCCAGCTTCATCACACCTAGCTGCATTTTGGGTGTCCCTTGCCAGGTCACCCAGAGCACCCCAGGGCAGAGAGAGGGCACGGGGGCATCGACCTGCTGCTCAAAGCAGACACAGCAGCCCTGTTTGCCCAGGTTTTGGGAGAAGCAGCCCCCACCCCAAGTTGGAGGTGCCTTGCTCTGCCCCAGGACGTGCAAATAAAGGTGTCCCCCTGCTCTGCCCTGCAAACAGGAAGAAAATAGAGAAAGGGATGGAAAGACGTGGACATGCAACAGGTCTTGGGCTTTGCAGGACTGCAGAGGCTTCCTGGGAGGCAGCAGAGCCAGGAGCAGGGAGCATCCAGTGAGCTAAGCTGCCCATCCCCTCAAAAAAAATATATATAGCCAGGCAAAGACACCAAAACCCAGCTGTGCTCAGAGCAATCCAAGGAAAATGCTGGTTGGGTTTGAATAATCCAAAGCTTGGTTCCCAGTTGCTGTTGGGATGTGGCTCACTGGGTACTAGTGCATTGGAGAGGCAGGTGGGATGAGAGAAGGGCTTTTGAGGAAAGAGCATCATAAAACAATCCTTTGAAGTCGTGATGAAACCCCCATCGAGGATGGCAGGAAACAGCCGGGAAGTGAGGATTTCCACAGCCTCTTACCTATTCCCACCCACCACTTTTACTCCTTGCGTAACAACTCAAAGCTTCATCAGCTCCAACCACCAGTAACCCTGACTGGATGCCTCCCCAGATAATAAACATTTCCTTCACTAACTAAAGAGCACATACCTGAGGCTTTACAATGCCTACTTACTTGGCCTGGATATTTCCAAATTTTAAATAAGTAAGTAGATAAAATCCTAGAATCCCTGAATGGTTTGGGTTGGGAGAGACCTTTAAGATCATCTCGTTCCACCCCTTAGCCATGGGCAGGGACAACTTCCACTAGATCTTAGTAATAACCTAAATAACCTTAATACTGTTAAAAATCACCAAGATTACCTTAATACCGTATTTTTTTTCTCCCCCCCAATTTGGAAAGACCTTGAAAGGACTTCACCTGCTTATTAAGGGGAATGTCTTAGAAGAGAAAAAAAACCAAATCAACACTCATCAATTAACTAAAACCAATCTTAACCCTCACCTCTTCCAAATGACTGCTTGCCATGACCTTCCATTGTGACATAAGCACACAGTACGGAGATGCCAACCATGGGATGCTCTGGGACTCCCCTCCTCCCAAACCAAGAGCATCCCTGGTTTAAGTTGGAAGAAGTGAGGCTGAAGGACACTCATCTTCCTCATCCAGGGCTCAGCACAAGCCCCTTCCCCTTTGAACTGTTGCCTCTGTGATTTTTCACCATGGGGCTCCCAGCAGGAACTTATTAAAGCCAGACCAAAGCACGTCTTGCTTTAATAGTAATTAGGTCACCCTGGGTTGTGGGCTTAGCAGGCAAAACTATAATTATTTAGAAACATCAAGTTTAAATGCCAAAGAATCTTAATGGAGCTGAGCTAATTAACCAATTTCAACTAAGTAACTGATTAGCTTAAAAAGAAAAAAAAGATAAATCAATGATCATAGACAACAACATTTTCTTTTAACAGCCTTTCTTGCAGCAATTCTCAATTGCACAAACTGAGCCCAACAACCCCTGCTAACCAAATATTATTGTAATTAAATATTCAACAGAAAGCCTCTTCAATTATTCAAAAGACTGATAACACTTGGTTATAATTGGGGTGGTGGGAGAGGTTTCCAGAAGCAGGGATTGCGTGCACCATCCAGCTCCGGCCGCTGACGCAAACCCGCGGGTCGTGGCATCAGCACAGGGCACCCCTCCCACGCCTGGAACCAACCTGGGGCAGACGGATGCTCTCCAGCCCAGACGTGAGAAAACAGACCAGATGGTGCACAGGCTTTCTGGACTCCTGTTATTAGACCGAAAATTTAGGGGACTAATGGCCAGTTTCCAGGTTTCACACCGTTTTCCAGTGGTAGCGTTATTCCCCTGCCAGAGGGCCGGGAGGAAAAGCAGGCCCCGATGTATCATTATAATTCACTAAGCGGCATTACCGTAGGAAATTACAAATTAGCTTTTCAGCAAAGGATACGGACGTATTTAGATTAGCCATCGAGAAACTACAGAACCTTCCAGCCCATTCATCAAAGGTCTTGTAGCTCCAACTTTCAGGGAAATGAAACAATAATAAATATTGAGCAGGGAAAGTTAATCTCCCCTGAATGCACTTTAATAATTCAGAAGTTGTGAGAAATAAATAAAGCACAGATCCTTTTGTGCCTACAAAACACGTGTCCTGTTTTTCTCACTATTTCTCATGATGTGACTTGGTGGGAAAATGGATGGTGACGAAAATAAAAGAGCTCCAAAAACAAAGCTGTGGCTGTGAGCAACATTTACAGGGAAGGAGGGAGCCCATCCATGCTTGCCACTTATCTGGAAAGCCATGGAGCTGATTTGGGCAAGAGTTTGCTCCCATTGTCCCTACGGACAGGGCTGTGCTGCCTCTACCTGCTGCCTGCATCCGCTCTGTGCCCGTTCCCTTCCCTGCACACTCCCAGGCAGCCTCTCAAGCTGCTCATTTTTGGAAAGACTGTGTGTGTACACCTAAAAGCCAGACAATGCAATAACCAGCTCAGGGTCCAAGGGCTACCCAAGGTCCCAGCTCTCTCCTGACACTACTCTGCCCTCACTCCATCCCTTTCCTCACCTTTCTGCTCCCACACCAACCCGGGACCTCTGTAAGCAGCACTCACTCCAGCCTCCTACCATTCCAATTGAGGAGACGCCTTCCCAAATTGCCACCCGGCCAACATCCAACCTTAACATTTGCCTTGCCCAAGCACTGATGTGTGCAACCCTTGTGAGAGCTCTGTTCGCAGCAGAACAAGGTCAAACTGAAATGCGCTTTCAAATCTTAATGAATATTTGGGGAAAGCATTCCCTCCCACAACCCCAGCTATTTTATAATACCCGGCCTTGCTGTGCTGTTAAATGCCCCCTCACACCAGTGCTGTCTGTTTACAGGGAACGAAGCACCGCGGTGCCCTTTGGGCAGCATCACACAGGTTTGGGGTTCCTGCAGGAAGCCCTTTCCAAGTGCACTGAGCTTGGGGTACCCACAGCTGGGAGAGGTAAAAAAAGCCCCCTGGAGCTGGCTGGACTCAGCCAGCGCAGTGCATACACACCACAAGAGCCTCAGCCTTGCTCTGGGCATCACTTCCATCAGCCTCATCCCACAGCGCTCGCGCTGCACCAGGGCTGGGGTCTCCGAGACTTTGCTGCCCTGATTAGCATCGAGTTACCCATTGCCCAAGGTACCATTTCCCCCTTTTCATCAAATCTGAGCATTTCTTTAGCTTACAGAACCCACCTCTGCTAGAAACATCTATTATTCAGCACCGTAGCCTGGATCCAGATCCAGATGAACACATCTGGCCTCCTTTATCACCAAACATCTGCATTTTCTTCTGATTTCTAAGGCCAGTGGAAGGGTTTTACTCTGTCCTGTTGTGTCAGGAGCTGTACCCAGGATGGGTGAGAGGACACCTTGCAAGCCCTCTGGCAGCTCATGCCACAGCAGTGAGGGCCACTTAACACACGGGAGAACATGCAGCACTCCAGTATCCAAAAGAACAGGAAAACACAGTCCCCACCTACTCCACAGGCAGAGATACCAGGAATTAATCCAAAAAAAGGCAACATAAGCACCTGCAGTGTCAGGCCCCTTTTCCATTATTTGACAAAACACTTTCCCTTCAGGCTGACAAGATCTGGGCTCACTCATCACGCCAAGAATAAGGGATTTCCCCTCAGGGCTTTCTTTTTTTCCCCCAGTTAGAGCAAAGAAAGCAAGAGTAAAGGGATGCCTGAATGGCAGCACTTGCAAATTCCCATGAAGGTTACCATTTGCACTCGCAAATTCCCTCCTGAAGACTTATCTCTAGCCCTTGAGAAGGGCTCTGCTCAGGGTGGAGCAGCTGGGCCAGAGGTGGGAGCGCACAGGGTGCTGCTGCTGAGGGAAGGGCGGCCGCCGGCTCTCAGCCTGCCCGGCACCGGCGCTGCTCCGCTGCCTGGAGGAAGCGCAGGAAGCCCAAAGGATGCCTGCAACAGATGTGAGCATCCCGAGCCAAGGGGGAGGAGAGCGGGCACCCGGGGCAGGCAGCATGCACGGAGCAGGAGGCAGGGACGTCGCTCTCCAGACAAACCCCATCCCTGCTCCTCTCGCAGGCGGCAGTTCCAAAGCCAGGGGATAAGCAGGGGGAGAAAAACTAAGCCGGATCCGCCAGCCCCAAGCAGGGCTTTCCACCTCCCTGCTGTGCTCTCCTTATTGTGATGCTGCAAGCACAGAGAGAAAAACCTGGCTTTTAAAAGAGCAGGCGCGAGGCAGGGAGATGGTGGAGAGGTGAGCAGGCCAGGCAGGTGAAACAGAGTACGTGGAGGAGCTGCACCGAAATGGTCATCAGCCCCATCTGACCTACCAACAGCTCCAACCCGAGTTAAAATGTGTAACGTCAGTCCATTACCACCCTCTCTATATGCTAAATGGATTATATTTGGTTCAGCTAACACGAGAGAGAGCACGCGAGCGGCTCCTGAGTGATTGCAGGGTGTGGGAGAGACAGAGTATTTGGTGCTGTCATCTTCTCACATCCTTCTTCCTCTTCGAAAGCCACAAAAAGAATTTTAAAATTACTATAAACATCCAGCTGTCCAGCAGAAAAGGGCCAGCTAAGCCACAGGATTTGGTAAAAAATCAAGGAACCATAAAAAAAGTCAGATAAGTGATTCTATTACATCCAGGTTTGCGTGCCGCAGGCAATGAGTTAGCAAGGTTTTACGGAGAATAACGAGAGTGGTTTGGAGGCAGCCCGAACCCTGACCCCAGCTGCATCCTCCTCCCCCTCCAGCCGGGTCCAGACCCTCAGACACCTCCCCCACCATCACGGTAAAAAGACTTTTTGTCTCGTTGGCTGATTTGAGATGCAGGGAGCCATCCCTGGCTCAGCTGCTCCTGCAGCCCAGGGCAGAGCAGGGAGCCAGCTGTGGCTTTGCCATGCTGTCAGAGAGGGCTGCTGGCAAATCCAGCCTCGCCAATGCTCCAGGGGCAAAGCCAGACCCCAGGGCAGGGCAGGTCCTAGGAGATGCTCCAGATCTATTCGAGAAAACCATGTCTCAATCTAGCAAGTTCAACCTCTGCATCAAGAGATTCAGTAAGATTTAAATAAACCCCCAAAAAAGGCATTTTCTTTATACAACCACATCATTAGACTCTTGCCTTAACTCCAAATCAGATTTGATTGCTCTACCTCAGAAATTCCCCATCCAAAATTTTCCCTGAAATCTGAGATCTCTCCTAAGATACTACTTTACTATCCAAGACACTACCGTTCCTCAGCAGAGCAGAAGTATCACCACTCCTCAACAGGTTCCGTCCTGGGCAGGGACACTGACTCTGCCGGTGCTGCCGGGGAGAGCTCCAGCAAGCTGGGGAACACCCTGGGTGACACCCCGGAGTGCCCTCAGACCAGGAGGGAGCCGAGGTCTCCTATCCAGCCACAATTCCAGCAGTGCCTCAAGCCGCTGACGCTCAAAGCGAAGCGCTGCTAACAGGTTTTGCCTCTTCACGTGCGGCTTCGCCACCGAGCAAACGCGCGCTCGTTGCATCACGCTTCGGCATGGCACCAGCACTCCCTCCTCCAGGTATTCCTACAGAGATGTCATGAGGCAGCCCCAGAAATACGAAAAGCAAACACCTGTGTCAGCTAAAAGCCAGAGGGAAGGGGATGCTGCAGCAAGCGGGCCTGCCTGCCACGATCCAGCAGCCGTGCTTGCGAGCAGAGAGCAGCTGCGGCCAAACCCCACCGGAGCAGCATTCCAGCTCCCGAACCAGCTCCTAGCTGCTCGGAGCTGCGCCGGAGTCTCCTGCCATCTCTGACAGCTTGCAGTTCAGCCACAACCATACTGACATTAAAATCCCCGAGGAGGGCCGAGCCCCACGCCGGCCGGCAGCGGTCTGAGACCCTGAGCATCATCACCTCCCCGCAGCCGCACGCCTCTCGCTGCCCAAAGCCGAGGGGCTGCACCACGTCCCCTGCTCGCAGCCACCGCTCCAGCTCTGCTGGGCAACCCCTGCCACGAGCTGGTGCTGTACCAGCAAGAAAGGTGGCAGTGGCAAAATAAAGAGAAAAAATAATAGAAGCAATACTTCAAGAGCCATGCCGGGCACGGAGCAGCGACGCAGCACCAAGGCTGGGGCGGGCTGGCTGTCCCACCAGGCCCACCGCCCGCAGCCCGGGTCTTGGTTGCAGGCACCGTCCTGCTGCCCAGCAAATCCCACGACCAAGCTGGAGATGGGGAAAAGATCCCAGCCCACCGGCACGGACTGTGCTGAGACGACGGGCACGCACCTGCTCTGTGGCTCCATGGCCGGGCCAAGCGCCCCCCGGCTCAGTTCATACCCAGAAACGGAGACCACCTGCCCACGGCTGCCGGCGCATCCACCCTCCGCGGGGCTGGGAAGAGGAGGGTTGGCAGAGGCGGCTCCGAGCACCGCCACGGCCCCCGGAGGCGGCCCCACCGCGGCCCCGGGGACCAGAGGGGACCCTGACGGGACTCCGGAGACGGTCCCACTGCGGCCCGGGCGCCAGAAGGGACCCCGGAGGTGACCCCACCGCGGCCCCGGGCACGGCTCCGCAGGGAAGGGGAGCCGAGCCAGAGCGACAGCTCGCCCCACGCGGATGCGGGCGGGTTCCCTCCTCCATCCCCGGCCCCCTCCCGAGGACACGGGCTGCCAGCACCGCCCGCGGGCCGGGTACCCCGGACTGCCACAAGAGGCCGGGGCCACGGGGCCGGGATCCAGCCCCGTGCCGGTGCCTTACGGCGGGGGAGTCGCTCCCCGTCTGCTCCCCAGCCGCAGACGCCGCGGGCGGCGCAGGGACCCTCGGCTCAGCATCCCACCCGCTCCCAGTAGTCCCGGTCGCCGCTCACCTTCCACGGCGGCCGCGGCGGCGGCCAGGCAGAGCAGCACCACCAGATCCGCAGCCATCGCCTCCTCGGGCCCCGCAGGCGTCAGCCGCTACCGGCGGGCGGCCGTGAGCGGGCATGGGGGGTGCGTCCGCGGGCCGAGTGGCTCCGTGGCAGGGCGGGCCGGGGCCGCGGACGGGACGGGCCGGTGGCAGTGCCGGTGCCGCTGCCCGCCCGCCCGGGTCACATCGCCGCCGCGAGTGGCGCGCGCGGCCACGCCGCCGCCGGCCCCCGCCGCCGCCCGGCCCCGCCCCCGCCACCGCCCCGCCAATCCCCGCGCCCGCCCGGCCACGCCCCCGCGCCGCCCCGCCAATCCCCGCGCCGCGCTCCGCCTCGGCCACGCCCCCGCCCGCCGCGCGCGTCCGTGCGAAGGGGGATGGCGCCCCCTGGCGGCCCAAGGAGGCCCCTCACGCCGTGCCTCCCCTCAGCGGGACCCGCGACGGGGCGGGCCTGGGCCCCGCAGGGCCGGGACGCGGCCGGGGACACGGGCGGCGACAGGAGCGGGGACGCGCCGGCGGGGTCACACCGCCGCGGTCCCGCTCCCGTCTCTCATCCCCAAAAGGAATCTGGAGCGAACCGTCAGCCCCACAGAGACGTGGCCCCTCTGCCCAGCCGCCCCCAGCATGGCCGCTCCCCTCAGGCTCAGACGCTGCGGCCGCAGGGGTCGGACCCAACGCGGGGCCCCCTCAGCCTCCTGCCGTCTCCGCCACCACGCTCACCCTTCGCTGGGCATCGCTCCGGGCGCCGCGGCCACACGGGAGCAGCGGCCTCACTCGGGGGACACCGGGATGCTCGGCACCCCTCAGCAGCAGCCCTGTCACTGCCAGCCCAGGGCCGTGCCCTGGTACCCACAAGCGCAGCCAGGAGCGATCTACATTCACAGCCTACAAAAAGAACCATCCAGAAGGGCGCTCGCCCGGTCCCGCTCGCCCCACGCACCGCCCTGGTCACCCTTGGCAGGGCTCAGCATCCCCACCCCACAGCAAAGCTGGCCCTGGCCCTCCTCCTCAGGGATCCGTGCATCCCGGCACACGCGGGACAGGAAAAACAGCGCGGGCAGGGCAGGCAGCAAGGGCTCATTCCAGTCACGGCCGCACGCTTGCCGCCACGGTGGGACCAGAAACCCTGCAGAGACATCGAACGCTGGGAAATCGTCAGCTTTTCGGGGAAAGAGCGTGCAAAAAACAGTCAGCGGTGCCACGGGAACAAGAGTTTTCCTTTTGCGGTTGTGCAAAATGTATTTTCAAGCAGCTCCTATTCAGCTGAGCAAATAACAGAAAAAATTGCCAAGAACCTTCTGGCTAAGTTTTAAGGAAATTTGCTTTCATCTTGACAACCCTTCTTCATTTCCTTCCCATGAATATCTCAGCAATCCAGTTTACTCACTCAGAGGATCACAGAAAGAAAACTGTGAAGTAAATGTCAGTATTATTTGCATCTTTATCCAGTCTGCCATAAAAGCAACACCATGTTATTTATCTGATCTAGCACAACTCAGTAACAGCTCAAGTATAGAATATTCATGATGTGCAAAGCAAAAAAATGTTAATCGTTTGAGAATACAAGAGGCAAAGAGCTGAGCCTGTGAGTTATCCAGAGAAGTGCCTCAGCTTGGGGTTTTTTTTTTTTTCCTCCCAAATAATAGTTATCAACTGAAAAACTTGCATTCAGAAACTAACATTTGACCAAAATAAGCCTGACAATTTTTGTAGGGTAAAAAAAGGAATAATACATCAATATTCCTCTGATTTCTTTTCAGCTGGCCAAAGAGTTGGCTGCGCTGGGTGAAAGCCAGCTGTGTTTGTTCAGAATGTTTTCTGTTCCGTCAGCCTTGCTCCGAGTCTCCCAACAGCAAGGCTTTGCTTCTCCTGGAGGACACGTCTCTGAAAAAGCCGTGTACCATCTGGGGGTGGAAGTGGGAAGGTGGCAGCATCCTGTCACAGGGCCACTCTCCCTTGCACACCCAGTGGGATTGTCACCATCTGCCCCAGGGACAATGCCCACCAGTGTCCCCTTGGAGGGCACATCAAGGGCATTAAAGCCTGGTGGAGTTTTGGGCACATTTTGCTCTATTTTCCTTTCTGAGCCAGCCATGTGTGGGAGGCAAACACCCCATGGAAGGCAAAACCACCCTCGGGGCTACCAGCAACCTCCAGTTCTGCCCACCAGGCCCCTGTGCAGGAAGGACATGGGGCACAGACCTGCTCAGAGCATGAGCAGCCCCCCAAAGGGAAGGCTTTGGGCGGTGCTGTGCCCGGGGTGCACGGCCGGTCCCTCTGTGCTCACAGCCCGCAGCGCATTGAGATGGCGGCAGTCGGCTGCCAGAATTAGCTCTGTCTTAATTAACAGCTTTGCCTTTGTTCTCAGATGCTGCTTCAGGCGATGCCAAAGCCTTTGTGGAGGATGAAGATCTGGGATCCCAGTGAAAGGAAGCATCAAGACTTATCATATGGCATGGCACAGATCTCTTTCTCAAAAAACCCTCGTAACCACCTTTGAGAGCAGAGGGGTCACAGCCTATGCCAGTCCCAGTCCATCCCCACCACACTGACTGTGACAGGACCAGCTGAAGCACTAACATGAATCCCACCAGGCCATCCTTGTGCATCTGGTGGCAGCAACCATGCTACAAGGGAGGCTCTGGAGGGGTCACCCCAAATCCTTCGAGCTGGGAAGCAGCAGGCCCACACTCTGGGAGCCTGACATCTCCTGTGACAGCAAGTGGAGGGTGAGTAAGGCTCCTGCCCTGCACCAGTGCTACCACCCAGCTCAGACTGGGCACTCACTGGGATGGTGCCCTTGGTGGCAGGAGGATCCTGTGAGCCGCTCGCTAGCACAGGAGCGGCTTGGAGCAGGATAAAGGTCAAACAAACCTCCCCTGCATCAGCCTCGTGGAGCAGCAGAGCTGGCAGAGGACACAGAAGCTTCCCCAGCCAGAACAAGCAGAGCTAAAGCAGCCGTGACACTCCCAGTTTATTTTCCAAGCCGAGGCCGGGCCTGCAGGGAGGGCAGGAAGCTTTTCACGCAGCGCAGGAGCACTGCTCCTGCATCCCTAATCCTGCCAAGGCAGCACAGGCTGCTCCCAGGAGCTCGCCTGTGCATTAATTGTAGAGGAAATCATGCACCTACAGCATCCTCCCAAGAGTCAAAGCCTGAGGAGCTGGTAAATCCTCTCCCTGATAAGAGAGGCAGATCCCTTCAATATTCCACCATTCCAGACTTGTCTGGTCTGTGCCACATCACAAGAGCCAGGTGAGACAGGTAACAAGGGCAATGCTGGCAAGCAGCATCCAGCCCCTGAAGCACCTCCTGTGCTGCAGTTGAACCCCTTCCTGCGAGTCCAAATAAATGTAATATGATGTAATAACATTAATTAGCAGCATTAAATGTTCAGTGTATTCAAGGCACAACTCAGCCACTTGGCAGAGTGCAGCCCAAACTGCTTACTGTTCTCTCAGGGGAAATAACCTCAGGGAGACTTCTGGGCTTCAATACCATCAGGAAGCTGAAGGGAGAGAGGGAGGGAGAGAAGTTATTGTCCTCTCCAGGCATTCACAGAAAACTCTGGTGTCTTATCAGAGCAGAAGAAGCTGTAGGAAGGACAACTCCTTTGTCATGTGAACAATTTGAGGACTAAATTGAAGCGAGACGTGAAGAAAAAGTAGGTGAGATGAAGGTTAATTTGGCAACCAGAGTGAGAACAGAGGGAGCTGGGGTATGGAAGAGTCTATTAATTCCCTGGGCAAGAGATGCAGCCAGAGCCAGGCCGCACAGTAACTCCCTGCACAGTACTGAAAGATAAATTGCAGGTTCTGCTGGTGGAATATTCTGTTTATTAAGTTCCAAAATAGGAGACAGTCAAGTGCCAAGTGCCTCGAGCCTCTCGGTGCCTGAGAACATATCAATCACTGGTGGGAGCAGCGTTCAGCAGCTCTGGTGTGACACCGGGCACCACGTACCGGGCTGGACACGCCACATCCTCCCCTCCACACTGCCACGGAAATGGGGAAGGAGGCAGGGAAGGTGCCTGCTCCTCTGGCAATGGGCAGCAAAGACAGGTAAAGATCAGCAAGTTCCTTTAGGAGAGAAAGAATTCACTTTGATTCACAGATGCTGCAATTTCTGCTACCTGGCTTTTCCCCTTAATTGGGTTTTTCAGGGTGGTTGCAAGTCCCAGCAGACCCACCAGCCGTGGGACAACACAAGCACAGATCAGCCATGTCACTGTCTCCTCATTTTCCATTTCTTCCTAGGATCTCCAGGTGGAAGGATCTCTTTGTTCCCTTTGAAGGCAGAGGATTAACAAAGGCAAATGCAAAAAAGAAAAACAAAAACTCCTTTGTCTGAGGATGGATGACATCTTTTTATCTGTTTCTAATCTGGCTTCAACTTTCATTTCTTAAGGAGGGAAAAAAAAATCCAAAGATTAAATTTTATGCCAAGGCAAGCTATAATAAGTGACAGAAACACTCCATCTCCGGGTCCCTGCTAGCTCTGTGAAGTCAGAACATTCACAAGGAAGAAAGCAAAATATAGACAGACAAACACTTTCAATGGAGATTTAAAATAAAAACTCTCCTCATGTTCCAAATGCAAAAGCTACAGAAAAATATGTCGCTCCTCCAAGGAAATTTCATTATCTTGAAGTGAAATGCAATTTATCTTTGGAAGCTTTAAAAAAAAAAAAAATGGCAGGGAGGGGAACCTGCCACAAGAGTTTCACTTTATCGCAGCCTTTGGCTTGTTGCAGTCTGAGCCATGTTCCCATATCTGGAAGCACACAAGGGGTGGGAAGTTTTTAAGGTGCAAGTCCATCCAAAGAAGGAGGGAGGAAGTAGAATGGTCCAGCCCACTCCGTATCTGCTGCTTCAGGGTCCCATTCAGATATTTCCTCCTGAAATCACCCATCCGAGTGCAAAAAGCTGGCTTGGATCAGGTGCTCACCTCATGCACAGGAAACCTGCCATTTTTTCCTGCTTTATCATGATGAATTTCCAATTGTCACCTTGATCAATGGTCCCATGAACACTATCATAAGGGTAATATGATTTTTCCCCCCGATCCTATTGTTCACAGGGTAATTACATGGATGACTGCACTCAAGGGCAAGAGCATGTGTCCTGCACCCTTGCACAGAGCACACAAGTGCCTGATACTGCTGGCATCACCAGGGCAACAACAGCAGTTTTTCCCAGGTAAAAAGAGCAAAACCAGGAATACTCAAGGCCCCAAACCCGCTAGTCACACATACAAGCCAGTGAATGTCTCTGCAGGCATTGCAGCCTCCCTGTGTTGATCATCAATCTCACAGACACAGGAGGTGAAGGCCAGAAGGACCTGCTGCACCCCCCTGACCTCCCTGCACACACCAAACCTCACCCAGCAAGTTCTGCCATGATAATTTACTGCTTGCAAGGGAAACCTGCCTCCCAACAAGGTCTTTACTGAGCCACTGCTTTGATAGCCTGGGAACACGTTTGAACTGCCCCAGCAGTGCCCCTGGGCCCCCCTCTGAACAGGGATCACGGGCACCACAGGGCAGCTGGTAATATCCAAGCAGCCCTTCCCACAGGCACTCCCAAGGGATCAGCTGCCAAGACCACGAGATGCCTGGCTCCCATCGTGCACATCCTCCTGCTCAAGCAGGGGCTCACAGTCATACGAGGAGCAGCTGAGGGAGCTGGGGGGGCTCAGCCTGGAGAAAAGGAGGCTCAGAGGGGACCTTCTCGCTCTCTACAACTCAGCAGGGTGAAGCCAGGCTCTGCTCCCAGGGAACAAGAGAGGGGACAAGAGGAAACGGCCTCAAGCTGTGCCAGGGGAGGTTCAGGCTGGACATCAGGAGGGATTTCCTCACTGTAAGAGTGGTCAGGCCTTGGAAAGTGCTGTGCAGGAAGGTGGTGGAGTCCCCATCCCTGGAGGTGTCCAAGGAACACCTGGACATGGCACTCAGAGCTCTGGGCTGGGTAACAAGGTGGGAATCAATGGACTCAGTGGTCTTGGAGGTGTTTTCCAGCCTCAGTGATTCTGTGATAAGCCTGCCAGTGACCGCACATCCCTAGCTCTGTTCCATGCATCCCCATCCAGGGAGGGGAGGAAGACTGTGTTTTCTGACAGGAAGGAGGACAGATAACTTCCAGAGATGTGATAAGTGCCCCAGCCTCAGCTCCCACCCCTGCACAGCTCAGGATGTCCACAGACAGAGCCACACACAAGAGCAATTCTTAAGGCAAGCTGCTGGAAGAGGGACAAAGGGAGTCCTCGCCAGGCTTGATTGGCAGGAGATATCAAGAACCCTTCGAGAGGGGATTTGAGGGAGTTTTGCATTTCAAACAGGGCAGACAGGCAGAGGTTTACCCAGAGTGAAGAGGGAAGCAGCGAGGCTGCCGTTTCATCGGTTAACATCTGGCAGCTGCAAAGCTCAGAGATAATTCTGCCTCCATCCTCCAGAGAGTTCGGATCTGGGAGGGATGCCAGAGACGTGGCAACTGGGAGGGGATGAAATTCCTTCACAGAATCTGAAACAGGCAGTGAAAACATCACAATATTCTTCCTCCCTTTAAATAAGTGACTCTTTGATGCTGACTGAGCCTGTGGAAATGTTATTTCTTTCTGTCTAAGTGGAAGCGGGAGGAGAACAGAGAGGGTGATACAGGTGGGGGAAGAAGAAACACAGCAACAGCTTTTTTTTTACCAAAATCAGACCTTTTTGATCAAAACCTACAAAGACTTTGATCAGGCTCTCCAAAGAAAGCTTTTAATTGTTACCTCTATTTCTATTTTTAAAAAGCCAATAAGGGCATCAAATTATTTCCATTTACACATATCAGGTTACAGAAAACCAATAGGAAAATCTGGATTTGGGTTTTTTAGAAAAAGGAAGCTAAAAGAGATCTTTCAGCCAAAACTTGAAACTTATTCAGATGTAATTCTGAAAATTAACTGTCATGTGCTAGAACAGCTTGTGTAAGACCCTCATTTGTGACCAGATTATTTCATTGTGGGCAGAAGGACAATCCCCACCTGAGCAGCATCCCATGCTCTTCATCTCTCTGCCTGCACTTGGCGTGGCTGCGGCCAGCTGGGGACAGTGACAGTCCTCACAGGAACAGGCAACACAGCAGCGAGGCAGCTCTTCAATTACAGAGGAAATTGTCCTAATGAAGCCTGAATACATACGCTGCCTCTCTGCAGGCATTTCTCCCGTGTGTGCCACAGCTCATCCCAACCCGCTTTCCAGGCTGCACATCCCCGCCTCCAGGGCATGGACCCAGGAAGAGGCAGCTCAGCGGGGCCATCTCGCAGCGATGCTCCACACCCAGCACAGGTCACTGGGACGGTCTGTCCCCACTGCTGCAGTCTCAGCACACCCCGAGATCCCCGAGCCGGAGCAACAGTGGCCAGATCCGGCCATGGATCTGCGTGGATCCCTCAGTCTGGGGAAAGGGCTCCTGGCCGGTACAAATTCGGGAACACCCGGGAGAGGAGAGCTGCTCAAGGCTTCTCCCAGCCCAGCCATCTCCTCTCCCCACTTACTCATCAACGAGGGCTGGGGCCAGACACCTCCTTTTGCTGCTGCCCGGGCTGGGGACCAGCACCCCGAGTCCCCTCGGGCCACGCAGGTGGCCGAGGTTTTCCCCCACCAACCTCTGGAGGTCAGCAGCCGGCAGCACTGGGGCTCTGCACTGGCGGCTGCCGCTGGAAAGAAAGAAAACCCGACCCAGGAAAGCAATGGAACTCGAGGAAAGACCCAGCGGCCTGGACACAAGATGGTCTCTCCACACCATAGCTGACCCCAAACATTTGCAGGGGCTCGCACACATCCTCCCTGCAGCTCTCTCCTTCCCTGCAGGCATGCAGGAGTGCAGGACCTTCCTCACTAATAGGAAATTATTAATTTCCAAAGCCTGCTTCACCCATTTAATATCTTCGGGTCTCGTGCCAATTTGTCCATACATATGCCCCGTTCTGGGAACAGGAATGAATCCCCATTTCACTTTGCCAACCTCCAATGTCATTTGCTCGTTTCGTGTCTGAAGGACACTACAGCAAACCCTTTACAGCTAAATCATTACTGATTTTACAGAGGTTACAAGTTGCTGGTAACGTAAAAAAACTCTTGGTAAATTTGTTACACAGTATCTGACATTTTCCTGCATAAATCTCCATGTTCCTGGTAAATAGCAGAGATGTCTAGACAAGGAGAGACACCAACAAGAATTTAGGCAAGTGAATTGGAGGTATGGAAGGAAGAACATCCACACCCCCTTGTGCAGAGCAGGAAAGGGAGTCCTTACCTTCACCTGATCCAAAAAGGTAAAAACCAAAAGAGGAAAGCAAGAGAAATCCTCCTGCTTTCCCGAGCCAGGCAGGGAAAGGCAGCAGCTCTGTCAGGACAAGGTGGACATCTCTTCCCAGGGACATGTTTCCTTGAACATCACCAGGAAAACATGGGCAAGCATCCCTCAGAGCCACCACACTGCTGTGTGCCAGAAGCTAGATATTGACCAAAAAGGTGGATTTTCCCCCCAAATGAGGCTGTGGCAAGCTGTCTCCTGGCTGGTCTACAGCTCACTCTTGGTTAGCTAGAAACAAGCATTCCTGCCCACTGGAAAAGAGTTCCCATTACTGTTTCCATCCTAGTCTCTAGGAAAGCAAAAGTCCAACTTTCGGTGAGGATCATTAATCTCATTATTTTTAGATGACATTTCCAGGTGTGTTCCCAGAGCTCCAGGCTCACGGCACAAGCACAGACAAATGGATGGATCCACTGTGCACCAATACAAGATCCCTCCCCCAAATGGATGGAAGCAGACAGCAGGTAACGAGTCTGGAATTGCAGTGGTCAGAGAGGACAAATGGAGGACACCTGGCAGTGGACATCTCCCATCAAGGGTAGGCCATGACGTCCCAAGCTGACAGCTCAGCCACGTCACTCAGGCTCAGGGCAGAGGAGCAGATGGCCAGCTCCACTACTCTTGGTGGAAGGAACAAAAGCCCCCTCCTTTGCCAGAGAGGACAATAAGCACCACCTCAGCTACTCAGAACCTCCTGCAGCACACCTGGGCCCCTCTTCATCCTGCAGCCACATGGCAACTGAGACTCATTTCTTCCTAGCAGGGCTCCTCTGCAGCTGGAGAGCACCCACAGGCAGTGGGGCACCACCTCTCCCTATTGTTCCACCTCCAGTTCTTCCTCACCAGGTGAAAGCTCTCCTCCTGCTGCATCAAGAGGAGCTCCTTGGCTTTCTGAGCTGAGAAAGATCCTTCATAATCAGGAGGAGGAGAGGCAGTGGCTGCCCCGTCCCTGGAAGTATTCTAGGACAGGTTGGACAGGGCTTGGGGCAGCCTGATCTAGTGGAGGGTGTCCCTTCCCATGGTCTGAGAAGATTTTCAAGCCCTTTCCAATCCAAACCATCCTGTGAGTCTCTGATTGGGTTGGGTTGATGGATCATGACGTGTTCCCAACCCAAACTGCTCCACACTGTGACTGTGGCCAGGCAGCCACAGGGCTGCCACCAGCACCTTCACTGTCCCCATCCATCAGCATCTCCTTCAAACCAGCAACTTCCACTCTCCCACAGTATTGCTCCCAATTTCCCTCCAGGAACTTCAAGCATATCCTGGTGACATCATGCTAAACCCCCTTCCCCTCCCTGCTCTTTCATTTCTTTCATCAAAGTTTCTTTTCATCTCCCACCTCCTTGCTCTGGGGTGTTTTGTTCACCTCTCGCCGCCCGCAGAGCCGAGTCGCTGTGCTGGGAAGGGCTCTGCACCCAGTGTGGAGGTGGGAGCCCTCCCAGGGGGAGCAAACCCGGCACCAGAGCAGCTCAAAGACCCCCCCTGAGCCTCACAAGCTCCCTACAAAACCCGCAGAGTTACAACAGAGCTCCGTGGGATGAGGTGCACATCTTTGTCTATCAGACAAGCACATCTCCAGAAAATGGAGACATATCATGAAGTGTGTTTAGCAGAGGCTCAAAACATGGTGTTCAATCTGTGGGAGTCTCCACACCCATGGGCATGCTCGGGTCATGCCAGCACAGAGAGCAGTGATCCTAAATACTAAAGGAAGAAAGAGGGAGAAAGATCCCCCGGGCTGGATGGGCAGACACAGCTGGAGGAGCAAAGGTTACCTCCAGATTGCAGGTGGGATGCTCCCACTGGCTGGGTGTGAAGATGGTACAACACAGAGAGCAAGACCTGGGAGAGGGAGAAGAGAGAAACCTGAGCAAAGCAACACTTTTCATCCTCTTTGGCAGCAACAAAATAATGCCTTCATTTCAGATTAGCTGATTTTTGTGTGCCCTTGGTTTTTTCAATGGTCAGTACAACCATGCATGTGTGTGTTTGAAGCAGAATACTGACCCCTTTTGAGGCTGTTCAGAGTTACATGTAGCTCATTCTCTTCATTTCTCTCAAAATAATTTGGAAAAATCTTGCAGAGTGTGGCCAAGCTCTTTCAGAGGGATAAACCACAGGGTTTGCCTCAGTTTTGCTGCTCCAGCCCACGTGGCTGGCGGCCGGAGGCTGCAGCACACAGGCCAGACTGAACTGGGGGTGCTGGGACAAAAATACACTTTTTCCCCATTTGCACTGAATGTTGTCATTTTGCCAGAATCCAAGCCCCTGCAATTGGTTGTGAATCATCTGTCAAAGAAACAAAAACTCCTTTTCTCCCCCTCAGCACCAGTGAGCCAGGCCAACACATGCCAGAGCGTGGGAATGGGGACAACGCCACTACTTCGAGGCCAGGCAGCACCTCGAGGCTGACACACTCCACCCCTACCTGTACCTGCAATTTTACAAACTCCATAAATGTACATATCAAATAATCTATTTACTTTTTTTCTAAAAAAAATAACCAAAAGTTGAGAGGCACAGCACAACAGACAACCTTAGCTGTGAGCCGCTGATTTTTCTATGATACATTACATCCGAACCTGCCGGTGCGATGAGCACAACGTACCAATTTTGGTAATTGGTGAGGGCCTGAGAGCACGCACGCACTGCTGATCTGCCCTAAATGTATATTTACAGTGCAGGTTGTTTGCATTTCTGATGATCTGCGAAGCCAGAAGTTAATCAGCTCCTCCAGTGCACGCAATCAGCTCCGCGGCGTTCTCCTCTCTAGTGTGGGGGAAGCCGCTCAGACTGTGATTTTAGAGCTGCCAAACACCATTAAAGTGTTAAATGGAGCAGGGAGAGGATGCTGCCAGGACCAGGCACTGCCCAGGTGCTCCCTTGGGCCAGAGGACACCTGGGCGATGCAGGGAAACGCGGGAACAACACTGGGACCCAGTGCTGACCAACACTCCTATGGGCCTGCACTAACTCAGGCTGGTTTCAATTTAAGCTTGAGTGCTGGCTCAACTCTTCACACTGGATCTTAGCATTCCCATTTCCTCACCTAAAATCCACTTGAGTAATCAACCGTAAAGCTAATGACTGGGACACCAAATCAGCAAAGTACTTGAGCACATGCTGAAGTCCCATTGAAAGAAATTAGACCTAAGCAGACGCTTTGCTCCAAGGTGAGGGGGCTTTGTGTAAAAAGTCACAAGAAGGCTGTTCAAAACAGGTGTAACAGCCTATGGAAGCAAACCATTCCCACTCGAGTGGCTTCCAAGCATCCTGCTCAGCACTCACAAGGACCTGTCGGAAGCATGGGAAACCTAGAGCTTTAGACCTGACTTTGTTTTGTTGGCAGCCAAACCTGAGTAGGCTTCAGAGGACAGTCCTGGAATGTGCAGGCGGCTCCCATGTCCTAAGTGCACAGGACACCTCCTGGGATGTCCTGAGGTGGCAGTTGGGGCATGGATGAAGGGCACAGCACCCACAGGCACCCCAGGCAGGACCAACACAACCAGTATCTCCACACTGGGATCGCCCAGCGAGCCGCAGGCAGGCCCTGCCCAGCACTGCTCCCTGCAATGAGATCCAGCACTGCTGAGCAGCAGGCGGGCAGGGTTACAGCCCGGGGACCCCAAAAGGAGCCCCCTCCCGCCAGCAGCACTGCCCCAGCTTTTCCAAGGAAGGACTGAGTCTGCACATTCCCCCCGTGGCCATGCTCCCACCCTGGCTATCCCCCCACGCCTGTTCCCCAGCAGGTTCGCAGAAATCCCACAGCTCACCCCCCAGCCACCTCCCAGTCACGCTCCGAGTGACGGGAAGAGCAGAGATCAAGTTTCCCTGCGCACCGGAGAACAGGAATAACGTTTGGTCCTGCCAAGGACAACAGCTCGCTCTGGCAGGTTGTGCAGGTAACCACCTGGCACGGTGAAATCGAGCTGTAACTTGCCTTAAGTGTGGGATTTTACAGCCCCACACGGTGCTAATGTCTGTGTATCGATATGCACATACATCAATAACCAATGTGTTCCAAGGAGACAGTTTCCCTGGAGGTTTTCCAGCCTCTGGATATCTTTATTACTGTGAGTTACTTAGGTCAAAGCCCTAACTTGCGTACGCTGGCACAGCTCTGCTGAAATCAATACCCCTACGCCAGCTCCTGCTATTTGATGAGGTGGCCCAGGATCTCTGTATTGGTTTTACTGTCTTCCTTCATCATCTGCCCAGTTCCCATCTATGTTTTTTCAGCTGATTTTAGTTTTGCTTGTGGAGTCCTGGGCAAAGGCTGCGAGCAAAGAGCAAACCACAAGAGCTTCACTTGTAAGTGAGCATTCCAGTTGTGTTCACCATCTCAGGGAGGATTTGCTCTCTTTGGTCTCCCAGCACTTGGGGATTACTCGTTGGTTTCCAGGAGATCCCCACATCTGACATTTCCCCTAATCCCTCTTGGTGTCCAGCTCAAGGGTCGAGCACAAGACCAAGCTGAGACAGGGAGTACCACGAGGCATTCGTGCTCTCCCACATTCACCCAGGGTGCAAAGTGCAAAGACACCTGTCAAAACCAGGAAAAAGTCTTTTCTTACAACAACCTCTTGCAGAAAGTCAAAAGCAAAGTCACAAACATCTTTCACTGCAGCAGGAGGGTAGGAGAGAAGGCCCTGCCCAGCCTCCGCAGGGGGAGCAAACCAGTTTACGTGCTAATCCCAGTGTGAGCAACCAGAGCTGGCACCAGCCGGGGCCACTTGTCTGACTTCAGCACTTGGCAGCGAGGGACGGATGAACAAAAATATGTAGCACAGACCCTGGCTGCCCAAAGCCATGGGTCGTTTGCTGTCAGCAAACGGAGCCAGACAGAAAAATAAATACAGAGAACATCTTGAATTTGGAGAGCGGTTCCTGCATGGCTGCAGGGCTCAGCAATGCCCCTGCCCAGGCTTTTCAGTGCCCGCAGCACGTCTGGTGGTGTGGCCAAAGGCAGGGACAAAGCTCACATGTGTCCATGCAATGCTTCCAAGCTCAGGGATTTGTTATTTCTGTGGAAAAAAAACATAATCCTGAGGCCAGAGCAGAGAAGGAATGAGGGCAAAGAAGGGATTTTGGCAGGAGAGCGCTGGAGGATGATGCTGTGAAAGGGTGATATTCCAGGGAAGGCATCCCAGTGCTCCCACAGGATGGGCAGTGCTGTCCATGTTGACAGCCCAGATCCAGTGTCTGTCCCCACAGATGCCTTTGAAAGCACCACCTGTACATGTGCAACATCCCGACGCTCCATGCCAGTGTGACAGGGCTGGCACGGGGAGGAAGCGAGCACAGGATGCAAGGCAGTGGGCACAACTAAATAAGGACACAGAGGTAAGGGCAGGATCACTTTTAAACAGTTGAAGTTTCATCTTAATAGATCCTACAAAGGGGAAAGCATTCCCTATGGTAAAGAGCAAAAAAGGTACCCTCTTTTTCCCAGGCCAGTTTTCACAGCCGGCCTCCCAGAGGAAATGAGGCACATTTGCATCCAGCCCCACTCCCTACCCTACAATTTTAGAACCTGTTGGTTCATTTTAGCCAGGTCAAGGGAGGGGGAGGATGTTTGAGGGAATTTCTGCTCCTCCACTTTGTGCTTTGTAAAATTTCTTCTCCACACTTCCACATTTTTTGGAGAATCATGGCACCACTTGCTCAAACACATATAATATCCTTTCAGCAAAAATACCCAGCCAAGTTCAGACTCCTGTTTCAAACTGTCCCATTAGGCTTGTCCAGCTTGAACAACATGGATCTACAAGCACTTAGCAGGGGTTAACCCCACCTTCTCTGCCAAAAAATCATTATAATTAACATTCCTGTGACCGGATCACACAGCTATCTGCTGGAAAAAATCAAGGCAGAAGGTGGTGGTGCCTTGGTGCACTGGACACCTCATCCAGCTCCATCTTTATGAGTCTGGACTTTGCATGGGGGTACACTCAGTGCCACTTAAGCAGATTGGCTCAAGGACAGCAAATTAAACAAGGCCAAGCAACTCAGCTCTGGAGAGCCTCACAGCCTCGTGTCCTTCCAAAGTGATTGTGAGCCAGGTCGTTTTCTCATGTGCTCATGAGGGAAAATGTAATATATCATTTTGCACACCATGACCTGTCCCCAACCCTTCCCAAGCATTTGCTGGCAAACCATGGCGCTGAGTGCATCTGCTCCGAAACCATGAGGGAGAACTTTCCTCTTTCCAAAAGGACAGTTCAGAGGATGGAAGGGTTTCTAGCTCCTCCTGGGGCCAGTGGGAGTTTGGTATCACCCACAGATTCCAGCATTTTGCATTCCCAGAGTGAGGAAGGTGTGTGTGCCCAAGGGGAGTGATGCCAGGTAAAACGCCTGTGGGTCACTGAACAGAACCACTGCAGAAATCACTTCTGGATTTGGGTTTTCCTGGTCTGTTCTGAATCCCAGTTGGATTTGTGATGGAGGGGCAGCAACTTCGGCCAGTTCCTGTTGCAGTACCCCAGCACAGTAGAATTAACAATTAAACACAGGCCAGGTGAAGAGTAGTGGGTCTTGAAGGCAGCTGCAATATTTCCATTTTAAAAGGCAGGAGGGCAGGAGCTGGTATCCAAGTGCCAGTTCATATCCCTTCTGCACAACAGCATTCCAAGGTAAATTATTAGGGATGAGCTGGTCATTGCCATTTACATTTCCCATTTACATTTCCCATTTACATTTCCCATTTACATTTCTGTGACCAATGGCACATTCCGACTGCCCCAGGCGTAGGGGAAACAGCACAGAAAAACTCCGAGAGCCCACACGAGTCCACCAGCAGTGAGTGAGAGGAAGGGATTCTTCCAACAGAACTGGAAGGAGCTGCTACCCCACCTCAGCACCTCTTGGGAGCCTTCAGCTGAAACCAGCTCTGAGCCTCTGCGCTCCCTCCACTGTGACAGTGGATTTGCTCCAGCCTGAGTAAGGCAGCTCCAGGGCTGGTTACCTGCAAGCTGGGCTGGCCCTGGGAGCCCTCTGAGCCACAGAGCCCTCAGTATTAATAAACCCAGCTCAGCCCATCACGCTGGCATCGGGCACCTTTTGCTCTGGTGTACAAGCTGCTCTTACCTCTCTGTATTCGGACACCAGGTGTCCAAAATCACAGCTGGACCAGCTGCCCTTTGCACATTTAACAGCCCAGCCCGTCTGCGGTGCCCGCGCACAAAGACAGGCAATGTCATCCCCCCGCCGCTCCCTTAACTGCTTATCGATCCCAAAGAGCCTCCAAATGGATTTCTCTGGCTAGCTATCATCCTCCATAGCCCGGGAGATCCCCTCTATATTATAGAGCAGACATCTCAGTTAGAGCTTTATTTACTGCGAAGGAGCAATTAAGCCATCCCGGTTCGATTTATGGCCGGCACAGATAACCCCACTCAACACGAGCCAAGGCCAGTTTAACTTTCAGATACTCATCTCTTGCCACGTGCAAAAGAACAGCTTAAACTGGGCATTTTTTATATCCCTAGCCCAAACTCAGACTTCATCTCTGATCAGTCCAGTACAAGCTGGGAGATTATTCCCTTGCAGGGTGTTTAATAGATTTCCATTGTGCTCACTGCAGTCCTGAAGTCAGAGCTCAACTCATCCGGGTTTACTTTCTGAAAGCCACATCCTGGCTGGTATCTGGGATACTGGGGATTTAAATGGCCAGCTTCATGCTCAGGACAAGAGATAAGGAATGGCAGGAGCAAGGCACATCCGTGGTACTGCTCCACTTTACTGGCCCAAGGGCAGGGACACCCTGGCTGGCAATGGGGACCCAGCTGAGCATCCTGCCAGCCTTGGCGGAGGGGCTGGAAGCCAGGACATCCCTCCCAGCCCCTTCCCAGCAGGCTCCAGGGCTTCAGCAACCCAGCATACAAAACCTCTCACTGGTCCACTGAGCTGCTATTCCAGCAGTTTGCCATGGATAATGTTCATACTTTACAGCTTTACAGAAAATCACCGAGATTGATACGGATCTGCACTTTATTAATTTTTCCAGCTACCAGCAGTGAATTAATCCATCTGGAGACTGATTTAACTTCTCAATAATGCCCATATTTTCCACATTGTCAAAGTTATTTCCCATTACTCACAGTGGTGTTTGGGTAGCCAGGTGGAGCACCCTGACATCGCTGCATCGCTCCTTCCAGACAGCCGAGCTGCCAAGAGCCCACCGAGAACACACCTGGCTGACAGGTATCCTCTCCAGGTGAGAGTCTGTGGGGTCTAAAGAAAATCTCTTTTTAACTAATTCTGTGTCTTGGCAGGACAGAGCACTGAGATTGGCGAGAGGGGCAGGTACTACTTAAGGACTTACGGAGCTGCTGCATGGCACCAGTTTTAAAACATGCTGCACAAGTGGCTGCTTTTGCTCTCGGAGCTGGGTTTAGATCAGTAACAGTCTTAATTTCACATTCTCTCAACTGAGGTCTTCTGCCTTTGGACCCACAGCATGTGTGTCCAGTGTCCTGGAATGTGACCTGTCCTCACCTGCAGCACTGCCCTCACCACCCGGAGCCATGGATGCAGGAGCCCCTGCTAAGAGTCGTTGTACCCAGCCAGCTCTTCCGTCCTGCTGATTAGCTGGAAGTCTGTTCTTGGCCTCGTTGTCCCTGGCATTGAGATGCTTCCCTGGCTGATGGCCTGAGACTACTTTTGATGGCCCTACAAAGACGATGCCAGCACCTCCTCAGCTCCTCATGCACTGCCCAGCACCCAGCACCAGTCAGAGCTATGCTGCAACCTAAGGAGAAGGGTCTCAAGATGATGTTTTTGACTTAGACACTTAGAAAGATTCTAAATAATACATAAAGCAAAATATCAACAATGATAGCCTGGCTGTTTTTGAGCTAATCCTTGCAGACAGAGATGGGCTACACCCTGCGTGTCAGCCCTGCTAAACCAATCTTGCCTCCCATGTCTGAGGCCTAATTTAAGTAATTTGGGGATTAATCTAATCACTGTTCCTGCAGTATTTGCACAGAGCACCTTGGTGATTACCCGAGAGACTTTTCCAGGCAGCCACACCCCATGCCAGTAAACACCTCCTCCTGCCCAGCTGCAGGTGCCACCACCCAGCACTCCTGCTTTCCAGTGCCACTTTCCCTTTCGCTTTCACTTCCTGCCCCAGCTCGTTTCAGTGTTGTCTCTCCGTGCTCCATGGCACCCGCACTTTTGGGCATTTCCTGGTGCATTCACACGTGGACATTCCATCAAAACCACCACACCTGGCCAGGTAGAGGGGCCTTCTCCTTTACAAGCTTCCATAAATGATACTGACACTCACTTGAGCTGGCAGGTGCAAAGATCAGCCCTTCCAGGACTATGTACTTCATCTCACTTCCTCGTTTTCCCATAACTCATCCTATCCACTCCACGGAGAGCAAAGCTACAACCAGTTTGACAGAGTCCCAGAAGGTCTTGCTTGCATCCTCAACTGCATGGGAAACTTCCACAGCTTCTGCATCACCTGGGCAAGGAGGTAATGACAAACCCAGCAGGGACTGATGGTGGCTTGGCAGGCGCTGGATTTTAGAAATATTGCAGTGTCCATAGGTGAGATGGGAGCACTGGGATGGGAGGTGTGCTGGAGGCTGGGAGCACTGGGACATCCCTGGTACCACAGACTTACGCACTTATTTGCTCTCACATAGTGAAAACTAGAGGGGAAAAGATGAAGTTTCCTTTCTAGCCCTTCAGACAATGTCTGCATGTTATTTTAGCATCTTGCAGGCAGGACAGCATTTTTGTCCCTGCCCATGGCAGGGGAGTTGGAACTGGATGATCTTTAAGGTCTCTTCCAATCCAAACCACTCTGTGATTCATTCTATGATTTATTGTACAGTGGCAAATTAATTTAGCAGGAAAATAAAACCATTCAGCATCTGAAATAGAGTATTATTTCCTGCAGCATTAATCGGTGGCATCAGTACCACGTAATTTGTTACCGGTGGCGTATTTCAGTATGGCTTCATTTCCTTAAAAGCACGGGAATTAATGAGGTGTTTGCGTTGGGAAGGGACTGGCAGGCACCGAGCATAATGTGGGCAATCACTGGAGAGGCTTGCTGGCTGCACGGAGGCACCGAGGGTTTGCAAACCACGGTGTAAATACCACGGCTCTGCTGCCCTACGGGGATTAATCTACTCCGAGGCAGACGTGATTCCAGCAGCTGAGCACCTGCCCCGCTGTATTGAAGTGCACAGAACAAGAATTCACCTCACTTAAGGAAGGTACAGCAATACTGAATCATCATTATTTGTCTCTCAGTACGTGAATTACTGAGTTACTTTCCCAGAAGGAAGTCAATCAGGGAGCATCCAGCCCTGGGGTGTCGCTGGCCCTGGGATGTCACTGGCCTGTGAATCACAGCCCTTCTGCTGATGCCATCACTGTATTTCACCTCCTTATCTTGTGTACTCTGAGGAACTCCGGGACGGAAAACCCCCATCCCTCGGCAGGGATCCAGCCCGGGGGAAGAGCTGCCGAGGGGACAACCTGCTGCTGGGAGTTGGTGGCTGATTGGTGCATGCTGCAGCCATTCCCAGGAAAGGGAGAGATGGGAGAGGGCTTGAGGCCAATAAGTTGAGGAAGGTGATTCTGCCACTCTATTCCACTCAGGTGAGACCCCACCTGCAGTGCTGTGTCCAGCTCTGGTGTCCACAACGTGAAAAGAATGTGGAGGGGATCCAGTGGAAGCTGGAGCCCCTCTGCTCTGGAGCCAGGCTGGGAGAGCTGGGGGTGTTCACCTGGAGAAGAAAAGGCTCCAGGGACACCTTAGAGCCCCTTCCAGTGCCTGAAGGGGCTTTGGAAGAGTTGGAGAGGGACTTTGGACAAGGGATGGAGTGATAGGATACAGGGAATGGCTTCCCACTGCCCGAGGGCAGGGTTAGATGGGATATTGGGAAGAAATTCTTCCCAATGAGGGTGGTGAGGTCCAGGTCTCCCCCGACTTAGCATTAAAATGGATTACCCTAAAAAACCTTCC
Source organism: Aphelocoma coerulescens (assembly GCF_041296385.1). Taxonomy (NCBI): domain Eukaryota; kingdom Metazoa; phylum Chordata; class Aves; order Passeriformes; family Corvidae; genus Aphelocoma; species Aphelocoma coerulescens. Next base: position 1,954,671 of record NC_091023.1, on the reverse strand, counting down.
CATGATTTACAGGGGTTCAGAATTTATTACCTATTTTATACACATGCATTATAGATTTATATAAACTTGACCTTTTAAGAGCTGCCCTGTGCATTTGCTGAGCATTACATATAAACTGAGTATGAAATATTTCAACCAACAGCTTCCAGATCATGTGTGGGTAAAACTCGGGGCTGGGGAAAGGAGAGGAGAGGAGGCCTCAGAAAGTCGTGTGCTACAGAAAAATGTGCCTCTAACCTCAGCTCTGCAGCTCTGCACGCTCAGACCTCAGTCCTCGCTCTCCGAGACTTGGGCAGGAGCTCAGGTGACCTCATCAAGGTGTGCTGAGATCCCTGAGGACAAAAAAAGTGGAGTGCAATGGTGACTTCAGCTGCCAGAGTCCTAAATAACCAAACACTTTTGGGGCTGGTCAGAAAACAGCAGAACAGTTATAGGAATTAGGAAAAAAAATCTCTTCTTTGATATTTTCTCATGGACCTTGTATAAAAGACCTTTCCTACAGGTAACTTGGTAACTCCACCATCAAAACTCCACTAAAGCAAGGCAAAAGCAGCTCGAATCCCTGGGTCAGAGCTGGTGACTGTGGCAGTGAATCTCCCACCGCAGGCATTGCAGTATTAACATTTAAAAAATCACGAGACTGCAAATATCCCAATGCTAAGTCTCATGACCTTTAAGTCAAGTAGATTCAGGTTTCTTTTTCTTTGACTCTTGCTGTGCTTTTGGGATGGAAATAAAAGATGTTTTAAGTTTAGGGAACATTACAGGCAGCCTCCACCACCCATTTCTTCCCACATTTACACCCCGGTCCCCTAAATTCAGTTATCATAAGTGCTGGTTTATTTTCAAGCGTTCTTTTTCATGTTGCTGCATTTTGATAATTCTTGCTTTTAAGGCAATTCTTGACACATTTTTAGGCTCAGATGAAATGAGTCTCTCTTTGAGGCTCACTCTGAGTCAAACCAGCATTAAGGTAGTCCTGAGGTTTGTCCCTGTTGGCTCACAAGGACTTAAGAGTGGCCTTATGCATTTTATAGGTTACAAGGAAAGCCAAGGACTGAAATTCAAAGACAGAATATTGCAAAATTCCCCAATTCCGAGGTCTGAAAGCACAGCCCCATGCTGTGCCTTGTCCCTGGGCACACAATACCCCAGTAGTCCTCATTCAATCCTCCTGACACTTTTCTGCCTTTGATAACACACTCCCCTGAAAACCCAAACCCCAGCTCAGAGAAAGCCATGCCTTGGGCTGCATTCGTTTGGTTGGCTCAAATCAAAAATGTAGAGTCAGGTGTTTGTCAGCTGCTCTATAGTGCTGAAAAAAGCCCTCTCTTGCTTTTCCTCTGCGTTGCCAAGGTGTGTACTTCAGATAAAAGTCCCGTTCCTGACCGAGGCACTCGCTGCTGCTCCCAAGAGGGAAAGGACAGGCTCTGCTCCTGCTCTCCCCCATCCTTACCGCCACCCCAGGGTGCCTCATGGCTCCCTGCCCTTGGCATTACCTGCTGCCACGAGCAGGCAGAGACCCCCAACACCGCCTCTCTGAACCGCGAGCGGGCACAGAACCCCCCGCATCCGCTGCCCACGCTCAGCAGCCGCCGCTCCCTTCCCCGCTGCCCTGCCGGCCGCTCCCCACGGCCCCCGCGGGAACGGGGGACGAGGGGCATCGGCTCAGCCTGGCACAGCCACCCAGCTCAGCCGGCGGCTCTGTTTGCACGTACAGATAAATATACACGAGGCAGAGCCGAAAAGCCGGAGTCAGCTCCTCTCCGGGCCCTGCGGCTCCGGTTACGGCGCTGCCCGCGCCCCGTGGCACGGACGCTCCCTGGAGCAGCCGCCAGCCTGGCACGGCACGGAGCAGATGGTCAGAGCCGCTTGGCCCGCGGCCGCCTCCAGCCCCGGCTCCTCGCCTCACATGATGCTCACCGAGGCCACCTGGGCCTCCCGCGCACCTGCGGGCCGGGCAGGACAGCGCGGCACCGGCGACAAAGCCGGAGCAGTTGCTGGCGTGGCAGGGGTCAGCACTGAACGGTCCCCAAAATCACAGCGCCCCTCCCAGCATCACCATCTGCTGTGAAGGATCCCTCTCCAGAGTGAGCAACAGACTGGGGTAGCCGTGGGCAGAATTTGGCAGGCAAAACCACCGTTAAGTAGAGGTGGATGGCAGAGGGGCCACAGCACCTCAGGCAAATCCTCAAAAGCCACAGTCAGCCAGGAAGGACCTGCCTGTGGTGGCCGTTGTTGATGCGGGTTCGTCCTGCTGCCCAGAGCTTCCAGGAAGGATCCGCTGCCCCGTTCGCTCCTCGGACGAGGGCACAAGAAGCAGAAAGGGCACAGAAGCGTACGTGTCCTGGGCTGCAGGAAGAGCAGAGAAGGGAAAGTGGGTCCTGTGCCTGGCCACCGCCCCGTGGGCTGGGGGCACGGGCAGGGAGTCAGATCTCTCCAGGGAGAGAAGCCATGAGCAGGGATTGGCCGCGTGCATCGCTTGGCGCTTCCCTGCCCTCCCTGAGTATCAGTACCCTGCCCTCCCCGCTTTGCACCCTCACCAGTAAACTGGGAGGGTTTTGGCCAGGAGCAGTGGCCACTCTGGGCAATGGCACGAGAGCCGCCGTGGCAGGGGCTCAGCGGGGCCTCGGGGGTGCATCGGGGTGCACCGGGGAGTCACCGCAGCACCAACATAGCCCCGAGCACGTGAGAGCCCAGCAGCTCCAAACTCCGCTCCAGGAGCCTCGAGCAGCGAGCACGGCCATAAAGAGCAGAGGCAGCAGCGCTCCAACTTCCTGGCACTCGGGGAATCTTCCTGGATCACGTTACGTTCATGTGTCCTTGGCTCATCTCTGTACAGTTGAAAAACACTGTAAGGGGAGCCAGTTAATTGGGACAGCTGAGGTCGAGAAGCAAAACCCAGGCAACCAGTTCCTGCTAGACTGGAGATCTGTTGCTTTCACCAAACCGGGCAGTCTGTGCAGCCCTTCTTTCCCGAGAGGCCTCTCCAGGCAGGGCAGTGGGACCATGCTGCCCACCAAAGCTCCGTGCTCCTGCCAGGCTGCCCCACGACAGGGTCCCGAGGAGCTGCCCATTCTGCTGTGGGTGGGATGGTGGGGGATTCACCGTCCCTGGAGGTGTTCAAGGAACGACTGAAGGTGGCACTCAGTGCTCTGGGCTGGTTGACAAGGTGGGGATCAGGCAGAGGTTGGACTCTGTGATCCTGAAGGTCTTTTCCAACCGAAATGATTCTGTGATTCTGCCATTTTGGGTGGCCAAATGAACCAGAAGGCAGGCAGGCATTAAGGCTGGGTGCTGCCTCCACGCTGGCACGGCTGCGGGCAGTGGTGTCACTGCAGTGACACTCAGCATTTACTCCGCTGGCGCTGCATGTCCCGACCTGCGAAAGGCTCCCTGCCCCGGGGGATGTTCCCAGGCAGTGCCACGACACAAATAAATAACAACAACAACACTCCGAGGGTGGCAGGGGCACTGTCATCTGACCCAGCGCCACCGATGGAAAGAGCAAAGAGCCGGTGCCTGTGTTTGCCCCCAGCACTGCGAATGCGCTGGCACTCGGTCCCGGCGGGAAGGGCTGGCACTCGGGCTGTTCCGAGGGGAGCGGCCACAGTGACAGAGCGGAGCTGTGCTGGCACCAGCAGCCACACAACTCCGGGCTTTACTGGTGTGTCCAGACACCAAATGCACCACGCACAGACCCCACACCTAACGTCCAGAAGCTCTTCTCTTACCTTTTTAAGGCTGCTTATTTAAGGAGTGCTTCTAGAGCGATGAAGATGCTTTGCTTCTCCAGGGTATTCCCTCACCAAACGAGGACTGGTCCTCATTACCTTGGCTCTTTAGGGGCTGGGTGGTTTTAGCTTGAATAAGCTGAGGGCAGGAAGGGACACAGATTTGGGCTGAGGGCATGTCTTAGCCCTCAGCCCAAAGGTACCAGCTCCAAACACGGCCCTGAGCCACAGGCAGGGAGGAGAAAGAAGCATCTGCCATGTGCATGTCACCAATGGATGTCCCCTTGTCACCCTTGAGTTAACTGGTGGAAGAAGCAAGACACAGATTTGAGGGAGAACCACTCCCTTGCAGGTCTGCAGCTCGGCCACTCAAGGCCTGAGAAGTGACAGTCGTGTTTTCCTTGCAGGCTGTGCCCAGGCTGTGCAATCGAGGATGACAATAAAGCCAACGACCTCAGTAAGTGAGCTGTGAGACCAGCACTGGTGTGACAGACCAGGTGACACTGGTACTTAAAAATGTGACCTGAAGTACAGCACCCTGGGATTCATGGAGGACATGGCCTTACCTCTTCTGCTTTTCCACTTTTCGGGGATCTTAGGAAAAACAAAAAGAGCTTTTTCTGATCCTACCAGTCAGGAGGGATAAACTCCAAGTGGTGGTGTATCAGGATGCTATACAAAATTATCACTGGCACCACCCCAGCTCCCCCACGTCCAGGGAGGTAATAAATTTTCACAGAATCAGGGGGTGGTTTGTGTTGCCATGGGCAGGGATACCTTCCACTAGACCACTGTCCAACCTGGCTTTGAACGCTTCCATTGATGGGACAGCCACAGCCTTTCTGGGCAGCCAGTTCCACAAAGTTATATTTCTAGAAAGACAGAAAAGAACTGAATGCCAGGCTCTGCTGGGCACCGTGGCAAACCTGGGACTTCTGTGGACAATCTGAAGGAGTCAGGGAGAAAGGGCAGAGAATCACTCCTGGGGTAACAGCCATACACACTCCTGCCTGGAGGCTGAGCCCATCACATTTCCAAGAGGAATGCTGAGGGAACAGCACTGTCCTTGCAGCCGCCTCAATGACAGGAATAATGTGCTGCAGAGCTAAGGGGGACAATGGGACAGAGATAATGAAAGTACAGGAGTGAAAATTCATTACTGGAGATGCTTGGGAGCCGTCCTTAGGGATCCCCCTAGGCTGCCTGGGCTGCTTTAACCCTTTGGGCGTGGCTCTGATACTCAGGCCGATGTGCTGTGCTGCTCACTGTGCTTTCCTCCTCTTTTTCTCCCATTTCTTTATGAAAACAATGTTCTCTTTCTCCACACAGAGCACCGTGCACGTCACAGACCCTCTGTGCCCTTCGGCACTCAGCTTCCTGGGACTGTGCATGCAGAGCAAAAAGCATAATGGGGTTTCTGGGCAGCTGCTCCGGGAAAGAGTCCAATAATATTTTCTCCTATTCCCAGCAGCTCACATGGAGATGGGAGCAGCAACCGGACAAGACAGCCAGCCCAGCTCCACAGGTGAGCTCATTCCCTCCCAAGGGGAGAAGCCTTCCCTGACTGCTTTCGGGCCTCCTGGAGCAGAAGGAATCTATTTCAGCACCGTTAATGTTGCTTAGGATGCCCCGGCATCCTGCCAGGTTTCTGAAAAGTTAGAGATGCCCATCAGGCACCTCCATGGCAGCTCTGGGATGCTGATCCCAGCTGGGTGCAATGTCCATGTCGGAACAGCAGGTTCATCTTCCCTGGGCTTTTGGAATGGCAGAAGGAACTGAGAGGGGCTCTGGTTCCTCTTGATGCACTCCCAGGCTGCTGGAGAAGCAGCGCATCAGACACCTGGGGGCTTTGACCTGTGGAATGAGCCAAATGGCTCTTCTCAGCTGGTGGCAAAATTCCTGGCAAAGGTATTTTTGGCAGGTTTTTTTGGAAGGTGTTGGGACCTAGTAAAAGAATTTTTGGAAGGTTTGGTTGGTGCAAAAGGATTTGGTGTTTTGGGCTTCTCCCACAGCC